>NC_142011.1:20716860-21041860 GCF_049901735.1 Notechis scutatus | reverse complement strand
CAACCATCATAAATACTGTATATATGCCTGTTACCAAGAGCCCAATTTTTGATTATATGATCTTGGGGCTGCTGTAACAACCATAATAGAATAGAATAGAATTATTTATTGGCCAAGTGTGAACACACAAGGAATTTGTCTTGGTGCAAATGCCCTCAGTGTTCATAAAAAGAAAAGATACATTTGTCAAGAGTCAAGAATCATAAGGTACAACACTTAATGATAGTCATAGGGTACAATCAGCAATCAAATCATACTAGGAAATAATCAATAAAATAGTTAGGATACAAGCAACAAAGTTACAGTCATACAGTCATAAGTGGGAGGAGAGGGATGAAAGGAAGGATGGGAGGATTAATAGTAATAGTAACAGTAATGCAGACTTAGTAAATAGTTTGACAGCGTTGAGGGAATTATTTGTTTAGCAGAGTGATGGCATTCAGGAAAAAACTGTTCTTGTGTCTAGTTGTTCTGGTGTGCAGTGCTCTATAGTGTCGTTTTGAAGGTAGGAGTTGAAACAGTTTATGTCCAGGATGTAAGTGAGGAATAGTTGTAAGTCACTTTTTTCAGTGCCGTTGTAACTTTAAATGATTACTAAACGAATTGGTTGTAAGTTAAGGACTGTATGGAGCTGAACTTATATGAACACATTAAATTATTTAAAACCAAAACTCTAGTTCATAACATTAGAAAGACACACTGTAGAAAAAATATAAATGATTTTGGGAAAAGAATGATTCTTTAATCGAGCTGTACTTTTACTTCTGCATTATTAGAAAACCAGGCTACCACTTTTTAAAACATTTTTCACTTACTACCAATATTGTGTGAATAAAAAACATTTATTACGTAAATATGTTCCATAAATAGATCTCAAGGAAGTTGAATTATTACACTTCTGCACTTTACTCATCTATCCATATTTTTTTCCTAGAATAACAATGTATTTCTCTTCCTGCTACAACAATTTTCCTCCTATGCAAACAACATTCATTTATGGAAAATATTTCCATTTGCATCTATACTATTGATTTTCATACTAAGATTTTCATATTAAACAATGCACCTAAACTTGCTTGAGAAGTAATTTGAGGAAGGAGGGAGGGAAGGAGGGAGGGAGGGAGGGAGGAAAGGAAGGAAGGACATTGGTTTTGAGCAAAGTTAATGAAAATGGACAGCCCTCGGAATGCCCTGCCTGAAAAGAAGCAGGGTGATGAATCGCCTAAGAATCCTCAGAATAGTTCGTTGTTGCTCTTTAACTAGACTTCTGTTGCCAATCTCCCAGTTGGCTTTCTTTGTTGCAGGAAAGCCGCAGAAGGTTTGCCAAGATGAAAACATTCTTTCCACTGCCCTTGCAAATGTGCCACATATCATAAATGCAGGCTATCTCAATTTTATGGAAAACTTGGGAGAAGAGGAAAAAAAAATATTAAAAAGGAAAACTTCCAAGGAGCTTGTTTCAAAAGAAGTGATTTAATCCAATTTCATCCAAATTAAGAAATGCCTTTGAAAGTTAATAGAGGGATGTCAACATTAATCTAGTAAATCTTGAGAGAGGAATAGAAAACGGTAACTTTGCTCCGATAATATTTATAGTACCGAATATCTGCACAAGGAAAAGATAAGACCTAAAAGTCTTGCTAGTTCAGACCACAGGGTTATTAAATGCACCTTTCCCTTCCCATCGTGGTTACCAGATACTGAGTCCCAGCATGTCATTCAAAAATTCAGGTGTGGTCCTCAGTAGAAATTAGGCAGTTCTGGTTTACCCTAATTGATAGCAGCTTTCCAGGGTTTCAGACTAAAGACTTTCTTCGGAGTGTCTGAGATGTTTTTGTAATCCTCCCTCATTGTTCGACTCAAGCAATGTTTCCCTTGTTGTTGCTTCAGCAACAAATCATCTCCCTTTTCATCAAGGGTCATCATCTTTACTCTCTACAAATCATTGAGTTCTGTGAACATGCCAATGCTTCCATCTTGTTCAAACATTGCATCTTATCTTTCATCTATTCAAGGAAAAATGATTTCTTTCACTCCATATTGCCACCAGATTTCTTACACAAAGAAATTCCTTTGGAGACATAATTCATCACAAATATCCAGCCGCAGGTAGACCTGCCCCATCTGAGTTAAATCAACACCATCTGATTTTAAAAACAAAATGCTAAGCAAAACCTAATTTGGACAAAACTTGATTGATAGGCCAAGGAACTAGAGTGGGAAGTTGGAAAAAGTGCACAGAACATGGCAAGAGCAAACAAATTCCATACTGAGACTATGAGACCTACGAGCTACAGTGGTGCAGTGGTTAGAATGCAGTACTGCAGGCTACTTCTGCCAAGTGCTAGCTGCCTGTAATTTGACAGTTCGAATCTCACCAGGCTAAAGTTGACTCAGTCTTCCATCCTTCCAAAGTCAGAAAAATGAGGAATCAGATTGCTGACTCTGTAAACTGCCTAGAGAGAGCTGTAAAGCACTGTAAAGTGGTATATAAGCCTAAGTGCTATTGCTATTGCTATTGCTATGAGGTTGAACATGGTTATTTTCATGTAATTGCTACAAGTTGATCTCAGATCAAGAGAGTATTCACTTTTTGCTTCCCATACAAGCAGCGTCTTAGTACTTTACTTTATAATCACCCCATTTTTTATACTCCTCACCCTTTCAATTATGAAGGAGCACATCTCTCAAAACCCATGATGGGGAATACGACATATCTACTCAAGGCAATTCTTATTTCTCTGCAGCTGCTGACCTCCTTGGAGCTTTTAAATGCCTTACGGCTAGCAACCATCAACTCAAGGGACTACAGTTAATGGGAGCAACCGATGAGCTAACTAATAACACTGCTATTTCAGTGAGTTTTCTCCAGGGATTGACGTCCACAACTCCAGTCCCTGAGTGGTTTCCTAGTAATGAGAATCCCTGTTTGTAAAGGTACAACTCTATAAACCCTTACATACTGATGTGGGAAGTTGGAGACCTCTACCTCTTTTTCAGTTCCAGGGCTAATAAATGCCTTTTGACTTTACAATCATGCTCACACGACTCCCCATCCCCATACATCAACTATATGGAATGGCAGTTCTGATAAACTATTTTAATGGGGTCTGCCATTCATCTCTAGCCAGCTTGCTGTTCATTAAATCCACTTACAGCAATGCTATAACTACAAAACATCATCAATACTAAGAGTAAGGAGAAAATGTACACATTTGGTGAACAATTTTAAATATGGGTTATCTGGTGAAGAGAAGGTGGGAAATCGTCTTTTATAATCTTTCCTCTTTCTTTCCCTACTTTATGTGAAATTCTTAATAAATATAAATAATTTTTTTAAAAAGCATGTCAGGCAAAGCACCAAGATGTATGCTGATAATATTAAACTAGGAGTTCAAGAATTGCCCAAATGGGTCCAAGTTTGTAAGTTAGGGTATATATGGTATGTGTGTGTTGTAAGAAATGGTTAAATTCTTGATACAACTTACAATCAGCAGGTAGATTAACTAAAGGAAATCTCATTGGAAAGGAGCAATCCAACTTTGATACTATGTGAAAACCATAAGCAGTAATACACTGCCACCAACACACTTATAGATCGACTTATCAGAATGCAACAGAAACAGAACACGGAAGTATATGGATCTTGTCCTCATCCAAGAAAAGCAAACCCAAACAATTGATAATAAAACTTTTCCAGATGATTCAGTTGCAAACCTAACACCATTTTAGCAGGGTTCAACTCCAATACAAATGTGTCTTAGGGAAAGCATTTTGCTGTGATCAAAAACCACAGAGTAGATCTTTCAAAGCCTCCTTTCTCAGGTGGTTTACTGTTACATTAATATGTAGTGTATTGTATACTAATATCAGTCATACAACAAAAGATGTAAAAATGATTCGTTAGAACTATGAAATCCCCGAACCACTGAGAAAGCTCAAGTTACTAAAAAAAATACACTACAGGATGAGAAAAGATGGTCACGAGGGTAAGTTCTCCAAAAATGACTAAGCCTCCTTTGAGGTGCTAGAATGAGGCTATGCCACAAGTCTCAGCTCATCAAACATTGAGGATCTGTAAATGTTTTTATCATCCTCCTATCTCAAGGGAAGATAAACTGGCATATTTAAGAGGAGGCTCACCTACCAGAAAGCCCAGGGCATCATCCCCATGGAAAACATGATGGGAGAGTACAATATACTTCCTGTATTGTTTAGATAGTACTTATTTAGTGGAAATTCCTCTTCCCAACTCCCACCCCATTTTTTCCCTCTTGAATTATGGCTTATCCTAAAGTCTCTTGGGTTGCTGCATTCACAGGGAGAATTAGAAAACTCCCCCCCCCCGTTTTTTTTTGTTTTTTTTTTAGCATCATGCAATCTTAGAAGCATACTGAGCCATCTATTCTGGAAGAATGCTGCTACATTTGGGCATTCTTTTATAAATCAGTGCGTTTGCAACATCTCTCTGTTAATGGTGCAATACGAAGTTTATCTTCAAGTTCATAAGACAGTCCCAGATAAATAAGGATGCATAGCACAGGATCAAAGACCAAGCCCTTACATTGGTTAATTAAGAATCAAAAGACAGGAAGTAAAGAGGGTGGTGTTTGCCTTTGGCAAGAGCTTAGCATTTTTTCCAGATTTCAAGGCTGTCACTGAATTAAGAACAAGTTGTATTCCCTAACTCTGTCTTTAACCCAACTTTGTATTTAAGTCAGATCTTGTACTTACAAATGGACCGCCTGTTACTAAAGGCAGGGGTGGGATTCTACCAGTTCGCACCTATTCGCTAGAACTGGTTGTTAACATTCTAAGCAGTTCAGAGAACCGGTTGTTAGAAGAAATTACTGGCCTAATCCTGTAAGGAAGGCAGGAAGGAAACATTCTGGTGTTGCTTACAGAAACTGCCTCTCTGTTAACCCTTATTACATTCTTGGCAGGACTAGACTTCCTGTCTCAGGAACGTCTCTGGAGTTTTTTCCCACTCCTTTGCTGGTACTTTGCTTGTGTGGAGTGACCATTCAAAGTTACAATGGCACTGAAAAAACTGACTTATGACCATTTTTCACACTTACGACTGTTGCACAGTCATGAGAGGCCAGGCGAGGAGACACATGCCTTGATGTGAGTGATATTGAGTTGGCCACACCCAGCCAATAACATGACCACCAAGCCACTCCACCTAGTCACATGACCACCAAGCCACACCCACCACTTAAGCCACGCCCACAGAACCGGTTGTTAAAAATTTGAATCCCACCCCTGACTAAAGGTAGCAGATATTATTCTCTCCTCCTCAAACAGACAAAGTGCTGAAGCTATGCAATGCTTTCAGGAACCATTGAAACTGCACATTTTTAATATACCGACTGCTTTCAGTGATCATCAGCAATTCCTGTAAACATCGTATGCCTTTCAATGCTTCATTGACTAAAGAAAGAAGAAAGCAATCTGCCATTTTTAATAATAGGTAGCCTGTTTGCATTTATGAGTTATCCCTAAGTCAGACAGTCTTAATCCTGGACTGCCTGTATTTCAGTCCTGTAAAACAGTGGCCCACAATCTTTTGGGCACCAGGAACTGGTTCTGTGAAGGGTAGTTTTTCCATGGACTGGGCAGGGGGAGGTATGGTTTCATGTGCTGCCTTGGATCCCATGCATGCACGGATGGGGCTTTGGATGGGACTTGCATGGTCCAGTTCCTAGCAGGTTGCGCATCAGTGCCAGGCTGCAGTCTGGGGATTGGGGACCTCTGTTGTAAAGTTATGGGTTTCAGAAACAAAGTTACAGAAAAATAATAAAATTACCAGAAAATTATGACTTACAGCATTCAATGGGGTTGGATGCAACTTGCAAAGAAACTATCCGGCCACTAGATTCAGGGATATGCACGCGGAACACCAATCGTACACGAGTGTTCTTTCGGCCAATATCTGTTTCTCCTTTCCGTAATTCAATGTCTGCATTCCTCAGCTTGAGGATTCCTGCGCAGTCAATGCTGTGAAACAAACAAATAACTGAATAATCCTTGTCCAGTGACATCATTACTTTTATCCCCAATTGCATTTGGAAATTTAATACTCCTCACTCCCGAAATTAATGTCTGTTTTTGTTTCTCTGATTATCACTACAGATTTAATGGTTCAGGTATGCTTAGCTCCTTTCTATGGAATCTCAACAAGGGGCTGGCTGATTCTCTATCTTCCCTGAGGGAAAATGGACCACTGTACCTCTGCAAGAGTATGGATTTAAACTTACCTCTGTTGTCTTATAACCCTGTCAATCAAACAAGGGTTCCAAAGAAAAAGTGCAAGTAATTCCAGCTGGTTTATCTGTGAAATACTTTCTGTGTTCCTAATCTGGAAATCAGTTGATACCAATGGACCACTACGATAGTGCTGGCTGATACAAACATTTCTAAATCTACAAGTCTCCATTATTCCATGGAATATATTGCAGTGAGTTTTCAGTCTTAAGCAGCTGACAATATCTTTCTTATCAATGTCATTGTCCCTCCTGGAACAATGATCCACTGGAGTTTTGATATTTTCAGAATTTTAGTTTTCTTACTATAGGCATTTTGTTTTTAGACCAACAAGAAGCTACAGTTCAACCCTGAGCTACATATATTCTCCACATTTGCAATGACTTGAGCAAGTGGCATTAATATAGCTATATGGTTGCTTCCATCCATCCATCCATCCATCCATCTATCCATCCAAACATGAAAGCTCAATATAAGACACTAGACCAGGGGTCTCAAACTCACGGCCCGCGGACCAATTGTGGCCCGCAGGACGATATCCTGTGGCCTCCACCGTGATATGAAAGTATAATATTAGTGCAGCCCGCAGGGGGAATGGACTTCTGAAGGAAGTCCCGCCCGCCATTCCTCGTCGTGGCTTCTTCTCCACCCTGAACTTTAACAAGTCCAAGTACAGGTCCAGACTTACTGATGATCATCTTCAAGCCATACTGAGGGTCTCAAGTGCCTCCTCTCTCAAGCCAAATGTGGCTCAGATATGTGAGAGGAAGCGTTGTCAAGTCTCTGGCAGCAAGGAGTAAGCTGGAGAAGCCATGTTCTGAGGAACTGTTCATGATCTTCATTCAATGTTCCATTCATGTGTTCAGGACAGTTCATGTATTGGAGAAATCATTAACTGTTGATGACATTTGAGGATATTTTTTAACGTTTTTTGTGGAATCCCTTATGCGGCCCAGCCTCACCCAGACTCTGCCTCCAGCGGCCCCCAGATAAATTGAGTTTGAGACCCCTGCACTAGACCATATGATCTCAGTTCAAAATCTAAGAGGGAAAGAAGTCAATTCAAATGCTAATTCATGTAGGGAAGAGGCTGATTAATTGAAATGTCCTCTTCTCCCAAGGACTGGCAAATCAGAAAGCTCTCCTGGTGCAGAAATCAGATCATCTAATGATCAGGGATTTGCACTAAAAGACTCTCTAGTTACGGGCCTTGAGAAATAGAAGTTTCCAGAAAAATTGACAAAGCTGGTGACTTATTAGTCTATTCTGCTAACAAGATCTCCAGTAGAAATTGATTGTTCCCCTAACAGATGACCTCTGTTAAGGGATTGAAGAGGACCCATTCTGCACTCACTTGAATTATTCTACTAATGAACTACAGTATATGCCTTAGTAAAGCTTACTCTTGAGAGTTTTCTCTACAAATGAAATACAGGCATCTTTTACATTAATCGTATTAAGTTCTCCTCTGTTGCTATCTTACAACATTTTGTAATATTGAACCTTACGTTGCTTTCATGTTGTTTTTTGGCTCCAGAGGGATTTCCAGCACTTTGGTGTTGCCAATGATTTTCTCAAAGCTGGTGGTGGTGACTGTTTTCCCTGTGATGCGATGGACTTGGTAAAAAGCATGTGGTTTAAGAATCCTCTCATCTGCCGTTCCAATGAAGATCTGAAGGCCCAAGGGCTTGTGGTCCACATAACCATGAAGCTGGCAAGAGAACAAACCATTTACACAATTATCTCAGCAACAAATAGAGCAAGAATTGAAATGTCTTAGCAGTATCAGATAAAGAACACAAAAAGCTTATAATAGCTCATCTTATTCCCTGCGGTGAGTGAGAATCACCTCAGGAAATTTTTATAACTAAGAAAGATGGTTCTTTTCCTTTCCTTCAGGATAAAATAGTTTTGCATACAAAGAACCTGGATAAATTAACTAATGAAGAATACTGAGCAATAATGTTATTATCTCCTGTGGCTTTGTTTTGCAAGACTGAAATATGACTATTTCCTATTATTTTCCAAAAAGGAGATATGTAATAGTTCTAATAGGAACTGTTTTGAAGTTTCCTACCTTACGTTACTTGGTAAAATTTTTGCTCTTAGCATTTTCACAGTCTTCATAATTGGGATGTAACTTATTAAACTGCACAGAATCATCAACCATTTTTAAAATGTCTTTCAAAATAAAAATAAAAAAACCATTTGCCTGGTTTCCATAAGCTCACTTTGACACCTCTGCACTAAAAGTGTATATGATTGGGGGGAGGGGGGAGTGGAGGAGGGAGGGAGAGAAAGAAGCTATTGTGTCAAAGGGGAAAAGAAAGTAGCTGTAACTTCCCCATTATGAGAAAAAGAACCTTGCATGTACACAGAATTATTAAGACTATTAAACATAGGAGTCTAGGCGGTGGTAAAAGTGAAAGCATCAGTGAAACTGAGAAAAAGAGAGAAAAGCTCGGATTAGAATAATTAATCAGTTAATGGCTACAATTTATTAATCAAAGACATTTTGCTCATCTAAAAATGAAACCAAAATCAGTCAGACTATAACCATTATAGCTCTTGATTAGCATTTCCAGTCTTCATTGTGGGCTTTTTGTCATAACCACATTATTGAATGTGCCTCCAGTACTCAAGTCAGCAGGAAAACGTTTTTTTTATTTATATTTTAAAACCACCCAGTAGCTGAAGCTCTCAGGGTAAATTACAGTAAAGCATAGTAAAAATACAATTTGAATAAAAACATATACAATAAGATGCAAAATAAAAACATCAGATAAACTGGTCTGATCACTAACATGTGTTCACAGTGTTCCAGAATAATATTATTCTATGCTGCAGAATTCTGGGAGTTGAAGTCCACAGATCTTAAATTCTCCAAGTTTGAAAAAAACCTATGTTATAAGATAAGGTAGCCTTTACTGTCACTTTTTTTCCTGTGAACACATTGGCACACATTAAAAATGAACTTCTCAATGTTATATGTAGAGATTCTGGGTAAGGCCCCTACAAAAGACAGATTCCGTACCTCCCTTGCAGGCCAACCCAAAATAGCCACAGAAGGCATTATCCAGTAATCAGAGAGAAGAGATCAGCATGATGAAATGGCCAAATGAAAGCAGATGCAATGCCAAACTGCACCAACACCCACATCATCAGTAAGGCATCACAAAATGTATAAATGACAAAACCTGAGTCACCTTAAAACTCAATTGCTGAAGTCATGTACATAAGTTGCCTAGAGTTAGTTGCATCGGAGGACATATTATCTAAAAATGTTGAATAGAGAGATTTAGGGCAACTTGCCACAGCCATCTTGCTCCAGTAAACTCACTGTGGGACAACTAGCTGAGGCCAACTCTTAGTAGAGTAGAGTAGAGTAGAGTAGAGTAGAGTAGAGTAGAGTAGAGTACAGAACAGAACAGAACAGAACAGAACAGAACAGAACAGAACAGAACAGAACAGAATAGAATAGAATAGAATAGAATAGAATAGAATAGAATAGAATAGAATAGCAGAGTTGTCTTCTAGTCCACCCCACTGCTTAGGCAGGAAACCCGTACCATTTCAGGCAAATGGTTATCCAATATTTTCTTTAAATTTCCAGTGTTGGAGCATCACAACTTCTGGAGGCAAATTGTTCCACTGATTAATTGTTCTAAGTGTCAGGAAATTTCTCCTTAGTTCTAGGTTGGTTCTCTCCTTGATTAGTTTCCATCCATTGCTTCTTGTCCTTCCTTCAGGTGCTTTGGTGGGTAGCTTGACTCCCTCTTCTTTGAGGCAGCCCCTGAGATATTGGAACACTGCTATCATGTCATCCCCAGTTCTTATTTCAATTAAACTAGATATACCGGATTCCAGCAATCATTTTTTATATATTTTAGTCTCCAGTCCCCTTTATTGCTTTTTCCTGCACTCTTTCTAGAGTCTCAATATCTTTTTTACTTTGTGGTGCAAGATAACTCACCATGGGACAATCCACGTGGGATAACTCAACACAATAAATCAGCCACTATTTCTTCAACATTATTTCCATTTTTGTCAATGGAAATAATGCCGAAGAAATAGTGGCATATAATATTTATTGCGTTATCCTATGTGGATTGTCCCATGGCAAGTTGGCTTCAGCAAGTTGTCTCATTCCGTGAGTAGAGTCAGAATTTACAAGCCTTAAATCAGAATTAAAATATTCCCAAATATCGCTACACAAAGACATTGGAAAGAGGCACTACATGAAGCAGAAGTTGAATTCTCATAAACAAATGCTGAGTTATCACCTGAAAAATTGAATCTCTCAATTGTTTTTCTGAGGAAAACCATTGCTCCTTTTTCTTCTCTGGCAAAACAATAACAACAGCAAAACACTTCCAAGACAGGACGTCTAGAATCTTTCTTACAATGCAAGAAAAAACTTCAAAGCTAACTCTGAAGGCTTAATTTCAAAAGGTAAGGCATCAACTAAATGCTTAGCCAAAGGTTTTGGTAGTTTACATTTCCAGCTTACAGAGCATTTCCTGCTTTTCAATAGCTGGAAATAATCTAGCAGAAAAAATAATAATTTGTAATTATGATTAGATCAAAACTAAGGAAGTTTGTGTGTGTGTGCATGTGTGTGTGTGTGTGTAATTTATCATGTGGGTATACAATATATAAATACAACACACACAGACCCTACCTATGTCCGGAGAAGAGATGCTTATATTAGTAAATAAAATAAATAAGTAAATAAAGTTTGTGCACAGAAAAAGTAGTTGCAGCTTATAATGCAAGAAAATAAGACTGCAGTAAAAAGGAGTTAAAGATAGCACTGCAGTTGCAAAACGTAGTCACAAATCATGCCCCATATCACCCCATTCAATCATAGTTTTTTGTCTTGCTTTTTCCTTCCAGAGAATTCAGAAACAGACTTGGAGTGGCAATGGATGTGTCAAGTACCCAACAGTTTATATTTCAAAATTTAGGTAATGTATTCAATTTAGTGGTGTCACATTATAGAGACCCAGCAAAGAGTATAACTCTTGCTTTCTGAGGCAGGCTCCATTCAAAACCACACATACACACAAATGCAACTCCATACTAAAGGCTGATGCATGAAACCTAAACTATTTTCAAGCGTTATGGTGTTCCAATACTTTACATAAATCGGTTGTTCTGTGGAACATGCTTGTCCAACAATAATAGTTATGATGGTTCAGCAGTTAGAGATGCTGAGCTTGTCAGCTGGAAAGCTGACATCCTGGGTTTGAGACCCGAGCACCACATGACGGGATGAGCTCCCATTACTTGTCCCAGCTCCTGCCCATCTAGCAGTTTGTAAGCATGCAAGTAGATAAATAGGTACCACGTAGGAGGGATAATAACAGAATTCCCTATGCCTTGGTATATATGTAGTCATGCTGGACACATGACGATGGAAGTGTCTTCAGACAATGCTGGCTCCCTTGACTAAGAAATAGAGACGAGCACCATCCCCTAGAGTTGGACATCATTGGAAAGGGGAAACTTTTACTTTTACCTTAGTATGCAACACCTCTGGCTAACTATTTGGATCTCAATGCTCAACAAAGTCTAGTGTATCCTGACATCTGTGTCAGATTTCAGAATGATTGCTTTCTCTCTCCTTTAGCCTTGATCTATACTTATCAGAAGCCATCTTTCCACAAAGCCCCTGATATGACACTACTCTGAAATAGTGTGCACCTGATCTTGTGGACAAACCCAACTGCTTTATTCAACAACCTCTCACTTTTCAGTACCACCATGTTGGTTTGATAACATAGAACAGATTGGCAGGAGACCGTTTTCTAAGACTTCGCATTAAAATATGGAGCCAGCCCTGCAAAACAAGGTTACATAGAGCTTGCAAGCCATTTTACGTTGAGTGCAGTGACTTTTATTGTTGATCTACTGTGAAATGCAGTCACACTTTGCACGCTCTGTAGAAAAGGCTTGAGAGGATGCACAAATAACTTGTGCTTCCTGTCTCTCCCAGGTTTTGAGAAATGACAGGAAATGCTCGCACCCATCCTTTGCGTGAAGCTCAGAAACAGAGGAAGAGGAAGCACAGGTCAATCACAGAAAAAGGTACACCATTATGGACCAATATATTGTCTCTCTCCAAGTACAGTCCCAGTACAGGAAAAGTACAATCCCCTTTGGGAGAAGCTGAGATTGTCTATGAGTGGTGTCTCTTATTTAAAATGTCACTTTCAGGTTGAGTGACTTTGCAAGATGCGCAACCTTAAAAGCCATTGTGACAAACAAAAAACCCAAACCTACCTAAACAAACAATGCAACAGAACATTAGGAAGAAGTTTAACCTTTCCTTAATGTGAAGCTATGATCCTGGAAAAGCAGCATGGAAATCGATTCTAAAAGCTGCAAAACAGCTATAATTTCTTGAAAGCTTGGCATAGTTGCATTGTCCCAAGATTTTTAGGCCTGCAGCTGGGCAGTGATGTGTCTTGTATATGCATAGCCATTTCCACAAGATCACAGGAGGACCTCAAAACAATCACACCAAGGGCTTCTGTACAGTTGTGGCTACTTCAGAAATGGATGTAGAGCAAATTAACCTTTACGGAATGATTTACACAGGCCCCAATAAATATATACATATCTTTGATATACCCGGCTAATGGTATGCTTAAGGTAGTGTAAATCACATTTAATGTTTCCTTTCTCTCAGGAATTCAGAATAGTGCAGTCAGTCCCATCTCTTGCTGATATTACTAATTGCCTCCCTCAAAATTTCTTAGAAGTGTGTGGGAAGGGGGCAAAATGCTATGCTAGCAGACACATCAAAAGTCAGAAAGCCACTTCCTAGCCTTGGAAGTACAGAAGCCATGCAAAACCTAACATTGTCTGACCAAGAACGGAACATTCTCAGCTCTGATGAGTTAAAGCACTGCCTTTGGATATATTTCCTATCTTTCTTGAAATACTTCTTTTCTTTTAAACTCTCTGAAAAGTCTTTCAAACCACATAGGCAGCAACAGCCACACTGTGGCCTTGCCTCTTTGAAAAACCTAAAGTCACATGAGCCAAAATGAAGGTTTGCAAACAATATATTGTAGATTTTGAGGTTGGGAACAGCCTGCAGTTTAGAACTTCCTAATTTGCCAAAAAGACTATTGACAGCTTGATTTAAGGAACTCCAAAGTGCACAAAAAGATCCCCCAAACCTTTGGATTTTCAGTTTTTCATCAAATGATTATCTACCAACAGAATTTTTTTTAAAAAATGACAACATACATCCCAAATCCCCCCCAAATAAAGCAGAGCATTTCATAAAATACATTTTTAGTTAATGAACTGTTTCCTACTGTTTTGACACTGATGGTGACAGGCCGAAACAAAACTTTTATCAAATGAATTATGTATTTAAACAAACAAGTTTTTAAAACGTTCATGGCAATCTTTCTCTACGCAAATATTTATGCATCCTGTATGCAGCGTATGTTTGGAGGAAGTAAAAAGAGCCCTGGGTTTATTTAAAAAGTTAGCTGAGCATAAAAACGTTCAGTAAAGGATAACAGCAGCTTTTGAATTGGATTTCATTACGTGAAGCATAACAGAGCCAGAATTCCTATGCAGACTCCAGACCAGAGAATATCTCTTTCATTATTAACACTCACAATTACAAATCAAGTCATTCTATATTTCTCACATCACTGAAAATTGAAAGCAGATGAATCTACCGCATAGCCCAACCATCTAGCTGAAAGGGAACTTGATGGTCTAAGACACGGTAAATTTGTTTTCAATTACTTGGTCCACATATTTTTTTAAAAAAAAATCTTGATTAAACTATACAAAGCAAGCAGGGCAAGGAGATCATAGAACAGAAACATTAAGCTAATAGCATCTATGGCTTTTTTTAAAAGTTCTTTTTCTTTGTTCTCTATTTTAACAGTCAGCAGGAGGTATCTCTGCCTAGATTAATCCACCACCACCATCACTACCCACCCCCCTTCCCAGAAAAAGACCACATGCCATTTCTAGGTTGGCTGGCAGCATTCCACAGTCTGCTTAATAAAGAAGAACCCAGAGACAAACAGTCTTTTGAACCCATTTTGCTGTCACAAATCTAGCATTTAATATTCAAAAGTCCCCGCCCTCCCACCTCCCAAAAATTCATATCCTTTGCATGAATTTAAGAAAGACAAGGGGACAAGTCTGCAGGTTTTATTTGTGCAAATAACTTCATTAACTTGGTACACAGTTCTACACATGTGCTAACAGACTGGATTCACCCACAAAAATGTGGATTTCGTCATTAAACCAGCATAAGGGTTTGTGGCTTATGATTCATAAAATCTCTTTTGGCTTGTCCAGGACCAAGCTCTCTTTTATGATAAATAACTTTTATAAAATATTTACAATGCTCTTTTAATTCTGAAGGATTAAAAAAATACATATGACGTTCCTACTAAAAGCCTTCCTATGCTCTGTGCAAAGAGGAACTCTGGGAGCAACTATTTGAGGGAACAGTCAGCTTTGGATTCCCCTCAAGGGAGAGAGAGTGAAATGACGACTTCAAGATCTCCATGAGCTTCCCTAAAATCATTATTTTCAGATTGCATAGTTGACTTCTAAGCCTGTCATTAGAAGTATCCCAAAAAAGTACACACCATGATAGCAGTATTCCAGTATTTGAGGGGCTGCCACAAAGAAGAGGAGGGTCAAATAATTATCCAAAGCACCAAAGGGTGGAACAAGAAACAATGGTTGGAAACTAATCAAAGAGAGAAGCAACCTGGAATTAAGGAGAAACTTCCTTAACAGTGAGGACAATTAACCAGTGGAACAGCTTGCTTCTAGAAATCGTGGGCGCTCCATCATTGGAGGTTTCTAAGAAGAGATTAGATAGTCACTTATCTGAAATGGTAAAGGTTCTCCTGCTTGAGCAGGGGGCTGGACTAGAAGACCTTCAATATCCCTTCCAGTTCTATTGTCTTAAATATTAAAGATTATGCAAGGACAGCTGCACACAGATGAATGTTGATGAATTAAAGCAATCCTGGAAAAAATAAACATATATGGACTAGGACCTACTGGCAAAAACTGCTATGAATTTATCTTGATTGTTAGCTAACAAACAGAAATATCTGTATATTTTTCTTAGGAGCAAGTGGAAATTTCCTGACAGTGAGGACAATTAATCAATGGAATGGCTAGCCTTCAGAAGTTGTGGGTAGTCCATCACTGGAGGCTTTTAAGAAGGGCATCCATTTATCTGGGATGATATAAGGACTCCCACTTAAGCAGATGCTTGGACTAGAACAGGGGTCCCCAACCACCGGGCCGTGGACCGGTACCGGTCCGTGGAACATTTTCTACCGGGCCGCTGGTTTGCTGGGCGCCGCCATCTTGAGGAAGTGCTTCCAGTGAGCTTTTCCGGTTGGAAAGCGGCGTTTGGGTCCTGAAGGAATCTTCGCACCTTAGTTTCATCAAAGGGGGGGTCGGCTTCGAACAAAACTAAGGCGCGAGGATTCTTTCAGCACCCAAGGCAAGGCGAGCTGAGCGACCGTCCCGAAGCCGTCCCGAAGCCCATCGACAAAGGTACAAAGGAGGAGTTGAAGGTGGCGGGGAGAAGCGGGGGACGGCTGGCTGGCCGGTCGCTCGGCTCGCCTTGCCATGCGTGCTGATGCCGGTACCGGGCCGCGGATCATTTTGTGATGCCAGTACCGGGCCGTGGCACAAAAAAGGTTGGGGGCCACTGGACTAGAAGACCTTCAGGGTCCCTTCCAACTTTGTTATTCTGGTTGGTCATTGCCTTCTTCCAGGGCTTTTTGACTTCTTATACTAGCTTGGAGCTTTGGAATTTTCTTGCAATCTTTCAACAAAGTACTACCCACCTTAGCTTTTTTGAGAACAGCCAAGTGATGCCATTTGCAAAGATAGTAGTTGACCTCCCGCCCATGTTTTTGCAGAAACAAACATTGGGGTGAGAGAAGAAGGAAAGCAGACATTTAAATCAGGACTGCATTTTGGCAACAAATGGCTCAGAAATTCTTGAAAACCTAGGCAAATCTTTCCTGTCTGTTTGAAAGTAATCTTCATCTTTGGGACTTTCAAAATTAATTACTCACAGAATTACCAGGATACCTTGGAGATATTGCAGACCATCACAATAAGGTGAATATTGCAATAAACCAAGCCACACCTTTTTTTTTAAACTTCGTAGTGCGTAAAAAAGTTGTGCTTACAATATACAGTAGTCATTCAGTATGCAATAACATGATATCTAAAATACTTCATTGCTAAAAGTTACTAATCATCATCTGAAACTCCAGCAGGTTTTTTGGATGGAGGGTCTTGTAAAAAAATGCAGCATCTACAAAGTGCAATAAAATGAGATATATCTTATTTCTAGTAGCTTATTTCTAGTAGGGTCTGTAACATTTGAGTGAGATAAGTAAATGGGTAGGTTAGGTAGCTAGCTAGGTAGATGGGTTGATGGGTGAATGTAGACAGAGAGATAGTTGTTATTAAGTCCTCTTCCCTCTCTATCTGTCTTTCCTCTTCTTCCTACTTTTATCTGTCTTTTGCCACTATTTTTTTGTAATATATGCTAAGGTAGTTCTCAACTTACGATCACAATTGAGCCCAAAATTTATGTTGCTAAGTGAGACATTTATTAAGTGAATTTTGCTCCATTTTACGAACTTTCTCGCCACAGTTTTTCATTGAAGCACTGCAGTTGTTAAGTTAGTAACATGGCTGTTAAGTGAATCTGGCTTTCCCATTAACTTTGCTTATCAAAAGGTCACAAAAGCTGATCTATATTATTATTACCTTTATTGTCAGAGTACAACATGTGTACAATGAGATTGGCTTGAGCCTCCCTTCATGCACCCCCCCCCCCCTCAATACAACTCACAGTGAGGACAGAAGTCCCTAACCCGGACCCAATCTTATTACACTATGTAACCTTGTTGCACAATGCACCAGCTTCGCAAGTCTATCATACTATGTTGATCACATGACTCCAGGACAGTGCAACAGTCATAAATATGAACCAACTGCCAACCATCTGAATTTTGATCATGTGACTATGGGGATGCTGCAATGGTCATGAAAAACTGTTCTGTCATTTTTTTTCAGTGCTGTTGTAACTTTGAATGGTCATTAAATGAACCATTGTAAGTCAAGGACTACCTGTACATAAACATCAAGTTATACTATTGTTTGCTGAACTGAACAAGCGGTGTGTGTACTTGCTTTAACCTGGGAATGTATAAACTACTCTGAACTAAAAATTACCACTATGGTTTTCTAACAAAGGTTACCTGATTCCAGCTATACTACCTGCAAGCACCAAGTCATAGAATGGCCTATAATCATTTAAACTTTTATCTTTGTTTTTCATTCACAGGGGGGAAATTGCCCTCAAATATTTCAGCAGCTTTTTCTATGATAATTGTTTTTCTCAAGAATGTGATTGTACTTAACTGGATAGTAAAAAGTAGCTCAGGTTATGATTGCTATTTGATTGTTATTGATCCTTCTTTTTTGGAAGTTATCCTTACGTAGAGTTCACAGAAATACATAGAGAATTTAAATGCTTCTCTGCAAATTATATTAACATTAGCAAAGTTGACTCGTTTTTTTTTCCTCAATTGCAAATAGAAAGAAGATTTTGCTTGCTTTTCAAGATGGCAGGATCAGATAAGTGATAGCGCCCGCTCAATCTTTGCTAATCTGAAAGGGTTATGTAGGGTTAAGAGTCAATTAGTACAAATTTAAGAAACAGAAAGGCTGCAAAATAGTCTGAGACTTGAGAATAACCTTGAAAAAAGGCAAACTGCTTTTACTGAAGGCCAAGTTTTTGTCCTTGGTTTTTGCACCTAGGCACTAAAAGGATTCATAATCAAGAATTAAGGACAGCAACGGAAAAAAAAGAACATAACATAAACAAGAAAGACAAATAGGGATCCCAAAGAGGATCTCGCCTCTCATATTAGGTGAGCAACTCAAAACAATCCTCCCCCAAAAGTGTATATATAGAGTAGACTGGAGAAAAACCAATGTATTTGAGTCACATTTACCAAAAAGGGAAAGACCAGCCAGACATGATGTGTACCTTTCCACATTCTATTTTGGGGTTTTCTTTCTTTCGGTAGAAATGAACTCTTTTCTTTTGCCCACCACTGGAGTATTAACAGGGCCAGACTTGGCCTCTGGACCAAAGAAATGCTAGGTACTCAGGCAGATAAATAAATAACATCATTCTGAAAACAAGGAGACTTTTATTGCAGAAATTGGCTTATTAGAATATGTGCATGATTAAATTTCAGTTACCGGCTTGCCCTATCTCAAAGAAGCGTAAGCCGATAAAAATCTGAATGTTCCATTTCAATTTATTATTAGTATTATTGGTTTGTCGCAGGGTCACCCAGATGTTTAGACTGGATTGGGAAGTTTTATCCACCTATCAAGACTTTCCCAAGGACCTGCCTTAGGCAGAGGTTGATGTTTGATGGGGTTAAAGGTATTGTTGCAGGATGTAAGCTGTTACGAACACTGCCTTCTGCAATTGACTGGTCGTGATTTGTCAATGCCGATGGTATTCATCTGGTGCTCCAATGATTTGGGATTGCAAAACATGCCTATTAATATTGTTCCTATCTTTGCTTTCTTTTTCCAGAGTTTTGCAACTGTGAACCCCTAGCTCTCCTTTTACTTCTAAGAATGCTGATGGATGGCTACCTTTATTCTTGGAAAACAGAACAGAAGAATGGAATCTGTCATTTTGATTTAAAGGGGGAGAGTTTCCCATTGTTGTTGCTATTTTCCTTTTAATTAAAAGTGCCTCTTTTTCAAACAGGGGAAGGAATAAAAGTATCCACGGGCATCCAATTGAAAATCCCACGAACAGACACTAGCAGGCAAAATGATTTGACTGTATGGGTGGAAATTTTATGAGGGAGATCATTGGTTCTAAATTAATTCCTGGTAGAGCCTTTTATAGTCTTAAGGGAAGCAATTTTAGCATCCAATGAGAGCATGTGTGTCTGCTGTCAGCTTTTTCAGAAATGGTGTGGTGATTCAAAAACCCATTTGTCAACTTTTAGTTAGAAAAAGATATAGGAAAAGAGAGTCCCTTCTGTCTACGCTTAATTAAAGGCAAATACAAACCAAGTAAAAACTAACTTCCTCCAACCTTTTCTCTTTTCCTGCTGTGCACAAGAAGATAAGAAAACTCTTGAAAGAGAGTTTTCCCTCCCTGGTGCAAAAAACCCCAGAATTTCAAGTCACAACTGCCCATGGCTAATAATAATAAAATAATCAATGACTTTAGGGTTAATTCAAGTTTTATTCTAAAATTGCCCAAATACAACTAAAATATACAGGGTGTAACAAAAATGAAGGTCCATAAGTAAAGTTAGGCCTCATTGATAATTTATTATATAAATTACATTATAAGTCTAAATTAGTTGCCATGTTCTTCTAAACATTTCCTTATACTCATTTGATGCATAACCTCTGAACATTCCTAAATACAATAACATTTTCTCTGAAACAAAATTAATAAAGAGTAGAGTAGAGTAGAGTAGAGTAGAGTAGAGTAGAGTAGAGTAGACCAGACTAGTGTAGACTAGACTAGACTAGAATTAGGCTAGGCTAGCAGAGCAGAACATAGCAGAGCAGAGCAGAACACAGCAGAGCAGAGCATAGAAGCTGGAAGGGAAGTCTTCAAATCCTGCACCCTGCTCTGGCAGGAGACCCTATGTCTAAAAGGACAAGTGGTGCCCTTTTATATACCCTGTCTATGTAGTTCAACGCAAAGACTTCCTTTTTTTGTAAACTGAATGTTGTAAAAGTGACTAATTCTAATTTTGTCAACAATTTTGACAATCCCAGTTTTATAATTCTAATTCTGCAGTAAGTAAGTGTCAGAACTGCCATCCTGAGCTCCAGCCTTGCTTCGCTATAAGCCCGTCTGCCATAGACTATGGGACGAGGGAGCTGTGAGAAGGGTAACCACTCATTGTGCCGTCCCGAGATAGCAGCTCACCATCCCGAGGTCAGGGCCCTGGGAATGAATGGAATGGGTCTCCATCCAGCCTGCCATTGCAGGGACTGTTCCCAAAATAACTTTTTCCACTGTAACTGGACAATAGGGAGATAATAGGGAGGAGGAACAGAAAAGGGAAAGTTAGTGGGGAAATGTCTGACGCAAAACTTTCGTTCTGGCTTTTGCTGTACTGTAACCACTTGGCTTTAGTAAAAGTATATACCTTTTGCACAAATGGAGTCGAGAGTCTTCTAAACATTTCCTTATACTCATTTGATGCATAACCTCTGAACATTCCTAAGTACAATAACATTTTCTCTGAAACAAAATTAATAAAGAGTAGAGTAGAGTAGAGTAGAGTAGAGTAGAGTAGAGTAGAGTAGAGTAGACCAGACTAGTGTAGACTAGACTAGACTAGAATTAGACTAGGAGCCCAAGTCTGGACGAGTGTGACAATAAGAAGAAACGTTCTGCCCTTTTACGCCATAACCTTTGTACAGTACTTCAGACCTGACATTTTACAATCTTTTCAAGTTTGATTACCACTACTCTTGTAGCATTTGGCATTGATCTATCAGTAAAATGTTTATTCAACTCCTGTGATGCTTGGTGTGTAGTGTCCTATTGCTGTTTTTGCATGCACTACTGTGACAGAGAAAGGATGTCGTGCCAAGCCCTAACACTTTGTCTGTTGTTGTTCTACAGTGATTTCTATACCAGACATGCCATGCCTATATTGTCCTAATTCTCCAGGTATAAATCATTGTGGAAGAGTACTTTTCTGCAGTAAAACAGCATAACATATATATATATAAAAAAACCTCTAATTTCTCATCATAAAATATTGTAACTATATAACTTACATTAGGGACCATAGCTGTCAGAAAAATACAGGGATGCATAGACATTTTAACAAAACTCATTCTGCATTCTTAATGTATTCTGTCTTTTCAAGGAATTTGGATTTTTGAGCAGGGGGAAGGGAAGGAAATAGATTATTGTGGAATCTAAAGTCACAGAGACAACAGAGCCTCTCTTTTGCTTGCATGAATCTTCACCAATACAAAAAACTGTCATTAATTTGGCAGCAATTCTGAGCTGAAACCAATTGGCCACTATCAGATTTCTTACAGGGAAGAAAAGTCGAAAGGGCAAGTGAAGTTTTGTAAGTGTTCTTCTGTGAATTGTGTTAACCAGACATCCAATCTCAGAAGGCAAATTCTTGAAACCAATGGGAATAACACCTGAACGTAGTCTACCAAGAGAAAAGATGTTACTAGTACCAAGCAAAAAAGGACAAAATTTGGTGTGATGTATTTTCACAAAGGGAGAGAAAGCAACAGAAAAAGACAAAGAGAGAGAGAGTAAGCATGCCTTTTCTACTTCTTACCACTTCCTTCCTCTTGTTATTTTAATACACATATACCAATACACTTTGCTCTGCACCAGACTAGTGAGGTCCATGGAAATTGTATGAAAACAGCCTGCAAAAATTGGCTTCCTGTCAAGCCAGCATTTTTCAGGTACTATGGCTTCAATTGGCCAAGGATCTATCCACACAGAATGATAGTAGAAATGGCGAAACTCACATTTGAATTACAAGAGAGGGAAGAGAAGGAATACTATACAGTCTGGGGAAAAAATGGTACAATTGGTTGGATGATAGGACAGTAAGAACAAAAAAAATAGTACAAATAAATAAATGTATATATAAATATATAGGTAGATAGTTAACAAAAAGAGGGAAGTAGTAGATGTCACAACACTGTAAAAATTGTATTTGTGTTGTTTTGTTGTTTTATATTTGTGTTGTTTTTAACTGTGTAAAATTCAATAAACATTTTTTTTTAAAAAAAGAATAATAGTAGTAAGTAGGTCGACACCCACCAAGCCAGACACATGTATGTTTTCCCAGCAACTGTTAAGGAACAGCAATTTGGGAAGAGGATGGTTTTCAAGGAAAAAGCAGGGTAGCTGGGTGTTTTGCATGTAGGCATGCATATAAACATCACTTTAACTTTTCCAAAAAATGTCCTGATGTGTAATTTTTCCCAGAAAAAAATTCCTCTGTGTTCTGTCCCCTTTGCTGTACCAGCACAATTTCAGATCCTAGGTACTTAAGATGAAATTTTATATCCTAGACAATTAACATGATATTTATATCCTGGATAATTCACATGACAAAAGATATATATGGAGAGGGTAGCATGCCTGCTAATATATTCTTGTGACATCTGCAAGCTCCCTGCCCCATGATTATTTTTTTTAAAGATTCTTCTAATTAAAATGTTATAGGGAAGCTAGCATGTTGAGAGGGAAAGCACCAGTCTAAACTTAACTAACTTAACTTGATAATGCCTCTGAGCTCCATCAATATCTCAGAAACATTCTCTAAAAGTAAAATGCTGGCTGCCTTGATGGCTGGACCCTAGAGCTTTTTCACCCTCAAACCAGTGGTGGGATTCAAATTTTTTTACTACTGGTTTTGTGGGCGTGGCTTGGTGGGTGTGGTATGGTTTGGTGGGCGTGGCAGGGGAAGGATAAGGTAAAATCTCCATTCCCTCCCCACTCCAGGGGAAGGATAATGTAAAATCTCCATACCTTCCCACTCCTGGGGGAAGGTTACTACAAAATCCTATTCCCTCCCCACCCCACTAACCTGCTTTCCAGCTCCGTTCTCCTGTGCAGGGCAACAAAAGAAGACCCAGCCAATCAGCTGGGACTCTGGAGGCCGAGAATAGATGGGGGCAGGGCCAGTCAGAGGTGGTATTTGCCAGTTCTCGAACCGCTCAAAATTTCTGCTACTGGTTCTCCAGAACTGGTCAGAACCTGCTGAATATCACCTCTGCCTCAAACATATGGTTATCCTCAGCACGGGAACCATTTAGTGAGACTGCCCAATGGTATAATGTACCAAGTTTGGTGACCCTTGTTCAAGATATGTGTTTGTAATAAGCAAAATAAACACCATTCAAAATGGACTCCATGAACACATCCCCTGACACTGATTTTCCAAAGATTCCTTCCATTGTTTTTTCAATTTCCAGATCTGTAATCACTGGATTTCCAAGCAGTCTCCCTTCCACTGCTAACATGATCCAATTCTATTTACTTTTATGGAGATCAAGGCAAGGCAAGCTAGTTGTTGCCATCTACCAAGGTTTTAGGGATAAATGGGCATTTTAACACCAAGTGGCAGAGAAATCTTTGAGTAAAGAGATTTTTGGCTGAAACACAGATCGCCTCTGTGTTTGCTTATGAAAGAAATCACCTGGCTAATGCCAAGTCAAGCAGAAATGTAAAACCCTAGCCTCTTGAGACCCCAAACTGATAGAATACTTCTGAATTTATTATAGGGAAAGACAATGTCATGAACTTTGGATATCATAGATCAGGGGTCTCTAACCTTGGCAACTTTAAGCCTGGAGGATTTCAACTCCCAGAATTCCCCAGCTGGCTTTGCTGGGGAATTCTGGGAGTTGAAGTCCTCCAGGCTTAAAGTTGCCAAGGTTGGAGATCCCTGTCATAAATGACTGCCAAACCCCTTTCCATGGAGTTTCCTCTACAAGGCTGAAGGCTAAAACAGTAGCAGGCACTGCCTATCTCTGTGACCTTACCCAGATACTTTCTAAAGTCATTTGTCAGGATTCTTCCTCAAGATTCCTCTTTTATCAAAGGAAAACCTTTGCATCTTCAGTCTTTGAGCAGGACATCTCAAGTGAAGAATGCCTTATTCTGGGCAGTTATTTTGCACCAAAGCAGTGCAGAACTCAGCTGAGCCTTTTTGTTCTCCCAGCATCTTAGAGCTGGAGAAGCTTCTTTGTTGAAACTTTGAATGATCACTGAATGAATAGATTATAAGTCAAGAATTACTTGTACTCTAAAGCCAACTGCCAAACGTTAAGAAACACTGTGTGTGTGTGTGTGTGTGTGTGTGTGTGTGTGTGTGTGTGTGTGTGTGTATGTATGTATGTATATGAAAAACATAATTTTGGGCATGCAGTTTTGATCCAACTCAACATACCTCCATCCTCCTGCATAACTCTCATTATCCCTCTATAGTTATGACTGTAACTTTTACTTTGAGGCAAAAGGTTTCACATTTCTTGTTCCAAAGGTGCTTTTTCAAGAGGTAACTGGACTTTCTGTTTTTCTTTGAAGATGTTTTGGCTTTTCATTCAAGAAGCTTTTTAGAGCTGAAGAAGCTTCTTGGATGAGAAGCAAAACATCTTCAAAGGAAAAACCAGAAAGTCTTGTTGCCTCTTGAAAAATCACCTTTGGGACCACCATGACCTGGAGGGACTGAAAATCTCCATAGACATCCAGCATGTTAAGTGTTGCTGCTAAAATAGCTCCCTGTTATTAAGGTTTTATATGTTCATGTCAGTGGCGGGATTCAAACATTTTTACTACTGGTTCTATGGGCATGACTTGGTGGGTATGGTGTGGCTTGATGGGCATTGCAGTGGAAGAGTACTGTAAAATCCCCATTAACTCTTCAACTATTGAATTCTACTCATTTTTGAGAAGACACACCCACAGAGAATGGGGCTGTCTTCTCAAAAAAGTTGATAAATAGCATGAATCATTGATAATGGTCTTTCTTTTCTGTGAACCTAAATCCAGATCTGTTTGATTGCTGAAAGCCTAATATCTTCTATTCAATGATGGGAAAACTAGTATTATGTACACAAGCTGAATACAATTATCAGCAAGGAATTCAACATTAGAAAAACTAAGATCATGGCATCCGGTGCCATCCCTTCCTGGCAAATATAAGGGCAAGAAATGGAAGCAGAGAGAGATTTTTATTTTCCCAGGTTCCAAGATCACTGCAGATGGTGGCTACAGCCATGAAATTAAAAGACACTCACTCCTAGGGAAGGAAGCTATGGCAAATCTTTAATATTCTTTAAATCTTTTAATACGGTGTATTAAAAAGCAGAGAATCTCCTTATGGACAAAGCTGTGTATAGTATTGTTTCCCCAGTAGTAATGTATGGCTGTGGGAATTGGACTCTGTAAGGAAGGCTGAGCACTGAAGAATTGATGCTTTCCAGTTGTGGTGTTGGACTGCCAGGAGATCCAATCAGTCAATCCTAAATTAAATCATCCCTGACGGTTCCTTGGAAGGACAGATACTGAAGATGAAGCTCAGATACTTTGGCCGCCAAATGAGAAAAGAGGACTCACTGGAAAAGACCCCGATGCTGGGAGAAATTGAAGGCAACACAAGTAGGGGATGGCAGATGATGAGATGGTTAGATAGTGTCATTAATGCAATGGACAGATCAATGGGGAGTAATCATTTCTCAAGCAATCAATCATCAATGATTATCAGCAAGGAGCATTTTTTTTAACCACAGTTGGTCAAATTCAACTTTGCTAAGAGGCAGGGATATATTTATCACATCCTCTCTCTGAATAGAGCATCTGCGCCAACCACGAAGGAACAAATTTTCATGTCAACACCAGCCTTTGCCCCCCCCACCAAACAGAGGCAATTATTGCTAGCCTGGGCTCTTGAACAAGACATTAAACATACAAAAGCCCATGTCCTTGCTGAATGCCTCTCCTCCCGCCAGAGGCTCTTCATTTTTACAGACAGACAATTGTTCTGGTGTTCTAGAAGCACTTTACACATACACACTCTTCAGTGGAGAGTGCCAAACTCCTGAGACCAACATGCAATGAAGAGGAAGTGGCATCAGTTAGCAAAACCACAAGATAAAGCTTTGAGGGATATCAGATCCAGTAGAGTACAACACTCTTTTAAAACACAGAGAGAACAAGAGAGATTTTATACATACATACATACATACATACATACATACATACATACATACATACATACATATTTCAACTCTTCACTCAGTGTAGCAGCTGTGCCCGTCTTCAAACTCTTTCTTGAATAATGTTAGTATGGGGGCATGTACTTCAACACAGAGAAGATCAAATTTCTGAACTAGAATTTATTAATAGATTCTTCTTCTCTATTTGTTTAGGATTTAGAAGCCCAAACAGGTTGTTTAATTTGGAGTTCTATCCTATGTTTTTGGTGGTTGTGCACATGGCTACCTCAGCTCAAGTGTTGCAGAAAAAGTAGCAGAGGTTTAGGAGATTTCTAGAACCAATGACAGTGTCTTGGATTATTAGAAAGGATTTATAAACTTTTTAAAAGTGATTCCTCGGTTAAACAAAAAGCAGAACTTGCTGCTGCCATATGTTCACTCAGTCATTTGACAAGTGCTGAATCTCAGAACCAGGAATGTAGTATGAGCAGGTTTCCTGGCTTTGCATTGATTTTGCAAATAAATTTCTACATCTCTGTAATGCTCTGTATGATTTCAGTCAATATGTGATTCCAAGGCTAAGGAAACAAATAAGGATTTCATATTGCACCTAACATTCTCTACCTTGCCACAACCTCAGGTCATGATGGTGAATGTTTACACAATCTGCTTGGCTAAGGAAAATATGGGATAATAAGCAAATGTACCAAAATAGCTGGGCTCACTTATTGCATAATGTGGTTGTATAACAACCACACACAAGTAATCTGAAAACCTTAGGCTAGTGGTAGCTAACCTTTTTGGGCTCCTGTGTTGAAAACTGCATGCGCACTCATGCGTGTGTACACGTGTGCCAACACCCAGAAGGCAATGCACCCCACCCCCTGCGCATGCACGCACAAAACCTTCCCCTCGCTGCACCCCCTTACCAAAAGTACCAGAAGTGATGAAACGGGCCTGTTTTTCAGCCTCCAAAGGTTGCAGAGGTTTCCCTCGAGCCTTAGGGAGGCCAAAAATCAGCTGGGACATGCATGCATGTGCAGTGCAGGTAAGTTTGGCTGGGGCTCACATGCCCGCACAAATGACTCCTCATGCCACAGGTGGCACATGTGCCATAGGTCCGTCAACATGGTCTTAGGCTTTTTAAAATGTATTTATTTATCATATTTGTATAGCCGCCCATCTCTCATGAAGGTGTAGGCCTTTGCATGATATATCAAACTAGCTAACTGCATATTTAGCAAATGGTGACTAGAGAAATCATAGTTTAGCATGATGGGTAAGCCAAGCTAATTTTGTGCATTGTTATCCCATGATATTGCAACTCTGAATTTCAGTGTTTTGTTCTGAATACTGGCAAAAGCAATAGGTGACCTCAGATGCCTGAAAGATTTAAGTAAACAAGAGCAAACTTATCACATCTTTCAGTATGTCAGCAACTGTTTCCTGGAAAGCCAGAATAACTGGAGGCCCAAAGTTACATTGATATAAAGTAATTTCAGGTAGCAACTAAAAGAATAATTGAGAAACATGTCTGAGCTCAACAAAATAAGTTTCAAAGTGTGCAAATTATCACCCAGAAGTGCAGCATATATTTCAAATGTAATCATGGACGTGAATAAAGCCCATTTTTAAAGCATACAAAGGACCATCTATGAATAAAGCTCTTATAGAGAAAACATTAAAATAAACAATTTCTTATGGAAGATAGCTTATCAACAAGATACAAGTTGCACAAATGAACTGAATACCACTCATCTAGATTTACAGCAAGAAAATCATTAGCTTAATTGTGCATCAGTTACTACAGGAGAACAGGAAAAATAATGTTCTCGCATATAAATGCAGGAAGCCAGATTTATATACAACTTTAAGTATTGCACTTTCTACCAAAGTTACATTGACCATACAGATTACACACTATAAAAACAATGGAATTCCTTCCTCCAGCGTGAGGCTTGGAAGTCATGTAAATCATCCTACACAGGGGCATGCAGAAGTGGTATTCAGCAGGTTCTGACCAGTTCTGGAGAACCAGTAGCAGAAACTTTGAGCAGTTCGGAGGACTGGCAAATACCACCTCTGACTGGCCCTGCCTCCATCTATTCTCTGCTTCCCAAGTCCCAGCTGATTGGTTGGGTCTTCTTTTGTTGCCCTGCACAGGAGAACGGAGCTGGAAAGCAGGTTAGTGGGTAGGGAGGGAATGGGGATTTTGCAGTATCCTTCCCCTGCCACACCCACCAAGCCACGGCCACAGAACCAGTAGTAAAAAAAATTGAATCCCACCACTGTGGGCATGATCTGTACATCTCTTTCTCCAAGAACTGAAGGAAAACTGGACTGTACTATATATCCACCACCTCTGATACTTTCCTCCAAAGAAACATGGAAACCATAGTTTAAAAGGGACGTTGAGGATTCTATTATAAATGTGTCACAATCGGACTCCTTCACAAGCAAATATCACTGGATTCCATGTAGGCAGCACATTGTCCACTTTATACTTCCACAACTTGGGTAGGAAAGCATTGGACAATCCAACTGTGCAGGTAGTCCTCAACATACAACCACACATTTCTGTTGCTAAGCAAGACAATTGTTAAGTTCAGGTTTGCCCCATCTTACAACCTTTCTCGCCACAATTGTTAAGTGCATCACTGCAGTTGTTAAGTAAATAACATGGCTGTTAAGTGAATCTGGCATCCCCACTGACTTTGCACGTCAGAAGGTTGCAAAAAAAGGGATCCCATGGCTGTGGGACACTGCAACCGTCGTAAATGTGAACCGGTTGTCCAAATTTTGAGCAGTTTTAAGTGTGAGAAACAGTCATAAGTCACTTTTTTCAGTGTCGTACCTTTGAACAATCACCAAATGAATTGTTGTAAGTTGACTACCTGTATTATCTATCCATATGGAATCTTGGACATTGCCAACTGGTTTTATCGTCCATCAGTTATAGACCAAGAAGAAAACTCTGTGGAGGACCCAAAACAGCCGCCTTCTTCAAAGACTCACAGTTGGTCTTCTTTGCTATGACATTGATTATGACAGTAATCAATGTCATAGTAAAGAACACTTTTAAGGCAAGACACTATGTATAAATCCATGTCATTGATCCAGAACTTATGTTCCCCCTCCTTTAAAAAAAAACACAGATTTGTAGGGGTGAAGGACAAGATATTTCCTAATCCAGATTATTATTTCAGCCTTGTCCATCATAAACATGTTTGGAAAAACCCAAAGCAACAATATATGAAGTATATTTAAGGCAGGGTTGGGGTGGGGTGTTATATGTGGAACACATAGGAACTCCTTATCATTTCTCAGCAGCTTCTTCCTTTTTCTTTTTTAGAATTAAGGAGGAGGCTCCAACGGTGTAGGCTTAAATGTAGAAATGGTGGCTGGCTTCCCACAACAATCTAACCTGTAAAACCCAGTTAACAAAATCAAGTTAACCCAGTTTAAGAACTGAGATGTTGCAGAACCATCAGCCATTAGTTTGCATTGTATGATGGCTTAAAAGTATGTCCTGGTTTAAACAAAGTTAGCAGCTGGGATCCTGCTATTCTCTGCATTCCATTTTAGTCCAGTTTGGTTTGTGGTTCAAACCGAAGCAGTGGGTACTCAGCCACACACTTAGAGGGCACATTGAAGCACCCTGGCCACATACCACACTCGTAACCATTTTGTCAAACCAGCAACAGAAAATAACACCTCCAGTCCAATTAAAACTTTCTTTCTAGACCACAAAGAGCTAATCTCCCCATCTTCTCTTCTCTGGACATTTTTTAGCTTATTTGATTAGGGCGGGTATCAAACTGAGTTTAAAACATCAGTACTGCTTCAGCTCTTATAACTGTACAGGTAGTCCTTGACTTATAACCACAATTGATCCTAAAATTTCTGTTGCTAACCAAAACATTTGCTAAGTGAGTTTTGCCCCACTTTTAATTATCTTTCTTGCCACAGTTGTTATGTGAATCACCACAGTTGTTAAGTTAGTAACACAGTTGTTAAGTGAATCAGGCTTCCCCATTGACTTTTCTTGTCAGACTTGTCACAAAATGGGGCCTGGGACACTACAATCATTTTAAATATGAATCAGTTGCCAAGCCTCTGGATTTTGGTCACATGCCCATGAGGATGTTGCAATGGTTGTAAGTGTGAAAAATGGTCATCGGTCACTTTTTAACTTTGTAACTTTGAATGTTTGCTAAATGAACTGTTATAAGTCAAGGACTACCTGTAGAACCAGAATATGTACTCCTCCATCAAAAGAAAGACAGAAAGAATCAGAGTATATTCATGAACTGGAATAAAGCATGGTAACAAGGTCAGCCAATGAATAGGCATGGCAACTAAGCCAGCCAATAAGGAGTGTTTGGAAACTGAAACTAGAAGTAGCCTAGGCATGGCTCTATATTAAGCTCTGCAGCTCTGAACTATGTTAAGCTCGGAGTCTGTCTATTGAAAATGAAACTGCTTCTCTCCTCTGCTGTGTGTCTTGCTCACCTGCTGAACTAAAGTGAAATTGATGTCTGTTTCTGAGCTCCTGAGTTGCTGTTCTGCTCTGAACCTGTAACATGTCTGCTTCTGTCTGAGTTTGCTCCATGTTGAAGAAATCTACAACTGGTATTGTAAAATTTACTTTATGTGTTTATAAAGAAGTTAAATGAAGCCTCAGCCATCTGTGTTTAATTTTCTGGTGCTGAATTTACACTTCATTACTCTGAAAAGAGAGAAAGAAAGAAAGAAAGAAAGAAAGAAAGAAAGAAAGAAAGAAAGAAAGAAAGAAAGAAAGAAAGAAAGAAAGAGAGAGAGAGAGAGAGAGAGAGAGAGAGAGAGAGAAAGAGAAAGAGAGAGAGAGAGAGAGAGAGAGAGAAAGAAAGAAAGAAAGAAAGAAAGAAAGAAAGAAAGAAAGAAAGAAAGAAAGAAAGAAAGAAAGAAAGAAATTCTTGCTTGCAGTAAAGTATCCATGCACTGTACAGAGGATGAGACTAGATGATCTCTTTCCATCCCTTCCATTTTATGACAGTATGATAGACAGGTTTTGATATGTACCAACCAGATACATATACCAAAATATCAGAAAGGAAGATAAAAGAACCAGAATTCCCTTGGAGAATTCCCTCAAAAGGAGCTTTAAACTTTAATTTCTATTAAGAACATTTGCATATTGATCACTTTAAAAAAAAGCATTGGAGAAATCAACAGATTTAATGTTTCTGCTTTGGATCCCAGCGATCACATTATTTAGTGCAAATACCTCAAATTTTAAATCCATCCACCATTTAGACTAAACTTGATTTATCCAGTAAGGTTCGCCTTCATTTACACAACTGTAATAACGCAAGAGAATATTTTAAAACAGGATGGTATCCAATTATCATCTGACTACAATCTCCATCATCCCCACCTACTGTTCATACTGGCTAGATTGATCAGATAGCAAAGTCCTCTCCAAAGACATGTTTATCCAAACAGACTTCTGGGCATACAATTTGACTTGTCTATTGACACTAGTTTCAATTGGTGTATATGGTTTATTTCTTTTTGGAGATTTTATTTGCCCATTTTCAAGGTTTAATTCGACTTTTGTTTTTATAACTATGTTGTATTGTTGATAGCAGCCTCTTGTGCTCAATTTGGTGGGAAAGATGGATACAAGTTTAATAAGTGGGGAGGAAAGCAGCTTTCTACTCTTGTTTTAAAAATGCCCCATGCTATCAGTGACCTTAGCCTAAATCAACAAATCTCGTGCTCCAACACATTCACCTTTCTCTTACGAATTCATGAACCCAATTAGCCTGTGCCCCTGTATCTTTATAACAGCATAAAGTTTACAATATGCCATCAAACACCTCGCTGAACCAAGTGCCAACTGTGGCAAGCCTCAATTGACCTCATCACAATTCTAACCATGCCAATGAAGAGATGTTATACTGGCGTCACATAACAAAGATATTGCCAAAGAAAGAAACAGTATGCCCAATAAACATCAAATTGGCTGCTTGATTTATGGCACCCCCTGTATGAAAGGCAAGAAGGTTTTTTAGTCTACATGTCTCCAGCAGAATATTTAATCAGAATAGAGCTGGAAGGGAACTTGGAGGTCTTATAGTCCAACCCGTTGATTAAACAGGGGACCCTATATCATTTCAGACAAGTGGCTCTCCAGTCTCCTCTTAAAAACCTCCAGTGATTAAGCCTCCACAACTTCTGAAAGCAAGATGTTTCATGGGTTAATTGTTCTCACTGTTAGGCAGTTTCTCCTTATTTCCAACTTGGTTGTTTCCTTAATTATCCATCCATTATTTCTTGTCCTGTCTTCAGTGCTTTGGAGAATAGGTTGACCCCCTCGTCTGTCAAATATTGGAATACTGCTATCATGTCACACCTAGTCCTTCTTTTCTCTAGACTAGCCAAACCCAATTCCTGCAACCATTTTTCACATGTTTTAGTCTCCAGGCCTTTAATCATCTTAGTTGCTCTTCTCTGCTCCTTTTTTCAAAGTCTCCACATCTGTATACAGTATTCCAGGTGTAGTCTTACTAAGGTTTTATACATTCACATGATATTTCGCATGATTTTTGATTTATATTTACACTAGATTTAGAATATTTACGGTGCAAGCCATCCTGGAAAAGGAAATTCTTCCAAATTTACTTTACATACTCAACTATACCAGAACCAAAGTTAATTTTTGCAAAGCTTTCTATACCAAATTTCAAAATGGTTCAAATGTTGGTGTTAAGGGCCAATTTAGGATGTTAGGTGGTATCTCTTTAGCCTTATTAATTAAAAGTTGATTCAGCTGATACATTTACAGCCTGTTCTTTTCTTTAGCCCTTGGAAATGTGCCCTTTTTGTCTTCCCTCCCAATTACAAAATGTCCTTTACATGAGAACAAATGCCTTATTTATCTGTGTACAAGATGGCATCTTTTGGAACGAAGCTTTTAAACTGTATAAGCAGGCAAAAGAGAACAATTTACCAGCACATGTATTTTTGCTCCTCTTTCGCTTTCAGAAAAAACATCTGATAGAGCAGTATTTTTTAAACTTGGAAACATTTGTTGAAAGCCAGATTGATCTAGTGCAGGGGTTCCCCATTCCTGGTCCTTTGAATGGTACCAGACTATGGCATGCCAGAAATAGGGCCATGCAAACAAGCAAAGCGCCATCAGCAGGATGCAGGAAGCATGCAACACCATGCCCCCTCTGGTCCACAGAGAAACCTCTCTCCATGGAACCAGTCCTTGATAACGGAAAGGTTTGGGGCTACTGGCCTAGGCTAGAAACCAGGAAACTGTAAGTTCTAGTTCCATCTTAGGCATGAAAGCCAGCTGGGGGGCCTTGGGAGAACCTCTCAGTCCAACCCATCTCAGAGGGTTGTTGTGGTAAAAATAGGAAGGGGAAAGAATATTAGATATATTAGCCACATTGAATTGTTTATAAGAAAATAATAAATACAGGATAAACATATACCAACTTTTAAGATGGAAGGACTTCAACTCCCAGAATTCCCCAGCCACCACGGGAGTTGAAGTCCACAAATCTTAAAGTTGCCAACTTTGAAAAAACTCTGTAGTTAAGCTATGTTTAATTATCAAGAGACATGGATGTTCTAAAAGAGCCATTTGGATGCAAAACGATTAAGGGTGTTGGAACTGGGATGGCATCATTTGATCTCCCCATCAAATGAGACTTGAAGAAGCTTGGCTTATACCTGGCATCTCCTACTGAAAGTCCAGGGGCTGAGAAAAATATGCTTTAGAGTTAAGGAGAAGCTTAAAGAGACAGAAGCAGGGTGCTTCCACGTTGCCTCCTAACTCAAACAAACATAAAATATAGAATAATAGGGTTGGAAGGGACCTTGGAGGTCTTTGAGTCCAACCTACCTTATCAAGCAAGAGACTCTATACCAGTGGTGGCTAATCTTTTTCAGCTCCCATGCCGATACTTTGCGCACGCTCGTGTGCCACCACCCAGAAGGCAATGCGTGCTGCCGCCCATAACCCCTGCACATGCGCGCGTGATTCACCCTCGTGCATCACACATCTTTGCGCATGCATGTGCAATTCCCCCTCGTGTGCCTCATCTGTGTATGCACACATGATTCCCCCTCGTATGCAGCATGTCTGCGCATGTGTACACAATCCCCGCACGCAGTGTATTCCTGCACATACACGCGCATCTCTCACGCCCCCCCTCCGCCCCCCTGCACATGCATGCCAATCAGCTGTCGGGTGGTGGCGCGTGCACATGCGCAGTGGGCTCTTCCGGGCGACCTCTTGCTTGCTGGGGGAAATGGCTTTGCGCGCCACTTCCGGCACACATGGCATAGGTTCGCCAACATGGCCCTATACCAATGATGGTTAACCTTTTTGGCACCAAGTGCCGAAACAAGAGTGCGTGCGCACCAAAAAGGCACTGAGTGCTAAAACACGGGAATGCGTTTGCACGCACCCTGAAAACTGGAAGAGCAGCACCCCGGCGCGCGCATGCATGCCAACCACCTGGTTGTCCAGTTTCTAATGATATGCACACTCAAAGACCAGCTGGCTGGCGTGTGCATGCACGCTGGGGAGCTGGTCTCCAGTATATGGCGCTCCTATGTGCACGAAGAACCCGGAAGAGCAACAGGCGACAGCTGGAGTGCCCGGAGAGATGGGCTTTGTGTGCCAGAAGTACCATAGGTTCGCCATCATGGCCCTATACCATTCCTAACAAATGGGTCTCCTGTGTCTTCTTCAAAGCCTCCAATGATGGAGCATCCACAACTTCTGGAAGCAAAGCCATTCCTCTGATTATTTGTTCTCACATTTCTACTTACTTCTAGGTTGTATCTGTCTAAGGATCTTCCACCCATTACATCTTATCTTGCTACCAGGTGCTTTGGAGAATAGGCCAACCCCTTTCTTCTCTATGGCAACCTCTCAAGCACTGGAAGACTGCTATCATGTCACCCCTAGTCCTTCTCTTCATTAGACTAGGGATGCATAGCCACTTTGTAAGCCCAGGAAAAGGCATGGCTTCTTTAAGGAGTAGCTGATAGGCAGGGAGAATATGCTGATGCTGGATTGAAGCACCCTTTCTTTTCTGGGATCCAAATACCCCACAGCACCGTAAAATACCCCCCACAAAACACAACGTACCTGAACCACAGGATGCCCCCCTGTTGGTGCCTTGACTGCCCCTCGGCTCCCTTCCGTCTCATAATGAGCACGATGGTGGGGTTTGGGTTGCACTTCAATCTGTAATTCATAGGAGCCCGAATGGCTCGAAAGAGGCCACTCCAGAGGTGGAAGAGACTGAACAGGAATGCTGGGGAGAAGAAAGTTTGGATTTAAGTTAGGAAAGAAAAGAAACTTAGCCAGGGGTGGGATTCAAATTTTTTAACAACCGGTTCTGTGGGCATGGCTAAGTTGGTGGGCATGGCTTAGTGGTCCTGTTATTGGCTGGGCGTGGCCAACTCAATATCACTCACATTGAGGCACGCATCTCCTCGCCTGGACTCTCATGACTGTGGGGATGCTGCAACAGTCGTAAGTGTGAAAAAGGGTCATAAGTCACTTTTTTCAGTGCCATTGTAACTTTGAATGGTCACTCCACACAAGCAAAGTACCAGCAAAGGAGGGGGAAAAAACTCCAGAGAAGTTCTTGAGACAGGAAGTCTAGTCCTGCCAAGAATGTAATAAGGGTTAACGGAGAGGCAGTTTCTGTAAGCAACACCAGAATGTTTCCTTCCTGCCTTCCTTACAGGATTAGGCCAGTAATTTCTTCTAATAACCGGTTCTCCAAACTGCTTAGAATGTTAACAACCGGTTCTAGTGAATAGGTGCGAACTGGTAGAATTCCACCCCTGAACAAGGACAGGCTGCACAATAATGACTCAAACAACTGAAAATGATGTTTTTTTTTCTCTCCTCTGTTTGTGTTTTGTATTTGGAACAGATTTCTTTTCAGGTGTGGAGGGGGAGTAAAACTCCTTAGCATCAGATTGTGTTAATAATAATATACGAAATGCTAATGCCCTGATGGTCTCTCATATATATATATATATATATATATATATATATATATATATATATATATATATATATATATATATATATATATATATATATATGAGATAAATTATGTAATCTATATGCTTTTATATTGTTCTTTTCTGGTTTTTAAATTTCTGTATTTTTTTTCTTGTTTTTAAATTTGTTTTAATGTTATGTAAATACTCAGAATCTTCTATAAAAGCACCTGTTTCTTTCTCCTTCTAGGTTATTTCCACACTGACGATGTAGAACATTTTCAGTAGCCATTCAATCATCACTGTGCGCAAATACTGGTGAATCAGATATTTAGATTGTAATGAAAAGTAGGAAATGTTTAGCTTTCTCCTGGTCAAGAAGGAGAAACAAATTATGCTGGTATCTACACTGTAATGATTTTGATCTCCTCAAATATTATGCACTTTGATTTGCTACGGGAACATGCATTTGCTGTTATCTCCGACAGAAGAATATCCAGGGCAGCTTAGGAGAAAAAAAAGAACAGGATGTGTCTGTGGAGATTCTCAGTTATCCAGGTCACAGTTGTCCCAAAGGTGGTTTTTTTTTTTCAAGAAGCAACTGGACTTTCTGGTTTTTCTTTGAAGATATTTTGCTTCTCCTCCAAGAAGCTTGGATGAAGAGCTGAAGAAGCTTTTTGGATGAGAAGTGAAATGTCTTCAAAGAAAAACCAGAAAGTTCAGTTGCCTCTTGAAAAAAAAAAAAAAAAAGCACCTTTGGGAAGAACAAGAGAGTTCTTCATTCATTAAAAGAAATCCTCCTCTATCATATCCAATCTGTCTCACAGATATATACGTATCTATGAGACAAATTATATAGAGCTCCATAAATTACAATAGCACTTAGACATATATACCACTTTACAGTGCTTTATAGTCCTCTCTAAGTGGTTTACAGAGTCAGCCTATTGCCCCCAACAATTTGGGTCCTCATTTTACCCACCTGGGAAGGATGGAAGGCTGAGTCAGCCTTGAGCCTGGTGAGATTCAAACTGCCAAATTGCAGGCAGCCGGCAGGCAGCAGAAGTAGCCTGCAGTACTGCACTCTAACCACTGTGCCACCGCAGCTCATAAATACGCAAGACCTGCTAGTACTTACCTGCAGATTGGTATCGGAGGCATCAGTTGCTTCGGCCAAGATGGTGGCACCAAAAGGATTGAATCTGGCGGTGGGTTCCTTCGGTTCTCCTGCTCACAGGATCCAATGTATTCGATGGGCTGAAGCACGTGGCATGGCATACTGGCTTTGTGGGAAGCCAGTGGCGAAGGATCCGGAGTGGTCCTCCATATTTTGGTGGGAACTCCGCAGGAAGGGTCAGTGGTGAGATTGTTCATGGCATCCATGAGACTAGATGAGGTGGACAACTGGGTGTAAGTGACTGTCGCTCCGTCTTCTCTCAGGGAAATATGGGGAGAGGCCTGTGGAGAAGGGGTCCTCGATTGCCGTGGAGAAGAGTGTGGGTGCTGACTCCCGTAGAGCTCAGTGCAAGAGTACCTCCGTTTTGCCCCTGGCGACGACGACCTTGAGTTGGGACGAGGTGATGGTGAACGTGGCCCCAAGCAGGTATCCTCCACGACAGTTGCTTGTGGGGACATTATTGGCGAGGTTCTAGGGGAATAATGAGCATGGGTGTTTTGAAACTGTGGACACAGGTCATCACTAGGGCCATTATTTGGTGAAACGCATGGTGAAGTATAAGGAGAGAAATTTGTCTCTGAAATGAAGCTTGCAGAGGAGCCGCTGCTAGGAGGGCTCAGGCACAGTGGTTCTCGGTAGCTCTCAAAGCCAGGGACCGGCAGGGTAAACCTTGGGCTAGCGGTAGCTGAGCTGGACTGATGCTCTACCAATAGATCTGTGTCTCTGCTGCTGAAGGGCCCCCCTGAGTGAATCAGTTCATAAGATGGTGTTATCTCAATCCTAGGGCTCAAAGTAGGGGGACCTGCAGCCTTGAAAGGGTCCAAGTAGCATTTTGACCCTATGCTATCTGGCTGTCCATATCTGCCCATGTGATCTGCTGAAAGGCTAGACAAAGCGAAGGGGTACGGCTTGAGGCCATAATCCGAGACATCATCATGAGGGTAAGTAACTCCAGTGGGTGGGCTGATGATTTTATGTGAAGGAGTCGGTTCTTCTGGAAAAAGAAGGGTCGCTTTTAAGACTAGACATACCACTGCAGAAGCTGAGCAATCCTGGGTTAACAAGAAGGCATTAGCGATAGCGCTTTAGGAAAAGGTTACATTATACACAGACATCAATTGTATGCATAAGGCAGCAGGTCAGCCTTCTCAGCGAGGAAGCCCACCAGGCCCTCTCCAAGTAAGAGCCAGAGAGTGAAAAGGAATGTGCCCCCACTGCATCCTTGGGTATTGCACTGGTTTTGAAATATTTCGTCCACCCAATCCAGTATTCCACCATCAGCTGCCTTCTGATCATGCTTTGCTATGACTACTGACAATGGCACATTTGGTGTGGATCAGAGAGCAATTAGAAGCTGCAGTATACAGGCTGGCCCAACCATACCATCACCAGCCTACTCTGTTCTACCAAACAGCCAACTGGTGCATTGGCAGCAACTATGCAACTCCATACTCAATGCTGACCCTTCCGATAGCTTTTTTCAGAAAATGCACCCATTACAGCCTGTTTCCAACCTCACCCCTACTATGCCACTGACCACTGTTTAACTGAGTACGAATCTTCAACCTTCAGCCCTTTGGCAACCATGTGATTTTCTCTCAGGCTCATCTGATTGCAAATCTCCCAGAACATTAGATTCTAATTTGACTGCGATACAATGTTGAAATGTCCCTCCTACTTAATTTCTTTTTTTTAAAAAAAGGAAAATGGTATGATACACCTATGGACAAACATACATACTTACTTCCTAATTTTCTAGCATTCTGGTTCTTGTATTGCGTTAGAAAATCAGTAAATCAATGCTATAAACAGTAGACCAGCACTCAATCACATCTAGCTTAAGGTGTTTACAACAAATGCTACACATATATGGTTTCTAAATGCGAAAAAAGCAGAGCCAAACACAACTCATACAGTTGTGCTTTCCATCACACGAGAGCAATGCAAGAGAAGTCCCTTTACTATGTGTCAGGCAAAGGTGTCAAGAACAAAGCCACCAAGACTATCTTCAGGAGGGCTTGCACTTCCAATCTTAACTGGATAGTTCATGCTATGAAAGACATTCCTCAGCTACTTGTCACTCATTGCTAATTTAATATTGCTTATTTATTAATGAAATTACATACATATATGCCCATCACACTGTTCCATTTTAGAGTAAGGAATGGTTGGCAGACTGCAGAAAAGGAGTAAGAGAGCAGAACAATCTAATTTATCCTCTGCACTGTTCACTGTCCTCTCCATATTCTTGCCAATTATTATAGCTTCCCCCATATCAGAGGTGGGCTGCTGTTGTTTTGCACCGGTTCTCACGGACTAGTAGTTAAGATTAGGCACAGTTTGGCAAACCGGAAAATCCCATCACTGGCTGGCCCCATCCCCGGCCATTTTTCAGCCTGTTTTTGGGCCATTTGCAGTTTGGTTTTAGGCCATTTTCAGTCTGTTTTTCAGGGCATTTTTGGCCTGAAAAAAAAAAATAGCTGAAAGCAGCCCAAAAAACAGCCCCAAAATGGCCTGGATTTTGGGCCATTTTCAGGCTGGGTTTTGGACCATTTTCAGACCAGTTTTTGTGCTGTTTTCAGCGCCATTTTTCAGCCAAAAATGCCTTGAAAATGGCCCTAAAAACGGCCTGAAAACAGCCCAAAAACTATCTCCTGTCTCTCAGAGAACTAAGATCAAACTTCAACAGAAAATGTACAAATCAAATTCAAATAGAATGTACATCCTTCCATTCTGCCCACCCCCATTCAGTCAGAACGGAAGAAGCTTCATGGATGTGAAGTGAAACATTTCCAAGGAAAAAACAAGAAAAGTCCAGTTGTCTTTTGAGAAACACCTCTGAGACAACCATGACCATACTCTGCATGATCTGCATGATCTTGATCTGCAAGATGATGGAGAATCACCATAGACATTGATTCAACACATATTCATTCTTGTCCTTGTCTCTTGTTTTACCATGCACCCTTCTTAAGTTCACTCCACATTCAACTTACCATTCACTTCTCCTGACATACAGCTTTGACTCCCATATGAAGAAGCGAGGAGACAAGCACCTGGTCATTTTTTGCTTCTTTTGGCAGCCATTAATTTATTGTAACAGTCAGTGGTGGGATTCAAATATTTCGGTTTGGTGGGTGTGGCTTGGTGGGTGTGCTTTGCGCATGTGCACACACTTTACGTGCATGCGTGCGCCAAACACGCACTTTGCACAGGTGCAGAGGCATTTGCACAGGCACGGAGGTGTTCTAATTTGCCTCCTGAAAGCCTGCACGATGCCGGTCACTTCAGCAGCTGCCACGCGGCACTCTTCTGGGCCACGCAAAGCAGCTGTGCTTCAAATTCAGAGGATAAAGGTGAGTACGGGAGCCTGGGCGGGTGGGTGGGCCCAACAGCAGAGCAGCAGAGAGAATTTGTTCAGTCTCTGCTGCTCATCCCTGCTACCGGCTCTGCAGAACCGGGTTGAACCGGCAGAATAACACCACTGGTAACAGTCCGCATGCTACCCATTATCTTTCTACTAGCATTTGCACATCTCAAAATTTCTCCATTCATTTTCAGTAGTCAAACTACCAAGGCACAGGTAGTCCTCGACTTACAACAGTTCACTTAGTGACAAAGTTACAACAGCACTGAAAAAAAGTGACTTATGAGCATTTTTCACACTTATGAGCATTGCAGCATCCCAAGTCATGTGATTTACATTCGGATGCTTGACAACAGACTCGCATTTATGACGGTTGCAAATCATGTGATTTCCCCCTCTTGTGACTTTCTGACGAGTAAAGTCAATGGGGAAGCAAGATTCATTTAACAGCAGGGTTACTAATTTAACAACTGCAAGGATTCACTTAACAAAGGCGGCAAGAAAAGTTGTAAAAGAGGAAAAACTCACTTAACAAACCGTTCACTTAGCAACATGAATTTTGGGCTCAATTGTGGTCATAACTGGAGGACTACTTGTACTGAGATTTGCTATTTGCTCTTAGCCCAACCTACCCTACCAGGTTGTATTTGTGTGAAACAAATTAAGAGGAGGAAAACGCCACCTTGAACTCCCAAAGGAAAGACGGTGTATAAAGCTAAGAAATAAAATGGATAAAAATCTCAAATAGGGTCACATTAAAGTTTACATTTATTTTTAAACAACTTACTATTTTTAAGAGTATTCCCTAATGAAAGATTATTATTCAAAAGAACACAAGAATAAAACACTGTAACTTAGCAACTCCTTTGTTTTCTTCGTTAAATTTTACAGCTGCCTCAATCCCTAGGGATTTTCAATTTACTGTTCTACTATAGATGTCATTTTTTTTTCTTGCAGACCAATACAGCTAATTTTGTTTTTGTCCATTAAAAAAAAAACACTGATCAGAATGCCTCTTCAAATATGACCCTTTGTTACAAAATCTATATCTATATTGTCTATTGTTTTTCTATTGTATTTTTAAATGTTATCAGAATTCAAGTTTTTTTTTTATAAAACTGAGAACTTATAAAAAGTAAATGGTTTTATCTTTCGCAAATCAAAGGAACATTTAAAGAATTTTCTACTGAAAAATAAAAAATCTAGGAAAACTATTTTTCATGCAAAATGTACTTCTTTAAAAAGGAATATCTGAAATACTCAGCTGAATAAAACCTTTGGCAGATACATAGCAGCAGCAGTAGAATTTATTTAACCAGTCCCTGATAATATAATGCATCCATGCAATTTTAAAAACTATCTCTCAGATCAAGGGTGTCAAACTCAATTTCATTGAGGGCTGCATCAGGGTTGTGTTTGACCTTGGGGGGGGGCATGGCCAGGGTGGGCGTGGCCAGCATGATGTCACTTGTGTTGGGTGTGCTCACTTGATGCTTCACAAGTTATTATTTTGACACGTTAGTCACTCATTTCCCTGTGCAAGAAAATTAATTTTAACAGACAACCGAGTGAAATCATCACACCCGCAAGGTTATTGTACACTGTAGTAACAACAGAATACAATCTTTATAATGGCAGGTAGATTTTGTATGGATGCAAAATATAACACCACCAGTTTTTGCATGAATGTGCTCCCTGTAAGGGACACCAATGCATCTGTCTGAAATGCTGAATTCAGCCTGCAAATGAACAAAATAAACTCCTTGGATTCCAAAGATATATTGGCTCAAGAGTGAGAAGGAAGGTGATATTCACTGAGTCACCACATCTTGCAGCTTGGGCAGGGGTGTTTTTTTGCGGGGGGAAGAAGCCTTGCCACTGTCTAAACTGGTATACCGCAATGCATGTGTGTAGAGTTGTAATTGCAGGAATGTTCCAATCTCGGATGGCAAACCTCAGATAAAGAATGTTTCCAAGCAAATACAACTCAGGTAAACAAAGTCACTAATCTAAAGGAGGATTAGAGAGAGGAAGTAAACATATGTTAGCCTTTAACTAGAGATAATTAATTGTATGGATTACTATGCTAAACAGTAACGAAAGTTAAGCAGTAACCAAAGTTAACCAATGATGGAGGATAATTAAAAATGTGTATAAATGCAAGACTAGACTCCAATAAAGATCATCATGATTCAGTTGTTCATGATCAAACAACTCGACTGCCTCATCATTACAACAAGTGGCGCCTGAACAGGGACCCTCTTACTTCGTCCGGCAAGGATTTGGTGCACCTTCAACCCTTTGTGGTTTCTTCAACCTTTTGGTTTCTGTAAATATGGGGTCTTCGCTTTCTGAGGAACAAAGGAAGCATGTAGATGAATTAGGCTATTTGTTGAAGAAAAATAATACTGAGGTACCACAGAGAAATCTCTTAAGGCTGGTCCAGGAGATTGCAGCTCAGTGCCTATGGTACCCAGAAAAGAGGTCTTTAAAATTAACTGATTGGGAACGTATTGGGAAAACATTGCATACTGAACCTCGAGCAAAAATAGAAGTTTTGCATATGTGGCATTTATGTAGGCATGCAATTGAAAAAATTGGTCACAATGAACTTTCTCTTTTAACACCTCCACCTTCACATTATACTAATGCTGTCATTTGTCCCCCTTCTTCACCTGAATATATGTCTTCAATTCCCTCAGCTCCTGCAGATACAGGGCAAAAGCCTCCTGACTCTATTGTTCAGTCTTCTTTTCAGAAAATGGTAGAGACTTGTAAAAGGGATGCCTCTGTCTCAGGAACAGAACTTACAGAATTACTGTCTGTTTGCCCAGTGCAATATTGTCCTGGTCAGGGGCCACAGCTTGGACTGCAAGTAGCAGAATGGGAGGGTCTGCTTTATCAGATCTTAAGAGAGTTTAAAAAAAGCAGTTACAGACTATGGGATTAGTGGTAATTTTACAAGAGGACTTGTAGAAGGAATAAAAAAAATGGTTATACAATGATCCCTGAAGATTGGAAGCAAATATTTCACATGATTTTAACATCCATGCAATATGTGGTTTGGGAGAGTGAATATATGAGACATGCTCAAGCTGCTGCTTTAGGAGGGGGAGGAGCATATACAGTTGAGCAGCTATTTGGTTCTGGACCATTTGGTACAATTCCTACTCAAGTTGTTCTTCCTCCAGCTACGTTAACTATTGTTTCTGAATGTGCCTTTCGTGCTTTTCTTAAGGTAACCCAAGCTGGAGAACCTAGAGCAATTTTTTCAAACATTCGACAGAATGCCAATGAGCCTTATGCTGAATCTGTTGAGCATCTGTCCAAAGCAATTAGACAGCAGTTTGATCATCAGGAAGCTGCTGGTGAACTTCTTCGCCAGTTAGCTATTGAAAATGCTAATGCAGATTGTAAAAGAGCTTTACAGCCGTTAAAGGCTACTGCTCATTACACTCTGGAAGATATGCTGTGAGTCTGCCAGGATATTGGCTCACAAACTTATAAAATGCATATGTTAGCAGCTGCTATTCAGAAAGGACAGTGACCAATTGGTAACTGTTTTAAGTGTAAGAAGCCTGGCCACTTTCAGAAGTACTGTCATTCTACATCTTCTATGCCTCAGAATTGTCCTTCTAAGAAGTGCTCTATTTGTAAAAAGGGATTTCATTGGGCCAATCAATGTCGGTTTCGGTCAGGAAACTTGCCAATGGGTGTGGCAAACACCCAGAATCCAAAGCGTGCCTTTCCCATCACTCTGACTCCTCCAGCAGTCTCTCTCACTCCTCCCCAGCCACAGCCGGTAGCACTGGGATCGATTGAATCACTCAAGAGGAAATTGAGTTTAAATTTCCCATGGAAGTTAAAATAGTTCCATCTCAATTTAAAGGTCCTCTTCCTTCGGGATTAGTTGGCTTAATTTTGCCTTGTTCTTCTGCACACAAAAAGGGCTGTTTTGTTGTACCTGGGGTAATAGATTCAGATTACACTGGTATCCTCATGATTCAGATTTGGGTGAATCTTTCTCAAGTTCTTCCTTATAATTCTTCTGTTGCTCAGTTACTTCTTCTTCCACATGAAATTCCATCTCCTGGTATAGGTAATTGTGGGGATGCAGGATTTGGATCAACTTCTTTATCTGTAGGCTTACTTCATCAGCTAAACTCCTCTCGTCCTTTGTTAACACTCTTCCTTAATAAACAACCATTTCAAGGGTTATTGGATACTGGAGCCGATGTTACTGTCATCTCCTCTTTACAGTGGCCAGTACAGTGGCCAAAAATGACAGTTTCTTCATTGTGGGGAATGTTAAAAAAAGCATTGGCAGAATGTTCAAGAAATTAATGTTACAACATCTGCTGGTAAGTCCTTTTTCCTACAACCATACATTCTAGATATTCATACTAATATTTGGGGCCATGATATCCTTTTTCTTCTTAATGCCCATTTGATTCTTGATGATGGCTCTTCCTCTTAAATGGCTCTGTTCTACGCCGGTTTGGGTGGAACAATGGCCATTATCAAGGGAAAAATTCGCTGCTTTACAACAATTGGTTCAAGAACAATTGGCTGCTAGTCATATAGAACCTTCTACTAGTCCTTGGAATACTCCTGTTTTTGTTATATGATTTCAGAATCATATCAGATAGCCTTTTCTCAATATTTGGGAAACTTCTTGTATTCTTTACCCAAGGATCCTAGTGGTTACTACTACTTTAAATCCGGCCTTTTCTTCCATTTTTGTGCGAAATCCTATTTCTAAAGCTCTTACAGTCTTTACTGATGGATCACCTACAAGGGGTCTGTGTTTCTGTTGTCACGCTAAACACACTTGGCTTCATAATTGGTCTGATTATGAAGATGCTCAGCACATATTAAAAAAGCTAGGGAATTATAGTTATTGTTCTGACTACTATTGGTTGTCAGGTACCTTTAATTCTTCTTTGCATGGAATTAATATAGCTCCTGATATGTATCCTGACAATTTTCCTATTTTTAATGCCTCTGATTAATCTAATACAGGATCGATATGCGCTGGTTGGCAGCTTAAGGATCCTAATATGTGGTTCTTTTTTGATAAATATGCTACTAATGTTCATCCTCAGATTATCAATGTGCAACTATAGGTTATTTTACTCTACCTGTTCAAATAGGTACGCTCCCATCAACTCAACAGCGGCGTTCCTTTCTGGGGCCTACATGTAATGATGAAGTCATTATTGACACACAATTGTCTGCTGGTTCTACATTTGGCCGTGCATTGGCAGGGGCCGTTACAGGAGTCCTTACTCTAGGCTCTTATCCTGGCATAATTGCTCAAGAAAACAGACGATCTATTCTTGGTCTCACCTGCTGACTTGAAAAATCCATCAATGCTACTGCTGCTATTATTCGTGATTTGCAGCATGAAATAGAAGACTTAAATCAAGATGTCTTACAGCAGCGTTTTGCCATAGACTATCTTTTAGCCCGTCAGGGAGGGTTCTGTACATTAGTTGGACACTGTGGATGTGCTGTGCATTTTCATTCTTTGAATAAAACTATTGAGGATGAGCTTGCCAATTTACAATCATACATTCAAAATAATATCCATGCTCATTACTCACCTTTTGAGTGGCTAACCAATTGGCTCCCTGATTGGTCTTGGCTCAGACAGTTTTTCTTTTATGCTATAATTATTATTATTGTACTAATTGCAACCTGTTGTTTTATTCAATGTATTCCAAATTTATTCGCATTGTTTCATCCTGCTTCCCCCTCTCTTAATCCTCTACGATTGCGATACATTCATAAATCTTTGAATCCTCCATTTAAAATAAAAAACGAGGATATGTAGAGTTGTAATTGCAGGAATGTTCCAATCTCGGATGGCAAACCTCAGATAAAGAATGTTTCCAAGCAAATACAACTCAGGTAAACAAAGTCACTAATCTAAAGGAAGATTAGAGAGAGGAAGTAAACATATGTTAGACTTTAACTAGAGATAATTAATTGTATGGATTACTATGCTAAACAGTAACGAAAGTTAAGCAGTAACCAAAGTTAACCAATGATGGAGGATAATTAAAAATGTGTATAAATGCAAGACTAGACTCCAATAAAGATCATCATGATTCAGTTGTTCATGATCAAACAACTCGACTGCCTCGTCATTACAACACATGTGTTTTGTGACATCGTAGTCCGTAGTCATGGAAACATCCATAATGGTATATTGCCAGCCCAGTTATTGAATAGACAAAGCATGAGGCTAGTACAAAATCTGCCATTCCTGCTTTCAATATTAAGTAATCCAATTTGGTCTAATATAAATCTTCCAATCTAGACTCCATGGCCACCAAAACTGGGAGCCTGTAATTAATAAACCCAGCTGCTAATCACATAGTTTCATGAAGACTACCGTTGTGCTGGAATATGCCTCTGCTGTGAAGACAGGAAGACCAGCCAACAACTTATTGAACACAGAGGAATAAGGGTTTTTTGTTGTTGTTGTTGTTTATTCCATCCTGATTAAAATGGCAATGTCAGCTTGTGCCAGTTAGCATGCAACAAATTAGTGTGCAGCTAGACACACTTCAGCAATAGTTTTCTCTAATTTATCATATAGGTACTGTGTGTATAGGACTAATTGAAAGCAGCCTCCACTGCAGACCTCTAAAGCAAGCTCATTGCTTACACTGCTATTCTCTAACAATCCAGACTTCAAGTTATTTACTGAAGTATTTATTCGGCTTAATAGCCTAGGCTCGTCCTGATTCTACTACAGGGAATCCTCAACTTATGACCAAAACTGAGCCCAAAATTTCTGTGGCTACATGAGACATTTCTTAAGTGAGCTTTTTTGCCCCATTTTACAACCTTTCCTGCCACAGTGGTGAAATGAATCACTGCAGTTGTTAAGTTAATAACATGGTTGTTAAATGAACCTGGCTTCCCTATTGACTTTGCTTGCAACTGTCATAAATATGAACTGGTTGCCAAGTGAATAAATTTTGATCATGTAACTATAAGGGTGCTGCAACAGTTGTAAGTGTGAAAAATGGTCATAAGTCACTTTTTTCAGTGCTGTTATAACTTTGTACGATCACTAAATGAACAGATTATAAGTCAAGGATTACTTGTACTCTAAAGCCAACTGCCAAACATTAAGAAACAATATACATATATATATTTGTTTTCTTAATTTTTCACGGGTATCTATATGTATGGCATTCAGCTTTGTTCGGGTATTTTCCCACGTCATTATAGTTGTGCTTTTAAAGTTGTAGCGACGTTTTGGCAGAATCTCATCTGCCATCATCACAACACACAGAAGCCTGATGATGGCAGATGAGACTCTGCCCAAACGTTGCTACAACTTTAAAAGCACAACTATAATGACATGGAAAAATACCTGAACAAAGCTGAATACCATACATATAAATACCCGCGAAAACTTTATACACACACACACACACACACAGTCATCGACAAAAAACTTAATTTTGGGCACGCAGTTTTGATCTAACTCAACATACCTCCACCCTCCTACATAACTCTCATTATCTCTCTATAGTTATGACTGGAACTTTTCTTTTGAGGCAAACAGTTTCACATTTCTTGTTCCAAAGGTGTTTTTTCAAGAGGCAACTGGACTTTCTGGTTTTTCTTTGAAGACATTTCGCTTCACATCCAAGAAGCTTCTTAGAGCTGAAGAAGCTTCTTGAATGAGAAGCAAAACATCTTCAAAGAAAAGCCAGGAAGTCCAGTTGCCTCTTGAAAAAAGCATCTTTGGGACAACCATGACTTGGATGACTAAGAATCTCTGTATACATTTCACATTTCTTAAAGAAAAGTATTAATCTGCTTTGCATACCTGAAAATAAAAACATACAAAGTTCCAAAGTAGTCCCCATATGGTCCCATTTTTTATATGTTAAGATCAGAAACCGAGCTATAGCTCTAAGAAGTCTAAAAGTGCTGAAATTGTGAAATTCTCCTTTTCCACAAGCAAACATGTGCACTATCTGGACCTGCATTGTGTTGAGAAATTATTTCATGAAGAAAATGTCCCTTTACCCCTTGGGATATGAACATTTTGTTTACAGCAGCTGTGTGGATAGGGCCTATATTATAAGTGTATTTTCCAGAAAACGGACTAATTTCAGTCATCACCAAGGACTCCACAAGTTCAACCCTGAGCTACGAATATTCTCTTCTATCAGCTCTGTAGACTTCCCAGTATACATTCCTTCAGCACTGACACTAGACTTTGTGATATCAGGTTAAAAACCTTTTTAAAAACTCATTCCTACAAAGTTTTCTTAAACCTAACAAATACTATTAATTGATTAAACATTATTTCCTGAAATTTAACTGATGGTTGCTGTTATTAGCTGTTTCTATCTGCTGATTGCTACTTTTATACATTTATACATACATGTTTATTCCTTTTTCCTTTTATACTGCTTTTTTTAAATAGTTATTCACAAATTGCCCGGCTGACTGATATTGATGGAGGCTTCAGAATTATATCACAATAATGCTTAACAGAATAACAGGGATAACAAGAAGGGACCTTGGAAGTCTTCTAGTCCAACCCCATGCTCAGGCAGGAAAGCCTGTACCATTTCAGACAAAAGGTTGTCCAATGTCTTCTTAAAAACTTCCTGTGCTGGAGTATTCTGGAGGCAAGTTGTTCCACTGGTTAATTGTTCTAACTGTCAGGAAATTTCTCCTTAGTTCTAATTGGTTCTATCGTTGATTAGTTTCCTTCTATTGCTTCTTGTCCTGCCTTCAGGTGCTTTGGAGAATAACTTGACTCCCTCTTCTTTGTGGCAGCCCCTGAGATATTGGAACACTGCTATCATGTCACCCCTAGTCCTTCTTTTCTCTAGACAAGCCATACCCAATTCCTGCAACCATTCTTCATAAGTTTTAGTCTTTAGACCTTTAACCATCTTAGTTGCTCTTCTCTGCACTTTTCCCAAAGTCTCCACATCTTTTTGAAAACTGGAAGAACTCTCAGGAAAAAAAAATCTACATTTGAGGTTGATAACAGCAGGGGATCAAATTTGCCTTTCACTTTGGTATCTTCTCCTTGCAATTTCCCTCCCCTCTCATCCTAGATCAAGGATCTTCAAACTTGGCAAGTTTAAGACTTGTGGACTTCAACACCCAGAATTCCTGAGCTAACATGACTGGAGGAGGAATTCTGGAAGTTTGAAGTCCACAAGTCTTAAAGCTGTCAAGTTTGAAGACCCCTATCCTAGATCTTTCCTAACAAAAGTCAAGAAAGTCTTGGGAACCAGAGGATGGGGGAGCTGAAACAAGAAGAGAAGGCAGGGCCCTCCTCTGGCACATTTCTTGCTACCTAGGGAATTTCTTGCTACCTAGGGAATAGTTAAATATGCCAGTTCCCTGGGCTCAAGAATAAGCTCAACTGAGCATGTCCATCTGAGAACTTTTAGTTCCATACTCAAGCCTATGATCCATAGCTAACTCAGACTTCTTCCCTATAGGAAGCCACTGGGAGAGGTCGACTAAGGTCTCATTAACATGCCGATGATGTTCAGCCATACGTCAGGCTGAACTGAGGAATGAAATCCTGACAAAGTACCAAGAGTGCTATGTTGTACTGAAGGGGTTAAACAAGCTCAAATCTCTGCGAGAAACACTCTGGCTTTGTTCCAGATCCAGTAATAGTTCTGGAATAGGAATAGGATGGGATTTCTGGGAATGAGAACTTGGGAATTCTCCTTGATTTGAGCCACAGTGGTGCAGTGGTTAGAATGCAGTATTGCAGGCTACTTCTGCTGACTGCTGGCTGCCTGCAATTTGACAGTTCAAATCCCACCAGGTTCAAGGTTGACTCAGCCTTCCATCCTTCCAAAGTGGGTAAAATGAGGAGCCAGATTGTTGGCGGCAATATGCTGACTCTGTAAACAGCTTAGAGAGGGCTGTAAAGCACTGTAAAGTGTTAAGTGTTATTGGTATTTATGGCTCCTGCCAATGATTAGGAATCGTGGCCAGGGTACCCTTTGCTCAGCTAAGCTGGTAACCAATTGCAAACCTTCCTGGAGTGAGAAGACTTAACAATAATAACTCACAGGTTTAGTCTATTGCAAAGCCTTCTCCATTGGTCTGCTTTAAAGACTGCCAGAAAATGCAGTTGGCACAACATGGTAGAGATCTGCTACTGTAAAATAACACTAAATTTCCTGTATTTTGGATTTTTATTCCAATTCAAAGCCCTGCTTTCAGAGCTCTGCAATCTGCATGGTTTGGTTATTCAAGGAACTATAGGTAGTCCTTGATTTATAATCAGAATTGAGACTGGAACTTTTGTGGCTAAAGCAAGATGGTTGTTAAGCAAGTTGTGCCTGATTTTATTATTTTTTTGCTGTGGTCATTAAGCAAATTGTGGCAGCTGCTGAGTAAATCACATGGCCGTTAAGCAAATTTGGTTTTACCCACTGACTTTGCTTGTTGGAAGCCAGGTAGAAAGGTTACAAATGGTGATCATGTGTAGCCCTGGGACATTGCAACCATCATAAATACATACCGGTTGCCAAAATTGGACCATGTGGCTGTAGGGATGGTGCAATGGTCATAAGTGCAAGGACTGGATCATTTTCAGCACCATTGTAACTTTGAACGGTGGCCAAACAAATGGTCATAAGTCAAGGACCATCTGTATTTCCTCCAAATGGATTATTCTCATGTTGTGCAAGCATCAAGGAACAGATGCTTAAAGTCCTAAGTATGCTAGAGATAAATTGTGGAGCCAGAGATAGTTCTTCTCTGTTGTGGCCATGTTGTAGAATAAAATAGAATAAATTCTTTATTGGCCAAGTGTGATTGGACACACAAGGAATCTGTCTTGGTGCAAATGCTCTCAGTATACATAAAAGAAAAGATACATTTGTCAAGAGTCAAGAATCATAAGGTACAACACTTAGTAATAGTCATAGGGTACAAAAAGCAATCAAATTATACTAGGAAACAGTCAATAAAAATGTCATAAGGATACAAGCAACAAGGTTACAATCATACAGTCATAAGTGGGAGGAGATGGGTGAAAGAAAGGATGAGAAGATTAATAGTAACGGCAGACTTAGTAACTAGTTTGACAGTGTTGAGGGAATTATTTGTTTAGCAGAGTGATGGAGTTCAGGAAAAAACTGTTCTTGTGTCTAGTTGCAATGTTGTTTAATTATCTGCCCTCAAAGATCATCCTGACCTCTCTTTCAGCTGTCTCCAAAGCTGTCAAGCCTCTTTTGTTTAGATGGACTTTTAAATTATAATATGTGAAGTTTGGATTTTTGTTTTGTATATTGAGATTGGGCAAGTTTTGCTTTTATGGTTTATTGATGTTTGAATAATGTCAATTTTGGGGCAACAATGGATTTCTGATGAAGAAGATCTTGAATTGCAAACCTCCCTGAGTCTTAAAAGCTGGCTAGTGTAAAAATAAATATAACAGACATACCGTATGTGTAGTATGTTTCCTGGTGGGCTTTTGAATGTATTAAATTACAGCAATGAAAATCCAGAGGATTTTTGGTAATATCATATAATAGAAAATTTTGACAAAACCAGATCAGCAAGGAGCCCTACCCATGTTTAATTGTTAAAGGCTTGAAACAAATGTACTGCTTCCTCTTGATTTTGGAATTTCTTTAGAACACATTTTGAGAATGTTTACAGGAAAGAAGAGAAAGTTTGGGATCCTGACCCATGGCTAGAATTGCATTTCTGGTAAACATCCAAAACTAATTTCAGTTCCAATGAAGCTAACATAATTGAGAAAACAGTCATCTTCCACAATTTCTAGGCACACTTCGACATGTGGACTAAAGGTTTTTGTTTTTGTTAAATCCATCTCTTTGTAAACATGCTTTAATCTTGGAACATTAAAGATCACTGATGTACAAAGGATTACTTACAGACTCATAATGGTGTCTTCTGAAAGCAAGGAATGTCCTCCAGATTATATGTTTTGTTGTGATCTCTCCTACACTAATGATTTCCATCTCAAAAATACCAAAAATTAATAATCATGGCATTCAGGCCCTCAGAATAAGGAAAACAGTCTCTGGAAGTGCTTTCCAAGTCTGTTCAGTGGCATCCTTTACTCTCCATTCACACAGGATGAAAAGTTATAATGATAATTTCATCTGTCCTCCAAGCTGAAGCCAAGATACATTCCTCTCCCACTTTATCCTCATATCAACCCCAAAATCTCAGTTGGGATAAAGAAAGTGATTGCCCCCAAGCACTCTACAACCTTGGTGATTTAAGCAGAAGTTTGAACTAAGATTTTCTGGTCAGAGCCCAAAATGTTTGCATGAGAAGAGCAACCAGGATGATTAGGGGACTGGAGATTAAAACATATGAAGAACGGTTACAAGAACTGGGCTTGGCTAGTCTAGTGAAGAGAAGGACCAGGGGAGACATGATAGCAGTCTTCCAATATCTGAGGGGCTGCCACAAAGAGGAAGGGGTCCAGCTATTTTCTAAAGCACCCAAAGGCCAGACAAGGAATAATGGATGGAAACTGAACAAGGAGAGATTTAACCTGGAAATAAGAAGAAACTTTCTGACAGTGAGAACAATCAAACCAATGGAACAGCTTGCCCTCGGAAGTTGTGGGAGCGCCATCACTTGAGACTTTCAAGAAGAGATTGGACTGCCATTTGTCAGAAATGGTGTAGGGTCTCCTGCTTGGGCAGGGGATTGGACTAGATGACCTACAAGGTCCCTTCCAACTCTGATTATCTATTATCTGGTGCCACACAGTGCCATACATCTTGCTGATGTGAACAACAAGCTAGTTTGTGACACTGTTCTTTAAGAATGAATCAACATCAGCACTGCAGGTTTTCTAAACCCTTTGCATATTTTCTCAAAGGTGACTTCTACTGGGGAGAGGGGACTTGCAGTAAAAGAACAATGGTTCTGATTGCAATCTAAGATAGATACTATGGAAGGCAGACTCCCCAATCAGTTTGTGAAAAAAAAAAAGAGTTTAAGAAAACTCCTTTCTGCCACACCAATTTTCCATCTATGCTCTGATTGTTGAAGTGAGCTTGATCGTTAAAAATATTATTTACACATTTTAAATATAAAATTTAAATACTAAACATTATTTTAAAAGAATATTATTCTAAGCAGGCTTGCCTTAGTAGCGATGTTATTCCCATACTAGGGTTAAGTGCAATTTACACAATGGGTTTCATGCATTATATTACAGGTGATAGGCATTTTTGCCATGCAATTTTTCTCCAAGGAATGTATATTTTTACTGCCAATAAAATTTGCTTCACAGAGCCAATGGCCAACTTTAAGACCACAGCTTCAAATGGATCTATAAGGTACCAGCAAGTCCTTCGTCCAATAATGAAAGCATTGTGACAACATCAATAATCTCATTCAGTTTTGATTTCCAATGGCAAACAAATGCAGCTGCATTGGGTTCTATAAGCACATGATTAAAGCTGTAGAAATTATGAATTTGAATGCACAGTTCCAAAGGACATTACTTTTACTGTCTTCCCTTCACTTATGGCATTCGTTTTGCTAAGGTTAAATTTCAAGCTTGATCCAGATCATTATGGTTTATTATATTTCCATCTACTGTATTAAGTCCCTGTAGTCATAAAATCTATTGTTACCCAACCTATATACATATATACACACACACATACATATACATATTGTCATGCCCCTGTCGGAGTCTGAATCCGAGGAGGAAGACGAACAGCTGACAGGGAGTTGGAGTGTAGCTCCATTGGCTGTGGAGGAAACTGGGGAAGGGGAAAAGTCCGGGTGGGCAGAGCAGGAAAGAGGTAGAACAAGGTAGAATTCAGAGGAAGACCCAGGCCCTCTTCATCCTAGGGCACACAGGGAGGAACGAAGAAAAGAGCAACGTGGGTTGCATGGCTTATGGGGGAGGAAAGGGCCCTGATTCCCTTCATTAGCCACAGCTGGGAACACAGTTGATAAGAAAGGCAGGCTGTGTGCGGCAGGCTGCTGGGAGCAAATGCAACTTTATCTTGTGCTGTCATTGCTTATGTTCCTGGCATCTTCCCAACCATGTGAGTTTTGCAGTGCCTTCAAGTCTGAAATTCTTGCTCCTGCCTTGCCAAACTAATTACTTTAGTTTGGCTTGATTGGACTTATGGTGACAGTTTGTGTTGACCATGTTTTGGACTTAATCTTCTGCAGTCAAAGGCTGTTCCTGGGAGAGTTTTTCTCCAGCCAGAAGATAATCTGGACATTGGGGGCAAAGTTGGAGATAATAAAGGGACTCTTATTGATTATCTGACTGTGTTGCCTTTGTACAACTCCCCGGGTCATCATACACACACACACATATACATATCACCTTTTCTTATGGTAGTTACAAAAAGGCCAAACTTATCCTTATAAACTTATGAATAGGTTAAGCATAGTGTGTATCTACTACACCAGATCCATCCAACAGGTTTCATAATGCAGTATAATATCGAAATGTTGAACCAAATGTAACCACCCGGATCATGACACTTAAACATTTACTCTCTGGGAGGGTAAATCAGCTTGAGATAATAAAGCAGCATAACTGGTGATTTTTTTTTCCAATGCAACAAACACTCTTCGAGATTTCTTTTAACTATAAGATGCTGGAGAAGCCAGCATTTAGATGCCCACATAATGTTCTTCCATGTTGAGCAAAAATCCAGATAACCCCTGTATAATGTCCAAAAGATACAAAAAATTCTAACCCAGGAATTTTTAACCTCGGATCCATGATAAACCTAGGATCCAGGAACTTGAATGGGGGTAAAATACAACTTTATTTGCACCAACTTCTCAAATTTGATAGAGAAGGGGTCACCCACATTCAAAAGGATCAATACCAGGAAAAGGTTAAGAAAAAACTGCTCTGTGGAGAGTGTTAGTAAGGTGACCTTGATGGAGATATGCAAGAATTACATAAACAAAAGCAACTGAGGGGGACTTTTTTATTCCTAAATTATGACATAACATTCAGAAGTGGCTCAGATGCCCTGATTCACTGAAATACGAGGTGGAGGAAGAGGCAAAATACAATCAGACTTGCAAGATTCAGCTATTATAGCCAATTTCAGTAAAAGTAGTTGGATTTGATTTCCTGGCTTGATCTACCTGGGGTGGGGGTGGGGGGCTGATAAGCTAATTCTTTTCTACTGTTTTACGGCTGTCACAATGTTGGTAGTTCAGATCTGATAACCTAATTTAACTGAAAAGTATTGTAGCACAATTCTACGGATTGCATCACTGAGTTCTCTTTATATTACATGAAGAATTAAATACGTCCATAAAGATAGGCATTTCCATCATGATCCAATGCATGAATTTTAAGTTTCACTGATTCAGTTAAGCTTATTTCTATTAAAGGTATTTAAGTTAGCAGCCCTACTTTTGCTTTTGGTTTAAAACAATAACTAAAATATAAGGTGTTTCAATAAGAAAATCACTGACATTTTTTTCCTGTGTATACCTAGGAATCAAAGATAACCTCAGATTTCCCAAAGTTTGGTAATAAACCAGTAAACTGGATTTATTGCTTAACTGAATCTCTGTGCATTAAAGCTGTAAAAATATTGACTGTGTTGATTTCTCTAGACCCACCACCGGAATTGTAAATTAGCAACTACTGTTGACTTATTTCACAGGAAAAGATATTCTCAGTCATGGTTTTGGCACTGTAGGATTACACCACTTTACACATTCTAAGTTATTGTTCACAGTAGTCATTTGTTCAAAAGGTGTGACATAAAAGCAACTGTAGTAGGTCTACCCTCATGTACAAATCCATCCCTCTTGGTTATATTCCCTCTTGTCCATATTCAGGAAAAAAAAAATCAGTAAACCTTTCTTCATTCTATAATAATATATTCATTCACAAGAATGTTTGACTGCATTCATTGCAGTTGTGTATCTGAACCTTCTCAGGATATATCCCATCTAAAGGAAGACTTTCATATAATGCCAGTCTCATTTAAAAAGTCTGTCCCCAGCAGTAAACTCATTTTTTTAAAAAAAGTACGACAGGCCCAGCTTGGCACTTTTGGGCTATTGGGTCATGATTGCTGATAATTTTGATTGTTGCTGTTCTTTTGCAATCGGATTAAAGAAAACTGGGGTAGGATGGAAAAATTACATATTGATTATATTCTACCCCAAAGAGGCAAAACAAGCAATATGTTGGTAAATAAGAAAATTAAAAAACTGTTTAAAACTATGTGATTACAATAATGTCAACAATATTAGAGGTTACAATAGCAAAAGAAAAAGCTTTAATTTGCATTTATAAATGGCTGAGAAGCATGCAGAAGGGAATGCTTTGCAGGTTTCCACATGTCTGTTTTTGATTATATCTGAATTACAAACAGTTGTTCTTTTTCAAACAGTATCATGGCTTGCAATTCAAAACTCCTGGGATCCAAGTCAATTGCTCTCTCTTTCTAGGTCAAAGCAGCTCTTCAACTGACTGAAAAGAGGGAGGAATACACTCTGCACCTTTCCATTTGCAATCTTTGCCCACCCTTTCTTTATGAATCTGCCTCTTCCATCTCTGATTTGGGGAGGTGGGGGGGGGGAGCTTCTTTATAGCTTCACTGCTGCATACAACAGGCAGACAGGACCAATAATCGTGAGTCACAGGATGACCTAAAAACAGGGGTCTCCAACCTTGGCAACTTTAAGATTTGTGGATTTCAACTCCCAGAATTCCTCAGCTAGTCATGCTGGCTGGGCAATTCTGAGAGTTGAAGTCCATAAGCCTTCAAGTTGCCAGACTCCTGACCTAAGATATTTAGTATTAGCAGTAGTAGCAAACAGTTTTTTTTTAAAAAAAAAAATCTTAATAGCAGAGCTTAAGAAGTGAATCCCTCTTCTGAAATCAAAGATTATTGAATCTGAGTGATGGTTTTTGTTCTTAACTGAGACATCCCAACTCTTGCTTCATTTCTTGGTAGATGTGGTTACTGTTGGACAGCAGTAGAGACTTCAAAACAATTTGCTATAGAATTTGTTATGTTAACATTGGTACAGAAAATCCTGCCAAAAGAAAACTGACCACACTCAGAAGATGACTGGGAAACCATACTGTCCATTTTGATGACTAATTAAGAGGCAAACTCACATCAGGAAGTATGCCATTGTTTTCCACACCATCTGCAATTTCTGACACATATTAAACCGTGCCTCCAGGAGTTTTCGGAGGCTGTGTTTGCCAAATATCTATGTACTATGAAATAAAGAAACATCCCAGAATCCTGACTTTTAGATATTCCCAATGTATAACAAGAGTATGTGATGCATGAACAAGCAGTGCGGTATTTTTACGGGACATCAAAAAAAAAAAAAAAAAAGCAAAACCCCAGGTATATTTTATCACATCCAAAGACACACACTTTTGAAAACATGAGCAATGCAATCATTGCCTTGAGGCTAGTAGAAATAGTGTGACATTCTACAGCAATTTACAAACAGGACAAGAAATTACAATTGTTGCACTCTGGCTTTCAGTCAAGGCTACCAAAGGCTTGTCTTCTGTTACCCAACCTACTGATTTTAGCAAGCTTCTGATTGCTAAAATTCTATTGATTCTACTGATTCTAGCAAAGCCAATGTCCAATATGAATTACTGGCTCTACCCTCTGAATCTGTGCTTTGCATTAGGGCAAACAAACAGTTCCAAGTGCAATGAAAGTTTTGATGCTGTCAGATAAAACAGAAAGTCGTGAAAAGAAAAAAAGCTGTTATCTATATGACCCAGAAATGATAAAGAGGCGTCTTTGGTGTGCTAAGATATGATACTATTGGCACTATATATATATATTTTTATTTTCTTGACAGTTCCCTTTCTGCTGTTGCTTCTTAGATTTGCCCGGCCTATAAAAAAAATCAGCAGAGAATCTAATTATCCATCCCTCTAGAGATAAACAGAAAGATATAGGCAGACTTTCAACCCCACCTTAGTCTGATGGAAGAAAAGTAAACTTTTTAAACTGCAGATGATCCTAATTAGCCTCAGCAAACATAGTAAAGTTTCCCTGCTGCCCTCTTTAGGGTTAATTGCAGAAAACCACTTTTTCCTGTACAGGCCAGGCCAAGCCAGCCCAACTCTTGATCAGATAGTTTCCAACCAAAGTGCTAAAGAAATACGATCCCATCCCGGCCACCGAATGACACCAGCTCCATTGTAAACTATTCCTTGGTCCTTGGGAACATGCATCCTTCAGGGAAAAAAAACAACCCATCCATTCCAAACACACTCCTAAGTTCTCTTGAAAAGCATCCATTAAGCTCGAAGGTGTCGATAAGAGTAATAAAATGCACGCTGCTAATAACAGGATAATAATCCAAAGTCACAAACCTGCTACTGGCTGCGAATAGTCATAATCAAATAAAATCGAGAAGTCCAGCTCTTCTTGAGGACTGATATTTGGATTCGGATCATCGTCCCCTTGCTGGGAGTTCGGATCCGAATCGTTTGGACTGGAAGCCATCTCTATATCTCGTCTAAGGGTGATCTCTTTACAATTCTAATTGGGGAAGCGGGGGGTGGGAAAAGAGGCAGAAAAACACGGGAGGGGCAACTCTGCCCTCCCCTTCGCAAGCAATCGCAAGAAGAATGATTGATAACGCCCGCTCGTCTGAACCGTGCAACTCGGGAATAAAAAAAAAAAAATGAAACGCACGCTCCCTTTAAACTTCTCGGGGGGGGGGAGGGGGGAATCCCCTAGGTCCTGGGAGGTCGTTTGGCCCCAAACTCTGGGATCTCCCTCCGCCACCTCGCGTGGCAAAGAAGAGGCGTTTGCACGCGCAAGAGCTTCGCCACTTCTGCAGCTCTCTCGCCGCCCTTGGCCCCTCTGCACGGCTGCAGCTTCGCTCCCGGAGCGTGAAGCCCGTTCGAGGCGCGGCGAGGAAACTTCCTGTTCGCGGGGAGCCACCTGGGGCGAGAAGAGGCGGCGCTGCCTCCGGGAGGGGAGGGGAGGAGCGGCGGCGTTCCCACCGCTGATCGCTGCCCGGCCTCGTCTCTTCAAAGCGGGAGAAAGTGGAAGCTGCGCTGTGGAGGTGGAGGTGGAGGTGGAGGTGGAGGTGGAGGGGAGGGAGGGTTGGAAACCAGACGGAGAGATGAAAAGGTGGCCAAGAGCGGGCGGACTTTTTGCGCTTACACACGCGGGGCCCTGAGAACGTGGGGATGCGGACGCGGGGGTCTCCGCAGGTGACGCTTTGCCCGCAGGCTGGGTTGCTAACCCTAAGGGCCTGTGGAGATTCTCAGGCATCCAGGTCATGGTTGTGCCAAAGGTGCTTTTTCAGGAGGCAGCTGGACTTTCTTCTTGTTGTTTTGCAGTTGTTTTGCTTCTCATCCGAGAAGCTTCTTCGATTCCCCACGATCCTGCCAGAGCTGAAGAAGCTTCTCGGATGAGAAGCGAAATGTCTTCAAAGGAAAAAAAAAGTAAGTTCAGTTGCCTTTGGAAAAAGCACCTTTGAGATAACCAGAAGGCAATTGGACTTTCTTGTTGTTGTTTTGAAGTTGTTTCGCTTCTCGTCCGAGAAGCTTCTTTGGTTCCCACGATCCTGCCAGAGCTGAAAAAGCTTCTCGGATGAGAAGCGAAATGTCTTCAGAAAAGAAGAAAAAACCCAAGAAAGTCCAGTTACGCTTCTCATTCGAGAAACTTTGAAAGCTCTGGCAGGATCGTGAGGAACCGAAGAAGCTTCTTGGATAAGAAGCGAAATAACTTCAAAAAAACAAGAACGAAGTCCAGTTGCCTTCTGAAAAAGCACCTTTGGGATAATAACCCTAAAGTTGTTTGCAGCAGCCCGACATGCTGCTAACCAACGCCTAACCTCGTTTTCCCCTGGAGAGAGAAAAGCGGGGATCCCACGATTCTTTTCACTTCCCTGCAAACATTCACCACGCGGGAAAAAGCGGAGGGAGAAAAGAAAGTAAACTTTCGCCGGATGCGTTTCTTCCTGGGACTGGGGAAAACCGATGCTTAAATCATGCAGACACACATGAAGGCAAATAAATACACGTGCGCTCCCTTGAATGGGGCATGGGAAATGGGGAGAAACAAGGTCGTAGGGATGAATTTTGCGAGGGATATGAGGCTACACAAACCGCGCGCCTCTCCTACGTTCCTGAAGGCTTGGGATGCTAATAATAAGAAAAGGGGAACATTGTTAAAAGCAAGGGGAGGTCAGTTACTGATTTGATATCTCTCAGGCCTTATAAAATTATATGTCAATTTTAAATGTATGATGAGCTGCATAACTGCCATCACTGCCTCCTGTACAATTTATTATTTCATTAAGGCATTTTGTGTATTTTAATTATTCAAATATTGGTCATTTAATATACCATAAGCTGGTACCCTGTGGGAAAACATACAAAATGCACACTTTGAAATGCATAAAAATTTGATTACATGAAATTTTAATCAGTTTTTCATCCTGATCAAACTTATTTTAAAAAACAGTATATTCTCAAGCGTGCCACCTAAGATGTGACATTGTCCTTTTGCCTCTCAATAGTTAGGTAGCTACTGATGTATTTATTAAATACATGAAAAACAAGTGCAGGACATCTGTATAAGAACATTTAACTATTGCCTTTCACTAAGGTAAACTAGTAAAGTTTGCATAAACTTTGTATACAAAGTTAACAGCATGTAACTGAAAACAGGTACAGAAGTGGTAGAAAGAAAGGGGGGGGACTTCCTTGTTGCACAGGTGTTTTGTCAGTATGTTGCAAAATGTTGAACATGTGACCAAGTTTTACATTTATTTCCAGTTTTCAGGAAAACCATCCCATAGTGAACAATTGATTCTCTTAATGATGATGTTTTCTTAATGACTGTGGTATTTGCTTAATGACCACAACAAAAAAAGGTCATCAAATTGGATGGGTCACTGTGGGTCACCCACTTTACAAGGATCACTTGTGAGCCGTGGTGGCGCAGTGGTTAGAGTGCAGTACTGCAGGCTACTTCTGCTGACTGCTGGCTGCCAGTAGTTTAGCAGTTCAAATCTCACCAGTTGGTTCAGCCTTCCATCCTTCCAAGGTGGGTAAAATAAAGACCCAGATTGTTGGAGGAAATATGCTGACTCTGTAAACTGCAGAGAGGGTTATAAAGTACAGTAAAGCGGTATATAAGTCTAGGTGCTATTGCTAAATGCTATCACAATTTAGGACCATAATAACTGCATTATAACTGGAAGTTAGGAACTGTAAATCAGATGATGTTAGTATAAAATTAATATCCTACCTTTATTTCCATTCCATCCCACCTGATATATAAAATTCCCCAAATCCTTGTGTGACACACAAGTTATATATTATATTCCTCAATGTCCTCAGATAATCAACCTCATTTGCAAAAGCTAAATTCAGATTATACTAAGCCAGATCTTGCATACAAATGCATGTGCTACATGCCCCTTTCCCAATCTGGCAACTTCCAAACTTGTTGAGATTGTAACATGCCACCACAGAACTGCAGTTCCAACTGGCCGCAAAAAAAGATGCAGGGACGCAGTGGCTCAGTGACTAAGACGCTGAGCTTGTCGATCAGAATGGTTGGCAGTTCAGCAGTTTGAATCCCCAGCACCGCATAACAGAGTGAGCTCCCGTTACTTGTCCCAGCTTCTGCTAACCTAGCAGTTCGAAAGCACGTAAAAATGCAAGTAGAAAAATAGGGATCACTTTGATGGGAAGGTACCAGCGTTCTGTGTGCCTTCGGGCCAGATGACTACGGAGACGTCTTTGGACAGTGCTGGCTCTTCAGTTTTGTAACAGAGATGAGCACTGCCCCTAGAGCTGGAAACGACTAGCATGTATGTGCAAGGGGAACCTTTACCTTTATAAGGTAGTCCTCAATTTACAACTATGGTACAAGCCGGGCTGCTAAGCAATGCAGTCATTAAGTGAGCTGCACCCAATTTCAAGTCTTCTTTGCTGCACTGGTAAAATGAATCTATCTTCCTTTATCGACTTTGCTTGTTGGAAGCCACCTGGGAAGATCATAAATGGTGATCGCACAATCCCAGGAAGCTGCAACTGTTGTGAAAACATGCCAGATAACAAGCACCTGGATTTTGATTGCATGACCATGGGGATGCTATGACTGACAGTGTGAGAAGTCACATTTTTGCTGTTGTAACTTTGAATGATAATGAAATGAATGGTTGTAAGTCAAGGACTACCTGCAACCCAAATTTGAACTAATTATAGAATATTTTGGACAGACAGTGGCCCATCTCAAACAAGACCAAGGCAGTCTGTTTTTCAGGGTTCCAAGTAATAGATCCATATCAAGCATATCACATTGACACAGATGTGTTGAAAACCGACTCTGAAGACTTCTGCCATTTTTACCTAATTAAAAGGAAAAGTTTCCCCACTTTCTCAAAACAACCAGTCACACAGTCCAATCACGGTGCAGTCTGGCTGCCAGATGACATCACTCCACCTTCCTCTGACCAGGTGTGAGAATGTCCTTGGTTCCCAAGAGAAAATATTTTGTTTTGGCTACAGAATCCTAACTATCTCAAATCCCTCCCTCCCTATCCCTCAGCTCCAGTATGGCAACACTGAAGCAGTCAAAAATGGCTTTGGTCAGGTCGGCTTCAGGGCTGACACTATTAGTATAACTTTGGAAGTAAAAAGACATTCAAAACCTAAGACATTTATATAGATAGAAGTGTGTCTTTTCTCCCTTCTCGAAGCATTGTTTGGTCCCAAAGCCTCAGTGAACAGTAACCCAGCCCTATAATTTGAATCACATTTGCAGATGACTCCTCAAACATCAGGATCATAAAAATGACATGGAACAAAGTACAGCAAGCCAAGCCAACATTTATGGTGCTTTCTAGTACTTACGTAAAACGCCAATGGTGCACTTCTGGGCTTATTGTTTTACACACACACACACACACACATATACTTTTAACAGCCCAGACTAAGATGTCTGCCCTCTAGATTAGCTAGTTGCATATCCTCAGCACTGCCAAAACAAGCATTACGGAAGGGATCTGGATGTCATCCAGCCGAGCAGTGCTTCAGCAGCAAACCAGACAGGCTTAATCACCATCTTCTTTAGCTGTCTTTTCTTATGTTTACTTTTCTTTCCCAGCCTCTTATTTTTTATGTCTTAACCGAATAAGAGAGTTAGAAGGTACCTTGGAGGTCTTCTAGTCCAACCCCTTGGTCAAGCAGGGGCCCCTATACCAATTCAGACAAATGGCTGTCCAGGCTCTTCTTAAAAGCCTCCAGCGGTGGAGCACTCATGATTTCTGAGGGCAAAAGCTGTTCCACTGGATAACCGTCCTCACTGTTAAGTAGTTTCTCCAAAATGCAAAATCAGCATTTTGCATCATCATCAATTTGGACTACAAATGAATTAATGTAATTCATCTCCTGAAAATTAATAGAATATGCCAGCTATATGAAACAAATGAATTAATGTAATTCATCACATCATCACAATGCATAGGGTAACTCATCAATACAGGCATGTCACACCAAAATCTGCTTTATAAGTGGCCATTATCTAACGGTCAATAAGGTAAAGGTAAAGGTTCCCCTCGCACATACATGCTAGTCGTTTCTGGCTCTAGGGGGTGGTGCTAATCTCCGTTACAAAGCCAAAGAGCCAGCGCTGTCCAAAGACGTCTCCGTGGTCATGTGGCCGGCATGACTAAACACCGAAGGAGCACAGAACGCTGTTACCTTCCCACCAAAGTGGTCCCTATTTTTCTACTTGCATTTTTACAAGCTTTCAAACTGCTAGGTTGGCAGAAGCTGGGACAAGTAATGGGACTCCGTTACACGGCGCTAGGGATTCGAATTGCCGAACTGCCGACCTTTCTGATCAACAAGCTCAGCGTCTTAGCCACTGAGCCACTGCGTCCCTCTCATGGTCAATATCCCCGCCTATACTTCCTACCTTTGATCTGCTAATGGCAATGTTTCTCAGCTTTGGGCTTCAACTCCCAGAATTCCCCAGCCAACATCAATAAATAGTATTGTAATGCAGAGTTATGTTACTGAAACAGGGGTAAAGCACTGAGCAGAAGGTTATTTTAAGTCTGAGAGATAATTCCAGTTGATATATACTGCACCAATAGGTGCCATTTTTAGTGTCTGCAAAGTCACACCAAAGATTAAAATTACAGCGCTCACTCTAAAGCCTTAGAAACATTTCCTCGAGAATCAGCATGGTAACAAGGGAAATACCACCAGGCCATGATCACAGTTCAAATCTGTCTCTAGGCTCAAAACCTGTTGGGAAATCTTGAGCCAATCTTCTCATTTTCTCTAGAATAACTCCCATAGTTGTGAATTTGTAGGTGTGCTCTGTAGCATGAATTGAGTATTTCTAATTTTAATGTTTTTCTAGTGCTTTATCGTTGAGTGCTTGTGTGCAAATGCAAGTGTCTCTCTACTCCTTGAGTAGAGAATAACAGCCTTTATACAAACCAGGCAAACTGGATGTTTCAAGTAGTTAAGAATATCTCATATGCCAGGAATGAACCAGGAAAAATACTCACTGAAAAGACATGAAAAAAAAAAAAAAACCAAGCTGTTCCATGACCCAGCCCTTCCCTGTCTAGGGTAGGTCCTTTCAGGTCCAAACTCTGGAAAACTACAACTTATAGGGAGCAGAAAATGACCAATTAAAGAGAGCAAAAATGGATAAGGAGAGCAGCCAAGATTTGGATATAAGCAGGTGGGCCAAGAATGGAAATGTCAGAGCCCATCAGCATGCTGATTAACTGCACGCTATAGGCAACTGTACACATGGTCCTTGACAGGCTGAAAACGAAAACTGGCAACGATCCCCCTCCCCCACCATAAATCATCAGTCATGCTGTAACCAGACATAAAACTGAGCAGGTTGACAAGTGCCCTTCTGGCAGAATTCATCAAAACTTCAAATGGTTTCTAAGAGATGACCGATCATTTAAGGATTATAGCTGCAAGTCTTGAAAGCCACTAGAGGGCAGGAAAGAGATGCAGAAAGTTCTCAAGGCTTTCTGCCACCTAGTGGTTTCCTGGAAAATTGCAAGCCAGTTTTGCTATACAACTGAAGTCAACATTCCATCCGGGATTTAAAAATCAGCTAGCTATATATTGCTGGATCTGTAACTACATATGAGCCCTTATTAAGAGTTACTTGTAAGGTAACTTTTTCTAATCCACACTCCCTGTGGGAGTGTCAAACACGTGTTGTCATGGCATCATCATGTGATGTATCATGATTTTTCCTCCCTTCGCTAAACCTGGGGTGGGAATGGCCAGTGCATGATGCATCCAGCCCACGAGCCATGAGTTTGACACCCCTGATATAAAGGAGACAGTGGGATATTTCTACTTTTAGACTTACAAGATTCTACTAATTCTGTTTACCAGGGAAAGCTGATGAAAGAGGGTTTATGTATGAATAGATAAGGGTTTGCAGCCTGCCCCCACTCCCAAATAGATTCACAATAAGGCTTACATCTCCTTGAAAAGATATTTGCTTGCACTTTGCTGTAAGTAGGTGTCCCTTCACACTTGAGCTGATCCAGTGGTGGGATTCAAATTTTTTTTTACTACCAGTTCTGTGGGCGTGGCTTGGTGGGTGTAGAATGGCTTGGTGGGCGTGGCAGGGGAAGGATACTGCAAAATCCCCATTCCCTCCCCACTCCTGGAGAAGGTTACTGCAAAATCCCATTCCCTCCCCACTCCTGGGGAAGGTTACTGCAAAATCCCATTCCCTCCCCACCCCACTAACCTGCTTTCCAGCCCCATTCTCCTGTGCAGGGCAACAAAAGAAGACCCAGCCGATCAGCTGGGACTCGAGAGGCAGAGAATAGATGGGGGCAGGACCAGTCGAAAGTGGTATTTGCTGGTTCTCCGAACTGCTCAAAATTTCCGCTACAATTCTCCAGAACTGGTTCTCCAGAACTGGCTAGAACCTGCTGAATACCACCTCTGAGCTGATCACACAGATCAGTTTGCACACACAATGAGCCCATTTGAACATGCCTTTTGCCCAAACAACTTCATGTGAGGAATATTGCTAATTCCGATCCATTTTTAAGTTGAATCCATACCACCAAGAAAATGTGTGAGAAATGTTGTATTCAAGGAACTCTGAAATCCACAGAACTAGCTTTGGAACAAAATAATTAGATACTCTTTCCTTTCACAATGTTCTCCAATAGTGCTAGTTGGGAATTCTGGGACCGGTCAGGGAATTCTGGGAAATCCGGAAGCCTTCATGTTAGGGAAGGCTATAGGAACAGGGCAGGGAGAACAAAGATTAATTAACATTACCGTTGTTGCTACAAATAACAAAAGTTTCCCACCAAACATATGTGTTTTATAAAAAGTAAAAATAAAATATGAATACAAATCTCTTAAAAACATATTTAATTTTGGGGTCAGTCTGAGTCAGAGATATTGCTCCCAGTTTGAAGCATAATGTGGTTTTGGTAAGAAAAGCCAATGGAAAAATTGCTCATAATCTCCATGTTCCATTAAAACTGCTGAAGGCAGCCTTGAAAACCAATGGAATGTACATATCATAATAAAAAGTATATAGGAAGCCAAATATTGGAAAAGGCTTTGTAAGATATTATTATCCCAGACTTTTTTCTCCACAGAGGTGAACGATGACATTATTTTAGTGGAGCAACAGAGTTTGCTCAACTTAAGATCTACTACCTTTTGAACAGGAATTGTTGCTAAAACATAAGTACAGAATTTGTTGTTAGATATATCAGAAAGGGATCTGATAAGGTTCTCTTGAGCATACATGTATGCTAAATAAATTACATATTTTGTAATGTTTTATTCCTGCACATTTTTTTCTTTTTATCATGTACCTGTTTAGTTGTTTGGGAACAGAAAAAATACCAGCCAAGTCTTATATGGTAGCATATTAAAAACTACAAATTGATTCTATTATTAATTTAAAAACTACTGAAAGTGGGGGGGGGGGTGTATTGAGTTAATTTCCACTGAAAACAAGCAATTTAAGAAACAATTAATTGGATTCAGCTTTAAACTTGGTTACAGCTGTATTATGCTGTATGGTCCAAAGTCTACTTTATCAGAAATATTCATGGCTTTTTTTCTCTATCATATATTAACAAGAATAATCCATTTTAAAGATAAAGGCTAACTATGCACACACACACACACACAAGCATAATGCCCTAGGTACTAACTGATAATATTTTACGTGAAATCTCACTGTGTAAAATATGTTCATTAATTAGAAAAACATTTCTATCTGTCTAGTGTTTTGGTGCTAGCAGAATTGCACATTAATTTGCTAAATAACACAGATCTTAAGCATGAGTTTATTATTCTCTCAAAGGTCACTTCCATTTATTTATTTTTAATCCCGGCCACAATCAAGGAAACTCAATCTATTATTCAATTTCATCAGGCATAGCTTCATTCCAGAGTTTAAACAATGTTATCAAGAACAAAGACACAACTTCAGAATAGTTAGAACAAGACACTCTCTAATGTTCTGAACTGCTTTCTGAAATGATTCTTACCAGATTTTTGCCTTAATTATGCCTTCCTGTACTATGATCTTTAATACCCTGATTTTAAGCATCAGGAGTAAAGTTTCATAATTTGACTAGATTTCATGGAAATATTTTCACATATTTTGTAATTCTGGAGCAACTTCTAGGATGTCAATAACCCACTGTCTTAAGCTTGACAGTGCAGTCACCCAGTAAATTGAGAAATAAATTTGTGAGACTCTCAATATGAACAAATTTAACAATTTCACTGGGGTTAGGATTAGCCAAGAAGTAAATTTACCACTTTTAATAATACACATGTAATCTCTGTATATGTGTCTTTCTGTGTTAAGATTCTGGAATGACTACTGCCCACTATGGATTTTAAAATGTGTAAACACCCCCCTGCAATAACCCCTGGAGATCCCAGTCTACAGTGTAAGAACTCTTAGCTAATCTGACCTAAATAATCTTATTGCTTGTTATAAACTAAGTGAGCATCCTCCAATCATATCATACAAATCAAGTGTCAGCAAATTAGAACACTTTATGTTGGCCACGGCAGTGTAGTATGGTTGTTTGGATAGTTTGATTTCTAGAAAATAATGGTTAAGGTTATATATTTGGCCGGAAAAATAAAATAAAATAAAACAATTGCCCATATTGCCATGCCATGAAAAAAGTAATGCCATAATCATTGTCCCTGGATTATTGCAATAAATTTAATTGATTAAATTTAACATAATATATAGCAATAGCCCTTAGATTTATATACTCCTTCACAGTGCTTGAACAGCCCTCCCTAGGTGGTTTACAGAGTCAGCATATATTGCCCCCAACAATCTGGACCCTTACGTTACCAACCTCGGAAGGATGGAAGGCTGAGTCAACCTTGAGCCAGTCAGGATCAAACTGCTGGCAATCGGCAGAGTTAGCCTGCAATGTTGCATTCTTCAAATACATGAATTATATATGCAAATCACTAATAATAGTAATTTACTAAACTTGTATGCTGCCCAACTCTCCACAACCCTGGGTGGCTTACAACAATCAAAGAAATTACAATAAAACCAATAAAAGATTGAAGATAAAGATAAAAGTTGGCAAGAGTAGTGAAATGAGGGGTCCCGTTCTCCATTGCCAGAAGCCTGGGTCAAGAGCCAGTTCTTCCCAACTATAATAATAATGTCTTAATATTTACGTATCAACATTCCATGATTGATATTGCTATAATTTCCAACCCCTCTAAATTAAGATAAAGTCTCTTTTCAAGCAGGCATAACCCCTGCTGATATTTTGACACTTATCCACAGTTTTTGTTGGCATCAATTCAGAAGTGGCTTCCCACTGCCTGCTTCCACAGTGTTTTCCAGTTTCCCATCTAACCACCCTGGGAATGCCTGATAGTCTCCCATCCAAGAGTAATCAGGTTCTCAGAGCCTGCCTATCATTAATAGTCATTTTGGATACCGAACCAAGCCATGTGGCGAGCTGGATGAAACCTCAATGTATGTTCAACCCCAATTCTCCAGAGTGGTTTGCACCCCTCAATCAATGTATGTAGCTGCATGTTGTCTCAAGAAGGAACCCCACCAGTGGTGGGATTCAAATTTTTTCACTACCGGTTCTGTGGGCATGGCTTGGTGGGCATGGCTTGACTTGACTTGGTGGGCATGGCTTGGTGGGTGTGGCAGGGGAAGGATACTGTAAAATCTCCATTCCCTCCCCACTTCTGGGGAAGGTTACTGCAAAATCCCATTCCCTCCCCACCCCACTAACCTGCTTACCAGCTCCGTTCTCCTGTGCAGGGCAACAAAAGAAGATCCAGCCGATCAGCTGGGACTCGGGATGCAGAGAACAGATGGGGTCAGGGCAAGTCAGAGGTTCTCTGAACTACTCAAAATTTCTGCTACCGGTTCTCCAGAACTGGTCAGAACCTGCTGAATACCACTCTGAACCCCATCCATTCCCTTACCCAGTGATGTACCCACGGGAACCATATGCTATGAAGACGAACAACGGACAAGGCTTATCCAAAAACTGAGTCTGCATGAGAATTATTAGTTCCATTTCTCTGCTTAGACAGGGAGTCCTCTTGAGATGCTCCTAAAATGTATTCATTGTGACTAAAACCCTTGTGGAGGTGCCTTTAAATCAGAGTTTCTCAATCTTCACAATTTTAAGATATGTGTGCTTCAACTGAAGTCCACACACTGAAGTCTTAAAGTTGCTAAGATTAAGAAAACCTGCTCTAAGGGAACTGGTTTTTTCCTTGTCATTGTTTAATGGTTTATCTCAGGGGTCCCCAAATTTGACAACTTGAGGACTTCAACTCCCAGAATTGAATTCTCCATAGCTGGCTGGAGAATTCTGGGAGCTGAAATCCATAAGTCTTAAAGTTGACAAGTTTGGAGACGTCTGGTCTATCTTCATTCTTCCAGGGATTAAAAAAAATGCTTGAAGCAGTTTTTGAAAGCTTAAGCCAAGAGGACAGCTGTTCTCCCATTAGAATATACTGTAAAAAGCCTTGCTTCTTACCTTGCCACTTGAATTAATACCATGGGAGCCTCTCTGGAAATGTACAAGGGAGCTTCTATTAGCCCAGAATACCGCTGAGTATGGACAATGTATGGTACCAGTAGTTAGACTTTTTCACTTCCACACAATATCCAAGATTTAAGATCTTCTTTAGAGAATCTTCTCTATGGGCCTTCAATAAATAAGCTACAACAGGTGATTATTGGTGAAGAATTTTCTTCTCCCTGAAGTGACATATCAGTTGTAAAATACTTTCCATGAGAGGCATGCCAGGTGTCTAACCTAGATGTTAACTTTTTAAAGCTTTTATCCCACTTATTTCCTGCATTGTATTCTTGCTGGATTTTGTTATAAGCTTTATTGTGGTTTTTTTTGGTCATAGGATGCACCATGAATTGCTGCTATGAGCAACTTAATCTTATGAAGTGAGTGACATATGAGGTAAAATAAATGCATAAGCGTAGTATTATTTATTAAATTTACTATGGCTTCCCACTCCAATAACCTATTATGTATTTAAAAAAAACAAACCTTGGTTTCTAGATTCGTTATCTCAAACATATGAATTTTTTCCTGCTTCTCAGCACACAAAGGATCTTAAACATGAGCACCACATAAACAGAGGTTGGATACTCTTGAAAAAGTGGTAGACTTATTTAAAAACTAGGCCTAGCAAACTTTGATAGAGCTGTAGTCCTGTGCTACACAGAGGACAGATAGTTTCCCCCAGCTACGTTACTAGTTTGGTCACCGGTAAATGGGGCAGAGGTGCCATTTTGTCTACACCGCCTTTCCCAATCTTCCAAGATATGTGGACTTCAACTCCCAGAATTCCCCAGCCAGTAGCAGAGATTGCGAGGAAACTCTATCCTACACCTACATTTGACCAATTTCACAGGCTATTTCTGGGAGCTACAAGCCATGTCTCTTGCTGCCAGTATTGACCGCCTAACCATAACACTTGCATCTCCAAGGATTGTGCTCATTCAAGATTAGTTATCCGGTCCTACCTAGGTGTCTAACCAGTGGTGGGATTCAACTGGTGTAACAACTGGTTCGGGGAGCATGCGCTGCATTTGAAAACTGCCCATCTTCAGCTCTAAAACTTACCTTCTATTGCAGCCCCGGCGAGTAAAACAGCTGAGGCACAGCTACCCACTGTGCCCTGTGAATCAGCTGAGCTGCAAAAACACAGAAATATAGGACACTAGCACAGGTGCGGGTGGGTGGGGCCAACTGATCACCGGAACTACTGGTTCACCCGAACTGGTCCGTACTGGCTGAATCCCCACACCTGCTCCTAACAGAGAAGCCTATTTATTAAATTTATATGCCACCCATCTTGCTATTCAGAAGTTGTACAGAACACCTATGACCTTTAGTTGAAGAACTGGATGAGTTACTAGATCACCATTACTTGCCAACATAGGTCCCCTCACACCTATAGAAGAATGAGTAGTGACTGTTTTGTTCACTGAAGGGAGGGACCTTAGAGGAGGGTTTTCCAACCTTGGCAACTTTAAGCTTGGTGGACTTCAACTCTCAGAATTCCCCAGCCAGCTGAGGACCCCTGAGCTAGGTGACCTCAGACCAGTTACTCTCTCTCAGCTGGCTGAGGAATCCTGGGAGTTGAAGTCCACCAGGCTTAAAGTTGCCAAGGTTGGAGACCCCTGCCTTAGAGGAGAAACCAAGCTGGGAGATTCCACCTTACCAGCCTTATTACTGGCGAGCTCTTGAAAGCAATAATGCACAGCTAATTGGGCCATTCATGGGATGCTGACATAATGAGGTAGAAGGGGAAAGCAGAGCTGCTCTGATTAATTATAGGGTGATATTTTTTCCTCCCTATCCAGCTATAGCAACAATCTTTGAAGCTTATTCAACAGTTGAAATAAGCTGAAAAATTCTTTGCTGTAGTTTCCTTTTCAAATTATCTGCTCTGAGATGGGGATCATTTCTGAAATGTAAAATAAAGTGGGCCTAGACATCGACAGATATCCCTGGAATCCTTTCACATGCAAATAGCTAAGGCCAAAAAAGCAGGATTACCTTATCCCTCTGCTCCATGTCCATTAATCCTGGGTTATTATCACCTCTATATTGCAAAACCATTTCACTAAGACCATTATGAAAAAAGAGCATAACAAACAATCTGGTTGTGTAATCGCCCAAATCCAGCCAATGGGACTTACAATTAATAATTTAGAATTGTGTGTGAACCCCGCCAACTTCAACACAAAGCTAAACTCTAGGCTTAGTTCACACACATTAGACTAAAAGATTTGTAGCTCAGTGTGTTGTGGCAGCTGGATTTAATTAACTATTAGTGTACTGGGCAAGCAACAATACCAGTAATATGGTTGATCTAATTTTCGTTTGCGGTGATATGAAAATCCAATCATTTCAGCTTAGCAACAGCAATCAGTTTTGCTGCTGAGCAAAGCATAATCAAGTACCATCCCACACTCTGCAATCTGGAGTACTACAACCCCTGTAATACTAGAAGTTGCTGCTCCAATTAAAATGCTATGTAAAACCAGCAATTCAGGGTTTGATGTATACTCTGCTGATGGTTCAGAGAGTAAGAGAGTTACAAGAACAGTTGCAATGGCTAAAAAACAAAAACAAAATAGGAGTACAATTCTGTACTTGATGATTCACAAGGTAATCTTGCACAGTAGTATTCAATGGATATGGGCCTATTTAATGATATACAGACCAGTACCCTACACTAACCCTTCACCTGCACAAGAAAATCAACATTAGTGCAAGAAAATTGGAGGAAGGGGGATATGTGAAGGAGCAAAATGCAGTCCCCCTCCCTTCCCTGAGAAAAGTCTACAGCAATACTAATCAGTACTGCTCATTAATATGTAATCCTGTTTTCCATTAACCCATTGCCCTTCCGCCAAGCAAGTCTTCCCACCCTGGAACTCGTGCTTCAGGTTTAAAGAAGAGCTGTGCACGATGGGATAGTTAACTCTGCCCGCAGTCTGGAGTTCGATCCTGATGGCTCGAGGTTTGACTCAGCCTTCTATCCTTCAGCGGTGGGTTAGATGAAGACCCAGATGGTTGGGGACAGTATGCTGATCCTGTAAACCAGCAGTCTCCACCCTTGGCCAACTGTAAGATTTGTGGACTTCAGCTTTGCTGGCTGAGGAATTCTGTGAGTTGAAGTCCATAAGTCTTAAAGTTGCCAAGGTTGGAGACCCCTGCTGTAAACCACTCAGGCAGTGTTTTGGGGCGCTATATAAGTCTAAGTGCCATGACTATTGCTAGTTCACCGTTCGGGATAGATCATGCCTTAATTCGCAATCCGGACAAGTCTGAGGTCAGTTCGGCCACTCGAGGGTGAGCTTGCCTATTTCAACCTACCAGATCCTTCTCAAACCACCTCCGCGCCTCCAAACCACCCATCCTATCGCCCGCCAGCATCTCTCGCCAGCTCTTGGCTCCGCGGGGCCAGCTCGAAAGAGGGCAAGCAATTGCCGAAAAGGGAGAGGTTCCCCTCCAGCAAGGGAGGGAGGGAGGGCGCGCGTGGGGTGGCCAGCATGACAGTGGCCACTTTCCAACCGGCCGGGGGTTGATTGGAACGCTTCCAGGGGGCCTTTTCGCTTCAACGCGATCAGAAAAACCACGCTCGCTCCCTCGCTCGCTCGCACACCCAAAGCAAAAACGCACGCCTGCAATCCTTTCCCCGCCACTCCCAACGAGCGTTACCTTAACTGCACTCTCCGCGCTCCTCCTCCGCCGTTTCTCCTCTCCGGAGCTCTTGCCCCGGACGCGCTGGACTCACCGCCTCTCAGCAGAGGAGGCTGAGTCATGAGCTCCGGCCCCGGGCCCGAAAGGGACAGCCGAGGGAGGCGTCACTCTGTTAGAGAAGAGAGTCGGTGCAGTTCAGGTGGAAGGCGCCCCGGAGGGTCATCGTTGGAACGGCTTGCCTCCAGAAGTTGAGGATGCTTCAACGCTGGGAGTTCTTTTTTTTTTTTTTTTAAAAAGAGACTGGACAAACCATTTGTGTGAAATTGTGTAGGGTTTCTTGCCCAAGCGGGGGGTTGGACTAGAAGACCTCCAAAGTCCCTTCCAACTCTGTTATTCTCGAACCAGCCCACTATCTGGCTTTGAACGACGCCTATAACCATGCAAAAGAGCTCTCACCAAGTTACCCCCAATCCCCATTCCCTTATGCAAGATGAATGCTAGCTAGTGCCAATTCAGACGTTCGGCCTTCGATTGGTTAAAAGGCCTGGAGTGAACCCTGCCAACCACATCTTAGCCTTCCGGCACGTTGGGCAAACCACGGGGTGATTGGGAAGCCAAGGGCAGCTTTAAACCGTTTGCTACCGATCGCTCTCCAGGCAGTTTCCTCCCCCGAAATTCCCTATAATCTCCCCAGATTGGAAAACTGCTGTTGGTTCCGCTCAAACCGGGCTCTTAACTACACCCCCACAAACATACATAACGATGCAGAGCACCTGAAGTTACCCAATTCTCTCAACGCGCAGCCTCGAGCGCCCAATTCCAAGAAAAGCGACAGCGGCTGGAAGGCCCGGGCTGAACTGAGGAGCCATCCGCATTGATCTCCACTGAAAACACCTCCCCTTCTCCCTTCTTAACCCTTCCTTCCTTCACTTCGAGGACCGGGACACGCAGGAACGGGGCTCACGGCACCAAACCTGGAGAGAAAGGTTGGGGTGGGGGAGAATATTTACTTGGCCCCACCTGCTTCTCCCCTTGGTCCGTGTAGGATTTGTGCTCCAGGGCTGAATTCCACTAAAGTCCTGGTTGGGGGGGGGGGGGACGGACGATAAATATTGAAATATAATATTCAGAGATCATATTTAATATATTCATACCTTTCACTGACTGCCCCTTTCGCCTTTAAGGAAAGGTAGCGTTCTGTCCGATGCCAAATGTTGAAGCACATTTTGGATGGGTTCTCTCCAGAATTTGGCTCTTGGCATAATTGCGCCAATTTTCACCCCAATCTCATCCCCGCTGGATTTCCCAGTCCTACCCCACCCCCCACCCCGCCCTTCCCGCTATCCTCGACTAGTCCTTGATGTTGCTCTGCCTTAACACCCCCAGATCGGATCTGCTGGAAACCCCAATCGCGCGATCCCAATAAAGGAAATGGGAATAGATCAGTGATAAGGACTGACCTATTAAAAAGAACGGACCCTCCGCCGTTCCGAAAATCTCTTACCAAAGCGCCATTGGAGTTCGCTGCTGAAGATGCCTGGCACGACAAGGCAGGAACTAAAAAATATTGGGGAGTGGATGGTTGAGAAGCAACCTAAAGGCGGAGAACTCTACTGTAGGCATACTTGGAAATAAAGCCCCGAAAACGTGCAGGGGAGGGGGATGGACTTCGGAGGAACTTCGCGCTCGGACGGATAAATTTGGTAGAAGCAGCGCGCTAAAACTGCGCGGTTTATTTAAAATAGGTAGGGTAGGGTAGAGTAGGGTAGGGCAGGATAGGGTAGGGTAGGATAGGGTAGGGTAGAGCAAAGTAGAGTACAGCAGCGTAGAATAGATTAGCGTTGAAAGAATAGAATGGAATGGAATGGAATTAGATTAGGATGGGATGGGATGGGATGGGATGGAATGGAATGGAATAGAATAGAATGGAATGGAATGGAATGGAATTGAATAGATATAGAATAGAATGGAATAGAATAGATATAGAATAGAATAGAATAGAATAGAATAGAATAGAATAGAATAGAATAGAATAGAATAGAATAGAATAGAATTCTTTATTGGCCAAGTGTGATTGGACACAGAAGGAATTTGTCTCCGGTGTATAAGCTCTCAGTGTACACACATACAAGAACAAAGTGATTGGTCATAGATCATAAATCATAGTTAACATTTCTCAGGAACCTTGGCTCAAATCGGGCGCTCTCAGAATAGAGTCCAATCATGAGTTCAGCCCTGACGTGTATATTCGAGAGGAGTTGATTTCGGGAGAATGGCCTCTTCTTCCTACACTGATCCCCCTTGCCTTAAATCACTTCTTTGAATCGAGAACTCAGTGCAAACCACCGGGCTTTGCATTCGTTTTAAGCCAACCCGAAGGTCTACGGTTCCGGGAAGGGGTTTGTCCCGGAGGAAAACGCCTCTTCGGAGGGATTTAGGAAGGAAACGATCCCGAACAGAAGGGAGCAACGGGCGAACCCACGCCAGGGATCCTCTTTAACCTTTCTCCCCGGTTAAAAAGGCGTCTCCCCGGGGCGCGTGGGCGTGCGTGCGTGGGCACCTGGTTACACGCGTGAAAATACTTCGTTTATTCCCGCTCTCCCGCCTTTCCCCGGAATCCCTTCTTGTATTCCCCAATCCTCTCCACGACCACTTCAGAAAGGCGTCCGGTGGGGATGCCACTTTTAGAGGGGGGGGGGTGCCTGTCAACTCCGGCCAGGCAGGAGTCCCGCGGGTCCCTCCTGCGCTTTCCGTGCTTTCTTCCAAGCGGAGACGCGCGCAGAGAGCGCAAAAGAGCAGGGAAGGAGGGAGGGAGGAGTAGCGATCCCCCACCCGTGTTCCCAATTGACTCAGGCATAGCGAAAGCGGGCAACAACGGGATCGCGCGGAAGGAGGGGTCGGCATAATTAACTGGGGAGAAAAAGAAGAAGAAATGCGAGGACTCTACCTTGATCCACAGACCTCATGATGTGGTGGTAATGGACCAGCCGGCACGCGGTTTCTCTCTGCATTTGGGATTTTGAAAATCAAAGCTACTCGGGGAGGGAACAAGGCGCCGAGGACGGGCGAAAGAGCGAGCTGACGGAGGTCTTCTTCATTCAGACCATGGTCGTCCCGCGCCCATCCGCCGCCTCTCGCTCGCGTGGGAAGGATCCGCGCCGCGCGTGGGTCCTGCGGCCCGGAGGGTGCTGCTGGCTTTGCGTGCTGCGAGAGGTGGGTCACCCGAGAGGGAAAAGCCACTTCCTTCCCAGCTCTGAGTGTTTATAGTCTTGAATGCTGTAAAATAACGGGATTCCCTCACTGTTTCCTCCTGTTTATGCCCAGTGCCATGGAAACCCTTGGATCGCCTCCATCGCCTGAACTGAGGGCTTTCCTGCAAACTTCCACACTCCGGAATCCATGACGTCTCCTTGCAGCGGAGCCAAAAGGCGGCCCTGTGGCTCCCCCCCCCCCCGCCTTTCTCCCGCTCTCCTCTTTCTCTGGGCAGCGACACAAGCAGCCGATTGTTGAGCTGGCGCCAATGGGGGGAGAGCAGGGACGCCAGGCCCCCCAAAAAAAAAATCCTGGAGAAGATGATGGACACATGGACGGACAGACGGTGGAGGTTATTCCTTCTTTAAAAATCCGGGGTGGGGGGGAGTTAGATATACCCCACTGATTCAGAATAATGGCTTTAATTCACCACTGGAGCTTATCTTTAGAACAACAGCAAAACAACAAAACAACAACAACAACCAATAACCCCCACACACCACAAGACCACATAATCAGAGCTGAAATATAGCCAAAGTTCCTTTTCATGGCTGGATTTCTTATCTGTGTCTCTCACTCACTCCCCCCGTCTTTATTTATTTATTTAGTTAGTTAGTTAATTAGTTAGTTTGTCAAGCAAGTATGAGAAAACAAGTATGAGTATGAACATAACATATAAACATATAAGTATGAACAGGTATAAGTATATTATGTATTATATACATAATAAATGAGTACAAATAAATGGGAACAGTAGGACAGGGAGTAGGACAGGTAGGCGCTTATGCATGCCCCTTACAGACTGCTTAGGAATGGAGTGAGGTCCATGGTAGACAGTTTAAGGTTGAAGTTTTGGGGGTTTGACAACAGATCTTATGCTCAGAGCAACCAAGTTGCAAGAGAGTCTGAATTTGGAAGAGGGAAGAAAGGAGACCAATTTATACAGGGAAATATTCCCGAATGAGCAAGTAGATGAAACTGGATCTTCCCGATTCCTAATCTGAATGGTAATAAGGCAGGGATGTTTTTTTTCCCCACCTGGTTTGAATTCATGTGAAGAAACCAAGGGATGCCTGACCTGATTCTGGGTGCCTTTACCTAAGAAGGAGACCCTCAGAATTCAATGGGATTCTCTCCCAAAGTCTCTAGGGCATAAATTGGTTGTTCTCTTTGCCCTATTAAATAGGGCTAAAATGGAATGAACTGGAGAAATGGAATGAATGAAGACATAGATGATTTCTGACTGGTTTGGGATCCAGCTGATGCAAACTGCAGAGAATTTTGAAGGAGAAGGGGAGAAAAGGAGAAATCTATTCGCTACTGAATATTATCAGTAGCTGAGATGTTAATTTTGGGGATGTAATGGCATTCATATCAGATATTCACCCAACATCTATCAATGGCACAAGCAGAAGGCCAAGATGGGGGTGAGGTGGGAAGAGGTCATCCAATATACCTGGGAGGCATCTAGGGGCACAACTCCTCAGATTACTGGGTGCCAGGCTCTATTTATTAAACAGGCACTAAGAGGGATCAGTTGGGACTGTTGCTATAGTACCAGCTTACTTGCTGTGTAGCAACATCCCTGCCTGAGTTCCTCGGCTCCCTAACAGTGGAGTTCCCCAGGCTTATGGTCCTGGGGAACTTCAACTTGCCAACCCTAAGCATGGGTTCTGCCAACCCTTAGCCTTGGAGTTCATGCCACAATGGCCCTATCTTAATCATCCAGAGTCCAGCATATAATGGACTCTGGTTATATGCATGATCTGTTTTCTGTCAATGGTGGGGTGCTCTGGAATTGGGGAAGATATTGGTAAGACCCTGGGGAGCCTCCCTTCCCCTCCACAGGGAGGCTGAACCTATTGAGCTTGACTTGCCCCAGGCAACTAATGGATCCAATTGGGTTTCAAAGGGAACCTGGGGTTGTCCTGAGAAATCTGCTTGGTGGCGACATGGAATGGAGGAGCAGCCGTGGCCTTGGATCAGATCATGTCCAAATGGTCTCCATGATATATGGAGAGTTGAGGAAGCTAAAGAGGGCTAAGAAATACCCACAGTACTACAGAGGAAGATCACCCTGTTAAAGCTTACCTTGGGTAAGGGATAGTAAAACATGATTGTTTCTGCACCCTTACTGCATTCTGTTTCGGATGACCCATTCCAACAATTATATGCACCATGTAGGGTTGTACAAAGTAAAAGCAGGATATAAATCTAATGATTAATTCACTCAGTTTTGCTCTATGTTACACTTCAGCTATGACATGACAATATGATGACAGTCTGAAGGGAAGTCTTCAGAAGAGCCTCTTGATTTAGTAACAGATGCCCCTTAGGTACAACTGTCATCAAGCAGGAGTTATGAGTCCAAGATAAGCCCTACTGTTGACACCACTCTCGAACTGAGAAGTGCTACCCCATCCAAATGTATAGTTGGCCCTAATATCCATGTCCTCTCAGTCTTGGTAGGTTTGAGTTGGAGTCAGGTCCTTCCCAGCCAAGTCTACACAGCCTCTATCACAGGCTTGTCAAACTCAATTTCATTGAGGGCCGCATCACGGTTGTGTTTGACCTCGGCAGGGGTGGGGGAGACGATGGTGGGTGTGGCTAGGGTGGGCGTGGCCAATTCAATGTCACTCAAGGGTGGGGCACCTGTGATGACTCAAGTGCTCTGCCAGCAAAAATGGGCTTCCGAGGTGCATTTTCAGTTGCAACAGCCTCCTGCAACCCTCCACCAGCAAAAATGTAGTTCATAAGGGCCACACACAGCTCTCCTGAGTTCCATTTTAGCTGGTAGGGACATCACGAGCTGGTCCTTCACTGTTTCCACGGTGGCCCCACGGGCCAGATCAAGCACCCCACAGCTGGATCTGGCCCCTGGGCCTTGAGTTTGACACCCCTGTTCTATCAATTGTTTTTACTGCATTTTATATAGGTACATTTCATTAAATGAAAATAAAATGTTGTTTTTGCCCAACTCTGATTCAGCCTGGTCCCATGTGCTTTCTGAGAGCACACCTGGGAATAACACTTAAAATTCAAAGATAGCCTCAATTTTCTGTGTCCCTGGCAAAATGAGACTCCCAAACAGATTTAGCAGGACATTCATATTAAGAGAATTTGTATTAATGTGTTAATATAATTGTGTGAATATGCATACAGTTCTTTCATTACATTTATTGATAATTTATGTCCAAGATTACTTGATGTTGATTAATTGACTCAGTGAACCATAAGGGAACTGATATGAGAATGAAATGAGAGCTATCTCCAAACAATTAATTTTAAATCTGAAAAATTCAGGATGGGTAGGAATCATTCATTAAAGTGGGTTGCAGCTGATGTGTTTAAATAATATTATGCAGAAGAATGCTTTAGGTTGAAACCACTTATAATACACATGAAGATAGTGCAATATTTAGAGTATTAGAGAGAACTGGAAGGGTCCTATTGAGACAACCCTGTTCCTGATGATCTTAGACCACACACAGCCTTAAGCTGTTTTACAGACTTGTTGCAATGATAAGTTGGAAAGGAGAGGATTTGGTATACATACTGCTGTCAGCTGTCAGAGTAAGAGATGATTTAGGTTAAATAAAACTAGATTTTTGGACTCCTTTGAACTTGAGCCTTTGGGATACCTTGGAACTGCTAGTCTCTATCTGAATTACCGCCAGGGTGAGTGTTAACTGTGGATGCTCTGGGCCATCTCAAAACTGCCATTCAATACACAAACTGCTGTCAGGGTCAGAGGTGGCCATGGGAATCAGCAGAGGCTGAGTCATCTTCTGTTCATGAACTTGGACTCCAGTTGAACAATACAGCTGGCTGGCATAAAACAAGACCTTTCCATCTTGCCTCTCCTCCGTTTTTGAATTGCATCTCTGGAATTTCTGTTCCTGGATTTGTTATGGTAAGGTTTGTGTAGTAGCAACTGAGAGCAAGAGAGGGAAACACATTCCCCCACCCCCTTCTGTCCTGTCACTCTTGGAAACACTTAGGAGAAAATATACTGGTGCCTAGGGGCACATGTTACATAACACAATTTCTTCCGAACCTGCTCCAAGCAGCCCGTGTGTGCTCAACTGGAAAATACAGAAGGACATGCACCTTCAATGAACAAGGTGTGGATGACAGACTTCTCTCCCAAAGGGAGAAATAACAGCTGTCTTTTGAACCTGCCCTCATCTCCTTTTGACATTACAGCTGTTGCTTCCTAAACGATGAATATTGTAGAGTACTTATAGTCTACAATATATATATTTTCATGGTAGACTTTTAGACTGAAGTAGTGGATACATATCCTTGACATAGCACAAAACAATGCCAATGTAAGATGTGCCACACCCTGCCCTTATCTCTATAGTGTCTGTTCCAAGTAATTGTCCAAAGGCATGAGCTGTGGTAGCGCAGTGGTCAGAATGCAGTACTCCAGGCTACTTCTGCTGACTGCCGGCTGTCTACAATTTGGCAGTTCGAATCTCACCAGGCTCAAGATTGACTCAGCCTTCCAATCTTCCGAGGTCAGTAAAATGTGGACCTAGATTGTCGGGGGCAATATGCTGACTTTGTAAACTGCTTAGAAAGGGCTCTAAGCAGTATAAAAGTCTAAGTACTATTGCTATTGTTCTGATTTGTGAGTGTTCCACTTGCTATAGGCAAAGGTATTCTTCTGCTTTGGCTTTCAAGATCCATCAGATATTTTACTAGAGAAGGAATGAGAGGTGGATCTGCCTTCACACTTCTACACTGGTTTGTCTATACCCCTTCTCACAGTGTATTTGGGCATTCGCCACGTTAAAGTGATGACCGCTATCTTGATTCCCTACAAATACCAATGCCAAAAGATCTAATTCACACACATTTGAAGAAATAGGGGGGGTTTATTTAATTTTTATCCCATCTTTATGACTTTAAAAATAGCTGAAGGTGGTAAACAGATAAAATACTCCTTTCTCCTCCTATTTCCCCCACCTATGAGGTGAGTTGGGTTGAGAGTGATTAGCCCAGAGTCACCCAGCCAGCTTTCATACCTAAAGCAGAACTAGAAATCTACTGGTTTCTAGGCCTGCACTTTCACCACTATTGGAGACTGGCTTAAGTTTACTAGTCTTTGAATAAATTAACTGGAATTCCACAAAATCAGCCAATGAAAAAACTAGCATTCCTGATTTTGAAATGATCAGGGGCTACTTTTTCCTTAAAGAAATGAAATAACTTCGTGAGTTCATTGAGCTTTCTGTCAGCAGTTACGGGATGATTTCCAATTGGTCCCATTCTGAATTAAAATACAGAGTTAGGAAGGTCATTAAAACAAACTTATTCTGAAGCCACAGTAGAGTTCTACCTTTAGCACCAGTCAAAATGGAAAGAGCCTTTTCAATTCTCTAGAGCTTTGGATGTTAAGCACAAGTGAAATGGATACAGCAGCCATACCCTAGTCCAAATTCACTGAACCAAAGTGGATTCTATGTATTAAGGAAGTATTTCATATTGTTCTACACAGGTAAAAATATTTTACTTGCAAAAACAGTTGGTCTCATGTTCATATTTCAGCACAAAAGTCAGTTGCTGTTTCTCTGGTCTAGTTTGCGACACTTCTGAATTATATTTATGTGAAAGAAGGAGAGTAACTGAATGTAAGTTCCAGGTCAAGTACACTGACTAATTTAATCCTAGGTCTTTTTAGACTTCACAATTGAAACCTCTGCTTTTGGAGAAAAGCTCTGTAGAAATAAATCAGTCACACGGAATACTAGAAACAATAGGTATAATTCAGCCCCATGTTAATGTGCATCATTAACTGTAATTACAAACACAATATTCTGAATTCAGAGAACAGTTCTTCCTTTTTTATTTCTTTCAGAAAGATCAGAAAGACCAGCATTCTCATCCAAAGCAATTAGCAAAATATCAAAACAGGATAAAACAAGATTTTTGCAGATCTCATTCTGACAATGCGTTTTGTCAAAGAAATATATGCATATAAATCGTTTTTATAAAAGCATCTCCTATTCTCATGAGGATAGGTGCTAATTAGAGATATAGAGAGGAAATCCTGAATTCTACTGAAGTGAATGGAAAATATATACTGAAACCTATTGATTTCAGTGAGATGGAAGATGTCATCTATTACAAGATGTCCATACATATCTCTTGCTCATTGTTGCAGAGATATTTCCTTACCATATTCCTCAGTGCCTTCAACCAATCACAGAGCTTCTAATGTACTTTGAAAGTTCTTCAAAATTCACGGAGATGCTCAGAGATGTAACTGCCTTGAAAGTAGCCCATGTTGAACTGCATAGCACCATCAAACTTTAGAAATTGACCAAAGGAAGTATTTTAAGACATCTTGTATTATATCATAAATTGTCATGAAATATTTTATAAAATTTGCCAAATTTCAGTTCCACAGAAATCATGGATCCCCAGTTTTTGGATGCATTCTGTAAGTTATCCCATTTGAGGTATCTTCATTCAAAACATTTTGACCTACAATGCATCAAGTTTCACCAAGTTAAAAGTTACAGACAGGATAGTTTTAGTACCGGTAGTATATATAGATTTCTACATTTCTACATTATATTACTCATACAAATTTTTTGGAAAGTATATCAGAAATAAAGTACCATTTGTTTATCTTTAGGTTTCCTGAAGTAATCAATCTGATTTTTTTCATTGGTAATCGAGATGAGATACTATTATATGATCAATGATCACCATGATTCAAGAATGCTCCAAAGTGCTTGAGTTACATAAAAATAAAACAAGAGTGTTATATTCCTCGGGATATCTAGCCTTTAATTCAGACCTGCGATCGATTTAAAACATACCTTTGAAACTGAAGTGCACAATAAAGCAACATTAAAGCTACATCTGAAGCCGATTTACACATTTTGCGTATCATGTTAAGCCACAATGTGGTTTATTTTGTTTTGGCTGTTGCAAAAATTAGGGAATTACAAAGAAGCAAAATAAAATAAAACAAATTCCCACTCAATTAGACTTGAGCTTTCAGCCATGCCATGGCCAGTCTAAAATAGAATTTGGCTTGTACCCATTTTTGTGACTTCACTTGGCCTCATAAAGATATTGGCAAATTTTTAGACTTGGTCTAGATAGCTGTGCTTCACCTCAGCTGGACTGCAGAGACCTCATGATTCTCCTTCACTTCTCAAGGTCTTGTCCTAGGCCAGGGCTTCAAACTCCCAGCCTGTGGGCTGGATGTATCACACGCTGGCCACACCCAGTTTAGCAAAGGGGAAAAAAGTCACGTGACGCCACCACCATGATGACGTGAGTTTGACACTCCTGTCCTAGGCAATCCTTGCAGGAGGTGATGGAAATCCTTCCTGTACTAACTAGGCAGAATTACTAGCTCAGATCCTTGCAAAGCAAAGCAATGCAGGTAGTTCTTGACTTATGGGCATAACTGAGTTGCGATTTCAGTTGTAAGTTGCAACAGACATTAAGCGGGTTACAGTGTGAGGTGCCCAATTTTACTAGCTTTTTGCATCAATCGTTAAGTGAACACAGTAATTGTAAAGTGAAATCTGCAATCTTAAAGCAAATGCTATGGTTGTTAACTGAACCCATTGTTTGCTATGGGACATTTTTTTTGACAGAAATGCAAAGAAAATCTCGATTTCTGGAAAAAATGTTGTCAATTGTGGCTATGTGACCAGAGGATGCTGCAAATGGTCACAAATAAGGGCTGGTTGCTAAGTGCTCTAAATGTGATCACATGACCCTGGGAGAGGGTGGCCATTGTAATGTTGTATCTGGGTTATAAGTCCCTTTTCTGAGGTCCATTGTAACTTTGAATATCAGTAAGCAACCAGTTGTAATTTGATGACTACCTATAGTGCCCTTTTAGAAATGGCTGGTGAGAGGCCTGTGGCATCCAAGAGTGCATAAGCCTTCAATGAAGCCAAGATTCTTTCAAAGCTTTGAAGTGCTCTACCAACAATAGGTTTTGAGTATTGTTTTTCTTTGGGAATCAAAGTGTGATTTTTCTACACCCATATGTTGCACCACTGCTTATCTCATCTCTTAGGACTGTATCAAAAGCAGAACTAGTTTTCTATAATCATGTGGTGATAGAAAAAGTGCATATTTCATAATTTTTCAGGACATGATTTCCCATTGAAGGAACTAGTTTGGTATAGTGGTTAAGCCACCAGGCTAGAAACTGGGAAAACATGAGTTCTAATCCTGCCTTAGACATAAAACCAACTGGGTGCCCTTGGGCCCGTCCCTCCAGGAAGGGGGCAATTGGCAAACCACTTACCAAGAAGATTGCAGGGACATGTCTAGGCAGTCTTCAGGAATCAAGACCTAGAGACACATAAACAAAACAAAAAAATTCCACTGAACTATTCATTTACACAAAGACACAATTCACAGACACACTTTATTCCCATATTACACTAGCCAATAAGTTCTTTTATATATTTGAGGTTTAGCATGTTGTCTCCAGTTATGGGAGGTTAAACCATAGTCTATGCCTGGCATACTGGATTATGCAAATGCATCCAAACAAAGGCTTAATAAAATGTACAAACTCAAAATTTCTTGCATACCATTTCTAATCTATGTCTGGAGGCAGATATCTATAGGGTTTGCATGTTTTTTTTTTAAATCCACCTATATGCTGCTCAATCTATATTAAATATTCAGGAATGTGAAGAATGCTGAAACAGAAGGACTGACACTTTCAGCGCAGCCCTTAAGAAGTGTCATTTTTGAATCTGTAAATCAATATATTTTTTTTAAAGAAAAAAGTAGTTGAGCAGATACATTTACCTACCAGGATACATACTGACTTGACCACAACAGTATAGGAACTCCTGCTTCTCTTGAGAGTCAGAGGGTTTCCTAAATTAACATATTTCTCCAAAAGGAAGGGAGAATTTGGGCTCTGCAGGTGGAAAGATCCTCCTCCGCATTCCTGCATTACAACAGGGAGAATCCTTTTTCCGTGGTTAGAACACTTCATTTGGCCCTCCTCAGCCAGTCCTGTTCTAAAAATACATTGTCTTTTCTTTAAATAGCCCCCAAATCCATCTGCTCCTGCTGCTACACATGAGAGAATTTTCCTAAAATATCTCTTTTCCACCAGCATTTTTTTCCCCAAAGTTTGAAAAATGCTGAATCCTGTTACTCCTACTATTCCCATCCAAGTCCAGAAGGGACAGTTGGCCACAAAGGCTGCCTTCTGAATGATCTAACTTTCCCCAAACCCAGCTGCTTGTCGAAGGCTTGGAGAGAAGGACAGCCAACCCCATCTGCTCCTCAACCGCTGACTTAAATTTTCCTGGTGGGACCGTTTCTGGGACTGGCTTTGCTATAGGAGACCTGAGAGTGACCATGGATTGGGGAGGAAGCGAGTTCATGTGTTATATAACTTCCTGGAATTCCCAAGGAGAAGGAGAAGGAGTTTCCCTAGAAACCAGGAGAGTTTTCTATATAGTTATATATTTCAGTTCCTTTCGGTGGAAGACCAGATGCTATTTTTTTCTTTTCTTTCTTTAGTAACAGGAACATGGTTTTTATTTCATTTAGTAAGGAGAGAAGCCTCCTTATTCCTAATCACTTCCAACGTTCTCCTTGACACCATTTATCCCAGTTGTTTTAATTCTCTTGACTTCCATCTGGGTTGACTCTTTTGTTCCTCTTCCCACCAAAAGGGCAGGGATTGAGATAAGATTGCTTCTTCTGGTCATATATTCCTCAGTAGGATCAAGGGAAACTCACTGAGTCAGATGTTCTCTCCCTAGAAGATAGGATAGGACAGGACAGGGTAGAGCAGAGCAGAGCAGAACAGAACAGAACAGAACAGAACAGAACAAAACAAAACAAAGCAAAGCAAAGCAAAGCAAAGCAAAGCAAAGCAAAGCAAAACAAAACAAAACAGAATAGAATCATAGAATAGAATAGAATAGAATAGAATAGAATAGAATAGAATAGAATAGAATAGAATAGAATACTTTATTGGCCAAGTGTGATTGGACACACAAGGAATTTGTCTTGGTGTAAATACTCTCCATATACATAAAAGAAAAGATACATTTGTCGAGAGTCAAGAATCGTAAGGGATCTTGGAAGCCTTCTAGTCCAAACTCCTGCCCAAGGCAGAAGTCCTTATACTATCCTGGACAAATGGTTGTCCAATCTTTCCTTGACAACCTCCAGCGATGGAGCACCCACAACACTAGAAGGCAAGCTGTTCCATTGATTAATTGTTCTCACTTTTAGGAAACTTCTCCTTCATTCCAGGTTGGATCTCTCTTTTGCGAGCTTCCACCCATTGCTTCCTACCCTCAGGTGCTTTGTAAAATAGGTCAATCCCCTCTTCTCCGTGACAGCCCTTAAGTATCAGAAGACACCATCATGTCACCCCCCTAAACCTTCTCTTTGTTAGGCTAGACATACACAATTCCCTTAACTGTTCATTGTACAATTTAGCCTCCAGATCTTCATTTAATGATCTCAGAATCAGAAAATAACCTTTTTTCCTTCCCCCTTCCCATCCAAATGATCAAGGTCTCAGAAAGATCTGCTGTCCAGATTTTACAAAATGGGAGTTGTATAACAGCAGTTCTATACTTTTTATTAATATATAAAAAAATATTTTTTGCATTGTGGCTAGAACTCTGGAAGGCATCTAAATGAGCTAATTCTTAAATGCTGGATTATTTTCCATCCATAAAATATGCACACACAGAAAGTATTCATTCAAATGTATGAGACATTGCAGAATGTGGGTACAGTACATTTCAAACATTACTTATTTATTTATCAAATTTTGGAGACTGCCCATCTTCCTCACCATGCAGTCCCCAAATTATGGTTGCAGAATACATTGCAGGAAATTATACGGGCAAGCAAATCAAGCTACAGACATCATTCAGGAAAAAAACCAGTCAAATCAATTATACCAGAGGAGGCTAAATATGCCAAACTCTCCTGCCAAATTAATTTGGAAGTTATTCCTTCCTAAATTCTGAACAAAATAAGATGCTTTTTGCACTTCCATTTGCTAAGTTTGTAACATAAATTCATTGAAAGAAAAAAGAAAAACCTTGCAGGAATGGCAGGATTCATAACTTTTCTCCATGTACATCAGATGATAAAGCAAGATTTTAGGAAGGCTTGAAAGTTATTATTTTAAAATTAAGCTGCCTATTATCTTAGTAATAAAGCACCACCAGAATATTTTACAGTATTTTGAAAACCAAGTTTTAACAATTGCAGTAGTATTACTGTAGTCAACTAGAATATTACTATTACTGTAAATAATATTGTAAATACTACCAGATCTGGAATGCAAAACATCAGATGACCACTAGATGGCAGGAAGGATTTTCATTGTCCCTTTGCTGCCACCTAAGGTTTGTCTAGAGTTTTGCAGCCCTGTAGAACTCTTTCTTTTTTGAATATATAATTTTAATTAATAAACAGAGAGCCAGTTTACTACTGTGGTTAAAGCTTCAGGCTAGAAACCAGGGGACAGTGAGTTCTAGTCCTGCCTCAGGCATGAAGTCAGCTGAGTGACCTTGGACCAGCTACTTTCTCCCAACACTATGTAAGGGCAAACCACTTACATAAATAAACTTGCCAAGAAAACTGCAGGGACTTGTCCAGACAGTGTCAGAGAATCGGACATGACTGAGTGGAAGAAAAACAAATTAGCAAACTTTCTTTTCTGAGTAATTCTCTTGGCTTGTTTTAAAACTTGTTCTGAAGATAGCTTAGAGATAGTTATTTATTTATTTTTATTTATTTTATTTATTTATTTGGTTTGTCAATTGCTTACAAGATAATAGGTATAAGTAAAAACATAGTTATGAATACATGGATACATATAAGAAAAATAAAAGGCATGTTGGTGCGCAATTTTCTTAAATAAATGGTAAGCAATTTTCAAAAGTGATTGGAAGGTAAAGTTTGCAAACATCAGCTCTGCTGGGGCTGCTAGCAAGATGACTAATCCTGTTGTCTCACAGTCCTATTCTTCACTGTTCATCAATCTCCTCATGAGAAGCAGCCATCCAGAGTACTTGTGGCAATCTCCCTTCCTCTCCTTATCTGAAGAGGTTGCAAGGGACCAGACTACTCACTGGTTCCTTGATCTTTGCCACAGTTGTCCCCCATACCAGTTTACCATACCACCCTAGGAAGTTTCTTTCTGATCATATTTCCTTATTTTGAGCACTAAGGAGAAAATGATCACATACTGAAAAGTATGAATATTTGAGGCTTTCATTCACTTGTATAGATGCTTTTCTCACATACACACTGCAGCATCACCTATATTTTTAAGCAAAGCCTTGTAGATCCACCCCCTGTGGGTAAATCAGCATACAGCTAAGATTCATTCATAACAAAACTTAAAATGGATGTCCTCAAATGGTCTCACTGAAGAGCACAGAGAATCAAGATGATTTCAAAACAAAACATTTGCCTCCCTTACTACTTAGTCAAGACCTCTTTTAGAATATGTATTATTTACTGGGTAATTTTTAATCTACTATTTTGCCAAAATAGATCTCAGAATGACTTCCATCAAGGAACTGAATGACTACAGACCAGCTGCTCCAACATCTGTAGTTATGAAAATCTTTGAAAGGCTTGTGTTGTCCCACCTGAAAACCATCACGGATCCGCTGTTAGACCCCATGCAGTTTGCATACTGAGCAAATAGATTGACAGATGATGCTGTTAACATGGTTCTGCATTACAACCTACAACACCTTGAATCTCCCAATGCAAGGGTCCTCTTTGTAGACTTCAGTTCAGCATTCAAAACCATCATTCCAGACATTTTTCTAAATAAATTAAACCAACTAGTGGTACCTGAACACACTTGTAAGTGGATCATAAGCTTCCTAACAGACAAGAAGCAGCAGGTGAAGCTAGGCAGAATCACATCCGATACCTGTATAATTAGCACAGGGGCTCCCCAAAGCTGTGTGCTTTCTCCACTTCTCTTCTCCCTATATACCAATGACTGCATCTCAAACGATCCATCTGTAAAAATACTGAAGTTTGCTGATAACACAACAGTGATTGGTCTCATTCGAGACAACGATGAATCCGCATACAGACAGGGGGTAATACAACTTGCCTCGTGGTATAACCGGAAGAATCTGGAACTGAACACACTCAAAACTGTAGAAATGGTGGTAGACTTTAGAAGAAACCCTCCCATACTACCACCTCTTACAATACTAGACAACATTGTATCAACAGTAGAGACCTTCAAATTTCTAAGTTCTACTATATCACATGACCTAAAATGGACACCTAACATCAAAAACATCATCAAAAAAGCACAACAAAGAATGTTCTTTCTGCTCCAACTCAGGAAGCTCAAACTGCCCAAGGAGCTGCTGATCCAGTTCTACAGAGGAATTATTGAGTCTATCATCTGCACCTCTATGACTGTCTGGTTTGGTTCTGCAACCCAACAGGACAGACACAGACTTCAGAGAGTAATTAGGACTGCAGAAAAAACAGTTACTACCAACCTGCCTTCAATTGAGGACCTGTATACTGCATGATCAGAAAGAGGGCTGTGAAAATATTTACAGACCCCTCACATCCTGGACATAAACTGTTTCAACTCCTACCCTCAAAACGACTCTATAGAGCACTGCACACCAGAACAACTAGGCACAAGGACAGTTTTTTCCCAAATGCCATCACTCTGCTAAACAAATAATTCCCTCAACCCTGCTCAACTATTACAAAGTCTGCACTACTATTACTGTTAAATCTTGTCATCATTCCTTATCACCCAACCCCTCCCACTTGTGACTGTATGACTGGAACTTTGTCACTTGTATACTTACAAGCGACTGTTTCCTAGTATGATTGATTGCTTATTGTACCCTATGACTACCATTAAGTGTCATACCTTATGATTCTCGACTCCTGACAAATGTAACTTTTCTTTTATGTATACTGAGAGTATTTACACCAAGACAAATTCCTTGTGTATCCAATCACACTTGGCCAATAAAGGATTCTATTCTATTCTATTCTATTCTATTCTATTCTATTCTATTCTATTCTATTCTATTCTATTCTATTCTATTCAAGAATCTACAGGTTTATGATCTAAAAGCCACAACAGAAAATAAAACTGTGAGGAGAGAAGAGGAAAAGGAGTAAGACTGAGGTAAGGTTTATATTCAAAATATGAATCAATTTTCCCCATCCTACTCCCTTCTGCCTGTCTTGGGACCACAAGTATTACAATTTTCAGCCAATAGACAGCTCATCTTTTAAAAACTGAAGTTCAATATTTCTGGAGGGTTTCAGATTGGGGAAAACAGACATCACCATCATTATATGACTGTATCTTATTGTTTATGTTCTCATCATCTTTTTTAAGTACTGAGAGCAAAAGGGGATTGATTTAGCTAGCTGTAAGAATAGAGTAAATAACTAAGCATTAGCTGTTTTCAGAAGCCAAGAGCTTTGTGGAACATGGGCCTAGTAACAGAGCTACTCAGTGGTGGCCCCTGTTTGATGGAACATTCTCCCTATGACGATACAAAAGCCCCCACCCAACAAAACAATTCAATAATGGACAAAAACAGCACTATTCCAATTAAATGGTACTTTTGTTGTTTTTGATATTTTTATTTATTTATTTAATTTATGTGCTGCCCATCTTATTCTGCAAAGCATTTCTAGGTGGCTTACAATTAAAGTTATTGCTATTTTCTATTATTTATATGGCATTTTTGTTTTTGGAGCTTTTATCTATATGTGTTTGGAGTTTATTATCTGCTCAGAATTAATAGGAATATAAATATTGTAAAATACTAAGTAAATAAACTATTCAGTTGCAGTAAAAGAATGGAATATGTCTATTTCCTCTGTGTGTGTGTGTCTGTCTGTCTCTCTCTCTCTCTCCTTGTCTGTCTGTCTGCCTCTGTCTCTCTCTCTGTCTCTGTCTCTCTGTCTGTCTCTGTCTCTCTCTCATCCGTGTGTGTATGTGTCTGGTGTGTGTGTTTGTTTACACATATACATTCCATTCTTGTGAATTAAATTGCAATAAAGTTTGATGGGCTTGATTTGAAATGGTTGTGGCTGTTTCATAGGAAAGATTACCAAATCAGATTATTTGCCACTCAGTATCACTAACTGTCAGATTAATAGCAGTTTTCCAAACTCTAAAGCAGAGTTGACTTTTCCGTGTTCTCTGTTACACAATCCTTCTAATTGGAAAGAGCAGGGCTTGGACCAGAAACCTTCTATATGCAAAACTTACTTTCTTCCCCTGAGCTATGGTTCCTCTCCAATTGGAGCCAAATACAGTTGCATCAGTAAATGGTTTAAGGTCATGGGTGCTAGCTGACCATTCTTGATCTAATATATTGGCTTGGTGGCAGGATGCAAAGAGATGTTTAGGGAAGCAGAACAAAGGCTCCAAATGGGCACCTTGGCCTGTAAGCTCTTGAGAAGATCAACCTTTAAGGTTTCCTGAGGATGTGCACCAAAGTTCCACAGCAGCTCTTTCAAGCTTATCATAACAGCCAACTCAGTTTTTTTACTTGCAAAAGCATTCCAGTCTCACGGCAACAATACTTAGTTTTGACAAAAGACTCTGGTCCTTCCAAAATAAATAGACAAACTCTGCCGCTGAAAGCAGATCTTGAACCAGATCCACAGGAGTAGAAGCACCAAGCAAAATACATATAATAAATCTTATTTGATTAAGAGAATATCTTGAACAGATGTGTTTAGTCCCTTATTATCTACAACTTTACTAGACATGGAGTGATTTCAGCTGGATTTTCTGATTTTTTTTTAGTCCACTTGCTCTCCTACAGATTTAAGATAGTTGCCTGGATTTTGGTGGGGGGAAACACTGCAAGAAAAACAAGGAATATTGAATCCAATATATTCCCTGATTATGGCATCGTGCAATTAATTTTCATGTTTCTAACTACATAGCACCATAGGAATTTTTTTACTACGGACCAGGCTCCATCACTTCAGAATTATCCACAGTGTGTGAAAGCATAGTCATGAGGATTATTAAGGAAGGGAAACTTAATATTTGGAGATGCAAATATTAACTATCCCCTGCTACGCCATATGACAGCAGGAAAACAGCCATTTTGCTTTGGAGATGGAGCAATTGAAGGTAACTGATTTGATTCTAAGTTGAGAAACTCAGCTCATTTTATATGAACCAATATATTTGCAGTGAATGACAGATTGGTTTTTACGTATTAACCTTTGCTTTATATACAAACTGGATGCATAATCAAGAACAATGTACTATCAGCAATTTGTTTTGAAGAATCATATTCAATCTGCATAAGTGCAAATTCCATTTTTAAATCCCCCCCAAATTTAAAAGTGAAATAGTGTAACAAAATGACCAGGAACACGGTAATTAATGGAACTTTTCACTCAGAATGAAATCCATGAAAATACATTTGCAGCATCTAGAGAAGCATAGAGGTGGATTGACTCCAGAGTTGAACTGAACCCCTGTAGAACTTTAAAAGTTGACAATATTTCAAAAATTTCCAATTGGAGGCATTGCACAATTTAGATCCCCCTGATTAATGTTTAATAAACAATGTTTACGCTCAGGACCTTTTGAAAATTCTAAAACCAGGATGCTCATTTGAGCTCTGCATTCGGGCCCTTTTTATTCAGCAGTATGGTGGCCTAGAGGTAAAGATGTTCACCTCCCACTTGGAAGCCTGAAAGTTCAATGCTAGGTATGGCAGATGTTTTTCTCCTAGGGTTCAAAGAAAAAAAAATCTGCTGCAAACTCTGCATAGATGTTGGGAAGGGCATCCGCCCAGTAAATGCTTAGCTCAATCCAGACATCCCAACTCCATATTGAATAGGGACACATAAAAAGGGATTTTTTTTTAAAAAAAAAATGAGCCCTTCTTATCTCATTCTGTACACCGGATTCCCATCCACTCCCTCCACACTTATACACTTTAGGGAATTGCCTTCCCCATAATATAGGCAGGTTTTATGTAGATGATCATATTGGTGGTTTCATCCAACTATGTATTCTGGCTCATTCAGTAAGAGGACCTGTGAAGAAGATCAAAGTTCAAATGTGCCCTTCTTCTTCTTCTTCTTCTTCTTCTTCTTCTTCTTCTTCTTCTTCTTCTTCTTCTTCTTCTTCTTCTTCTTCTTCTTCTTCTTCTCCTTCTTCTCCTTCTTCTCCTTCTCCTTCTCCTTCTCCTTCTCCTTCTCCTTCTCCTTCTCCTCCTCCTCCTCCTCCTCCTCCTCCTCCTCCTCCTCCTCCTCCTCCTCCTCCTCCTTCTCCTTCTCCTTCGTGTTGAGGTAATTCCCCATTAGGAGAATGAGTGCATACAGGGAGACGCATTTTAGAGAAGTGTTTGAATAATACACACACAGTACGCAGATACACTGTACAGTAAATGTAGGTTTTTACTTCCAGAAACATTAAGCAAAGTTCAAGATAGGCAGTCCAAAGTCATTCACAGGTAAATCAGTCAGTTTTTCAATCCAGGGATAATCCAAATATCAAATTCCAGTGTCAAAAACAGTTCAGTATCAGACTTACATCAAATCCAGGAATATCAGTCAATTAGGAAAAATGGAGGAACGGCAATATTTTCTAACAGAAAGAAACAGAGATACACTCACACTGTCTTCTGAGACTAAGGCCTAAGATAAACCAGGTTTCTGGCTCCATCTTATGGCCATTTGAGAAGCCACACCCAATTGCAGTTTTTGCAATCTCGTAAAGAGACAATATTAAAATGTCTATCTTGGCTTATATATTTCTAACCCAAATAGCTGTTAGGTGACTCATATTCCTAACACTCCTTCTCCTCCTCCTCCTCCACCGCCACCACCACCACCACACATTATATTTAACATATTTTTGGAAGATATTTGTCTTTAAAATATTGTAAGTTAAAAATGTACACATTATTATGAATAAAATGACCCCTGATTTATTTAGCCCAGTATTCTGTGCTCCAAGGGCAGGCAATCTCCTAACCTTCAGATATATGATACCTTCATTCATTGCCATTGGCTGTGAATGTATCTAGAGAAATGTTTCTCAACTTTAGCATCTTTAAGATGTGTGGACTTCAATTCAAAGAATTCCCCAGCCAGTATTTCAGGTATATTTTTAATGAAATTTTCTTCCTGGACATCATTTAAACTGCTGATTGCATTCCAAGGAATAAGGACAATTAAACATGAATTAGGCCTTCATTTTAAAAAGTTAAAATGTGACATCTCTTTAAATTAATGAACTAATTTAGTATAATTAATTTTCTATTGTGGAAAGACTTTATAAGACAATTAGCTTCTCCAGATATTTCAAACTGCAAATCACAGACAATAGAGTACAATGCTAAACCTTATAAAAATATCTAAAATCATTAGAAGGTACCAAACCTGATGCCCATGTAATGCAAATCTTACAGTATCTTAAAAATTGGCTCAATTATTATGGCATAAGTTTTCATGAATTTCAACTCACTTTAACTGATGCACTAAAGGGTGTGTGTGTGTGTGTGTGTGTGTGTGTGTGTAAAATCTAAAATTACACACAGGTGAAATAAAATGAGGATACATGCACGTTCAATTTTTTGCATGTAGAACTGTTATTTTTTAATAATCTATTTTTGGCAGGAAGTCTGAAGCTGCAATCCTGCAGTTTTTTCTTTTTTCTTTCTTTTTTTACTTGCTCAGACCTTTAAAAAAAACAACCAAGTTTTGAGAAAGGAATGGAAAATTAATTTTGTTTGTTTGTTTAAACAAAGGAACTGCTATTGCAAAAATGTAGCGCAAGGAAAAAGCACCCAACTTTAAATCTGTGCACAATTTGCTATTCATTAGTGTGGTCAATGGCCGCACCCTGCCACTAATGTTCAATTTTACACATTTAATGAACTCCTTACTTGGAAGAAACCAGCCAACCCATTCACCCATGTGATCTGTAAATTCTTGTTTACACCATTAGAATACCTGTGATTATAAAAGAAAATGCTAGAAAATAAACATATTCAAACAAGTATTAAATACAATTACAACCACGCAAGACATTAACAATCTGAGCCATTTAATAGTCTGAAAGTTTAACCCCTCCCTCCCACCCTCTATTAATGAAAACATTCTCTCTGGTGCTATAGTTCTTTCAGCACTTCAGATTTAGCTGCATTCTGTTTCAATGGCCAAACATGCTAAATTACTTAAGGATGGAAAAGCCTTCACGGTATAATTATCGATCCTTCAGATGCTAAGTTAACTTGACAAGTCAGTTCATGATGCAGCCCAGATTCCAATATGAGTACCTTCTTCTATGCTGTTAAAAAAACAACAACACCTCAGCACCAGGCCAAATTTTGCCCAGTCTGTTTAAGAGGTACCTTGCAATGACAATCAGCATGCAATTCAGGCATGTTGATCTCTTATTACTGGTAGATATTAACACCTGACATTCCCTTCAGGCTTTGGTGCTACTGAATGCTTTGTTCTGGGGAGGGGGGGGGGAGAGAAAGGGACAGAGGGAGGGAGAGAGAAGAAAGGAAGAAAGGAAAGGAAAGAAAGACATCCAAAGGTGCTTTTTTTTCAAGAGGCACCTGAACTTCCTTTTTTTCTTTGAAGACATTTTGCTTCTCATCCAAGAGCTGAAGAAACTTCTTGGATGAGAAGTGAAATGTCTTCAAAGAAAAACCAGAAAGGCCAGGTGCCTCTTGAAAAAAAGCACCTTTGGGACAACCCATTGATGAGTAAGAATTTCCATAGGAAAGGAAAGAAGGAAGGAAGGAAGGAAGGAAGGAAGGAAGGAAGGAAGGAAGGAAGGAAGGAAGGAAGGAAGGAAGGAGAGGGAGGAAGGAAGGAAGGAACCTGTGTTGCAAAATCATCAGCAGGGGGTATCTTGAAAACCAGAAATAACTTAGTGAATAGCACAAAGGGTGAATACAACAGTAAACTGTTGTATCTGCCTGTGGCAACAGCCCTGGTACAACATAATTAAAAAAGACACAGAGTCCTTATTGTTGACCAACTAGAAGAAGTTCTAATGAACAGCATTGCTCCAATGAACAGCATTGTTGCACATGAAAAAAAAAGCTAATGCGATGAAAAGACTCTGGTTAGCTGCAACTTCATTCTTTGGTCCACTATAAGGGTAATGACTTCATTCTACTTCCAACCAACATTATATTTTTAGGACAGATGTTGTTCTGCCTACAATTTTGCCTGTGAACAGGGAGAAGAAGTTTTCTATAAAGTCCTAAACTATTAATGGGGAATACTGTATATCAGTGGCCCCCAACCTTTTTTGTGCCGCGGCCCGGTACTGGCATCACAAAATGATCCATGGCCCGGTACCGGCATCAGCATGCATGACAAGGCAAGGCAAGCCGAGCGACTGGCCAGCCAGCTGTCCCCCGCTTCTCCCCGCCACCTTCAACTCCTCCTTTGTACCTTTGTCGATGGGCTTCGCTTCGGGACGGCTTCGGGACAGTCGCTCGGCTCGGCTCGCCTTGGGTGCTGAAAGAATCCTCGCGCCTTAGTTTCGTTCGAAGCCCCCCCCCCTTCGATGAAACTAAGGCGCGAGATTCCTTCAGGACCCAAACGCCGCTTTCCAACCGGAAAAGCTCACCCGGAAGCACTTTCGTCAAACAAGATGGCGGCGCCCAGCAAACCGGCGGCCCGGTAGGAAATGTTCCACGGACCGGTACCGGTCCGCGGCCCGGTGGTTGGGGACCCCTGCTGTATATCACATCTAGGCTTCCAGAATCTCAGAGAACCTCCTGATAGCTAAAAGTTTCTGTATTTCCTGACTACCATCTTGGATTTTTTACAGGTTAGCTACTCTAGACCATCCTCTCTGGAGAGAGGTAGAAAAATTAAAATTGTTTGATTTCCCTATTATATTAAGCCATGGTTTGCTTGTCATGGTTTCTTAAGTAGCCACTTCACATCATATTAAGCCAAGGGTTCCCAACCTTTTCTATACCCTGCACCCCTAGAACGCTTCTGATATATTCTCACACCCCTTACAACAATAAAATACCTGGTTTGAATTATGCATATACAGTGTAATTTTGAAATATCTAAACCCAACATTTCGTACCCCCTGGAATATCGTCTTGCACCCCAAAGGGGTACGAGCAGTTTTGGTTGGGAACCCCTGTACTAAAGCCATCCTCAAAACAAAGGACTCAAAGCCCACAAACAAATCCAAGCAGTATGGTTTATCATGGTAATATGAACCAAGGCAATGAGTTTAATGAGTGTTTAATTTAACTTCTTTTCTAATCAACTTTTTTTCCAGTCTGATGCCATTCAAGAATATTGGCTACAGTTTTGACCCCCTGCTCTTATTCCTACAGTCTTAGAAGCTGTGGTCCATCTCATCTGGAGGGCACCTGGTTGGGGCGAATGATGTACAAATTTATTTTATGTATTTATTTATTTGATTTGTCAATCGCTTACAAGATAATAGGTAAAAGAATAAACATGAGTAAGAATACAGGAAATAGGTATGAATAAATGGGGACAATAGGACAGGGACGGGAGGCACGATGGTGCACTTATGCGTGCCCCTTACAGACCTCTTATGAATGGGGAGAGGTTAAAGGAGTGGGGGTTAGAGGATCTAACAACAGAGTCAGGTAGTGCATTCCAGGCATTGACCACTCAGTTGCTGAAGTTGTACTTTCTGCAATCAAGTTTGGAACAGTTTACATTGAGTTTGTATCTGTTGTGTGCTCTTGTATTGTTGCGGTTGAAGCTGAAGTAGTCATTGACTGGTAGGACATTGTAGCAGATAATTTTGTGTGCTACACTTAAATCCAACCAGGCAGGGGTTTTCTCAGTCTTTTTTATTTTTATTTTTAGGAAAGATAGGTTTTAGATGCAAAGTGTACGTTCTAATTCTAAACCACAATCTTTCCTCCACCAAACTACAAGTATTCCTTGACTTACAACCACAACTGGGAGCAGAATTTCTCCATTGCTAAGCAAGACAGTTAGGTGAGTTGTGCTTGATTTTATGACCTTTTTGCCATGGTTATTAAGCAAATCATTGCAGTTACATTAATTACACACAGTCATTAAGCGAATCTGACTATTCACTTTACTTGTTGAAAGCCCTGTAAATGACAATAATGGACATACATGCTAGAATCTCAAGTGCCCAAATTTTGATCACATGACCCTGGGGATGCGGCAATATTTGTAAGTTGCAAGGTCCAGTTGTAAGTCTTTTTTCCCCCAGTGCCGTTGTCATTTGGAATAGTTGCTAAAAAATGACTGGACTACCTGTATTTCTTTTTAATACTTCTTTTAAATAGTTGTCTACATCATCCACATAAAGACAATAGTTTCTGGCTGACCTTAACTGATCTTGGAAGCTAAGGAGGGTCACCCCTGGTTCATATTGGATAGAAAAATGTCTGGAAGTTCCAGATGTATTGGCTAGATTGAAAAGTAGGGGGAAAACACTCTGGAAAAGGCAATAGGAATCACCTCTGTAATACTGCCAAGAAAACTGCATGGAAGTAGTTATCAGAAATCAAGCTTCACTTGGGAGAATTACCTTTTATCCAAGTAGCTTTTATGTCTTTCCTATTTCATGCTCCTTTATATGGCTATTACACTTTGGACTGGTTATCATCTCTGTAATTTCCCTAGTCAAATCCACCATCTAATTATTTCCCTTTGAATTGGGATTACATTTATATTTCTTGTTAAATATTAAGAATCACAAGCTTTTTGGTTGCTGCATGTGGTTAAAATAGAAGCATAATAATTACCGTTAAGGTAAATTTCCTTTGAGTTTTCTTTTCAAAAATATTGTAAGCTATAAGTCTTTAAATTAAATTAGTGATAGTTGATATGGTCAGAGTCTCAATTGGGAAGTGAAACTCGCATATAGAAACTATGTTAGGGGCAATATGCTGTTGCTATAAACCGCTTAGAGAGGGCTGTAAAACACTGTGAAGCAGTGGCTGTGATGGCAAACCTATGGCACACATGCTGCGGGTGGAACGCAGAGTCATTTGTGCCGGCATGTGAACCGCAAGCAAAGTTATCTCACTGCGCATGCGCGCATCTCACAGCTGATTTTCGGCCTCCCAGAGGCTTGAGGAAAGCCTCTGCAGCCTGAAAAATAGGCCCATTTCGTCACTTCTGGTATTTCTGGAAATACAGGAAGTGACGAAATGGGCCTATTTTTCAGGCTGCAGAAGCTTTCCTCAAGCCTCTGGGAGGCCAAAAATCAGCTGTGAGATGCGTGTATGTGCAATGAGATAAGTTTGCTTGTGAGGGAGGCCAAAGAAGGCCTCAAACCATCCCAAAAATCAGATGAGAGGCGCAGAGCAGGTAAGGGGGCAGTGGGGGGGATTGTGCGCGCATGCACAGGGGGCATGGGGGGGGCACACACATTGCCTTCTGGGTACTGGCACGTGAGCATGCAAGCTAGAGCGGGCACACAATTTTTAACACAGGAGCCCAAAAGGGTTAGTCACCAGTGCTGTATGGGATGAGGCAAGAAAGTTAAGGAGTTAGGAGCACAAGTGGTGTTTTCATCTGTATTCCCAATGATAGATCAACTTTCAATGAGCAAGTAAAGAATTTCAGAAATGAACCACTGGTTTAAGAGTTGGTGCCACCAAGCAGTGGTGGGATTCAAAAAATTTTTCACTCCCGGTTCTGTGGGTGTGGCTTGGTGGACATGGCAGGGGAAGGATACTGCAAAATCCCCATTCCCTCCCCACCCCGCTAACCTGCTTTCCAGCTCCGTTCTCCTGTGCAGGGCAACAAAAGAAGACCCAGCCAATCAGCTGGGACTCGGGAAGCAGAGAATAGATGGGAATGGGGCCAGTCAGAGGTGGTATTTGCCGGTTCTCCAAACTACTCAAAATTTCCGCTACCGGTGCTCCAGAACTGGTCAGAACCTGCTGAATACCACCTCTGCCACCAAGAGAACTTTGGATTTCTAGACCATGGTCTGCATGACCTACATGCAGGGTGTCTAGCAAGGGAGGGCTGCACCTCACCGAGAAGGAGTGACTCAACTTATCAGAAGGGCTTTAAACTAAAATTGGAGAGAAAGAGTGGCCAATCCTTAGGATCTTTGGGACCTAATCCCAAGCTTAAACCCTGAGACATTGAGATAACCAATCAAACACTTAGGTGGGGAGTGATAAGAAGGGAGAAAAACTTAGAAAAAAATAAAGTTACATCTTTTCCTTTTTTTTCAATTATGGCTGCTTTTTCATTGATAGATCCTGAAAATGAACTTGTGCTTAGATGCAAAGGAAGGCCACCACTTTTAAGAGGAAAGAAATTTGGGACATGCGACATGTTGCCCAAGGACAAGAAAGGTTGAAATTATTAAAGTGCCCTTAAAACTCTTCAAGGTACAAAACTCCTGTTTTGTTTTCCTTTGAGTTTGCTTGACTTTGCGACACACAGATCTACAGCTGCAACCTTCTGCGTTATGAATTTTGGTGACCCTTTAATGTTTTAAAATCCAACACACAGGGAAGCTGATTCATGTTCGCTGTGTCAAGAATTCCATGGATGTCCCAGTATGTAAAAAGATCCAAAAGTGTTAGTCATCCAGCAAGCACAGCTCCAGAATGCACCAATTCTTTAGGCTCCTCTCGGTCAGAAAGGAAGTGTTGTTGAAGAGAACAGAGGTCCTTCTAAAAGTGGCCTTTTCATCCACAAGTTTCAAGTTTACCGATGATGTAAAAAATTGAACTGCTCTGTGCATGAAGTACTTTGCTTCATAATGGACTGAGCCTTGGATGACAGCATTTCAGTGACATTATTCAACTGGAGAAAAGGTGGCATATTTGGGGAATAATATCACCAGTAATTCATGGAAGATTTGCTTCAGCTTTCGGCATTTGAGAGTTACGGCTCAATTTTTTATTTTTTATTTTGGGGGGGGGGACGGGACGGGACTGTAAGACATTACCTTTCTCAAAAAATAAGTATAAATGATTAATAGAGCATCAGCACTGCATGCTAAATTAAACTGGGTATCCTTTCCCTATATATTCTTTCTTCAACACCCACCCAACTAAAACAGGCAGAACACTGGTCTAATTTATGCATCTTTAGTTTCCATACCATCAGCAAGAGGCAAGTAGGAAGGAACAGAAGGATCCAGAAGGTCAAGCAATTCTAAAACATCTAAAATCTAAAAGGTTGTTTGAAGCAACCTGTAAGGAAGGCCTCGGGGTCATAAACCATATCACCAACGAGACGGACAGGAAAGAAAGTGAGAATGAAAATGATGGCAAGGACAGACAAGAAAACATGAATGGTTAATTTATGGGTGGGCAGCAAACCCATGACCATCAGCTAGTTGGGTTGAGGCAGATGAGAGTTGCAGTTGAAAGCACTACGTTGCCTAACCCAAATGGATGAAAAAGTGCTGTGTGATGCTTTCTGTATGATGGATAATGAAAGGAAAGAAGAAAAGGAAAGCATAGCCAAGGAAAAAGTAGGCAGAGGGAAAGAAGGACGATGGTATTTTTTTGGTGCATGTTTGGCTTGTTCACCTTGAGATAATGCTATAAGTATAAGCTCTCCTGCTTGAGGAGGGGGATGGACTAGAAGACTTCTAGGATCTCTTCAAACTCTATAAGTCTATCCTATTTAATTTCAGACTTCCTGACTTGGACATCCTGGGAGAACCTGCTGACAGTCCCTTACTTTTGTGAGACTTGTAGGCATGCTGTCAGACTGTGCTCCTTCTAAATCCCAAGAAAGAAATACTCAGACTCCATGATGTAGAGCAGAATTTATCTTTTACTGGGAAATGAATGGTAGCAAACAGAATCAATTCCGAAACTAAAATATTGGCGGGTAAAATGCATATACAAAGGGATAGAATTGCTCCCCCCCCTCCAGAGATCAAATGATTCTTCCAATTAAAACTTCTGAATAGGATCATGTGGTCATCTCTAGGTGATGATGAGGCTACTGTCAGTGACCTTGACATATTTTGATAAAAGTTTGCAGTTGCGCAGAAAAAAGGACAGAGGTTAGTAAGAAATGGAAAGTTACCACAAAGAGTCCCCCTCCCTTTCTTTACCCAGCAAAGGAATGCAAAACACCTCCTGCCTTCTTCCCCTCCAAGATTCCCCCTCCCCCATTTTATGACAGCCGAAAGAGAGTAAAGAGCATAGCAACAAATAAGTCATAATTAGGGGCCGAAGATATCTTGATACGTAGGGATGATTATCTCTTGAGGCTGACATTCGGACCCCCTAGAAAAAGGACATTTGTCCCTGTAAGAGAAAACAATCATGTATTAACATTGGCATAGATTTCTATGGTTTATCAGGATATTTGGCATAAAACTCCTTAAGCAAGGCAGGGGCCCTAATGTCTTTCTCATTAACCCATTCAGCCTGGGAAGGAGGAAAATGTTTCCACGCTACAAGATATTGGACACGACCCCTCCATTTCCTAGAATCTAGAATCTCTTTAATCTCGAAATGTTGCTCCCCCTCGATCAACAGGGGTACGGGTGGATCAGACTGGGTCGGCCGCAAAGTACTGGTATGTTCTGGTTTCAACAAACTGACGTGGAAAACTGGATGAATACGACGAAGAGTCTTTGGTAAAGTCAGTTGAACAGTCACCGGATTTACAATCCTCTCAATGGGAAAAGGTCCCACGTACTTAGGACCCAACTTCTTCGACTTCTGAGTAGTCTGCAAATATCTAGTTGAGAGGAAAACTTTATCGCCCACCTTATACATCATCTGCGGGGCTCGCTTTCTGTCAGCAAATTTCTTATGAGATTGGTGTGCCTCGTCCAGAGCTTTGCGACGACCGGCCAATTTTGTTGGAGTTTACATATCCAGTCGTCCAACGATTGGACAGTTTCGGATTGGACATATTTTAGTTTCGGAATAATGTCAGACTGTGCTCCTTCTAAATCCCAAGAAAGAAATACTCAGACTCCATGATGTAGAGCAGAATTTATCTTTTACTGGGAAATGAATGGTAGCAAACAGAATCAATTCCGAAACTAAAATATTGGCGGGTAAAATGCATATACAAAGGGATAGAATTGCTCCCCCCCCCTCCAGAGATCAAATGATTCTTCCAATTAAAACTTCTGAATAGGATCATGTGGTCATCTCTAGGTGATGATGAGGCTACTGTCAGTGACCTTGACATATTTTGATAAAAGTTTGCAGTTGCGCAGAAAAAGGACAGAGGTTAGTAAGAAATGGAAAGTTACCACAAAGAGTCCCCCCTCCCTTTCTTTACCCAGCAAAGGAATGCAAAACACCTCCTGCCTTCTTCCCCTCCAAGATTCCCCCCTCCCCCATTTTATGACAGCCGAAAGAGAGTAAAGAGCATAGCAACAAATAAGTCATAATTAGGGGCCGAAGATATCTTGATACGTAGGGATGATTATCTCTTGAGGCTGACATTCGGACCCCCTAGAAAAAGGACATTTGTCCCTGTAAGAGAAAACAATCATGTATTAACATTGGCATAGATTTCTATGGTTTATCAGGATATTTGGCATAAAACTCCTTAAGCAAGGCAGGGGCCCTAATGTCTTTCTCATTAACCCATTCAGCCTGGGAAGGAGGAAAATGTTTCCACGCTACAAGATATTGGACACGACCCCTCCATTTCCTAGAATCTAGAATCTCTTTAATCTCGAAATGTTGCTCCCCCTCGATCAACAGGGGTACGGGTGGATCAGACTGGGTCGGCCGCAAAGTACTGGTATGTTCTGGTTTCAACAAACTGACGTGGAAAACTGGATGAATACGACGAAGAGTCTTTGGTAAAGTCAGTTGAACAGTCACCGGATTTACAATCCTCTCAATGGGAAAAGGTCCCACGTACTTAGGACCCAACTTCTTCGACTTCTGAGTAGTCTGCAAATATCTAGTTGAGAGGAAAACTTTATCGCCCACCTTATACATCATCTGCGGGGCTCGCTTTCTGTCAGCAAATTTCTTATGAGATTGGTGTGCCTCGTCCAGAGCTTTGCGAACGACCGGCCAATTTTGTTGGAGTTTACATATCCAGTCGTCCAACGATTGGACAGTTTCGGATTGGACATATTTTAGTTTCGGAATAATGTCAGACTGTGCTCCTTCTAAATCCCAAGAAAGAAATACTCAGACTCCATGATGTAGAGCAGAATTTATCTTTTACTGGGAAATGAATGGTAGCAAACAGAATCAATTCCGAAACTAAAATATTGGCGGGTAAAATGCATATACAAAGGGATAGAATTGCTCCCCCCCCTCCAGAGATCAAATGATTCTTCCAATTAAAACTTCTGAATAGGATCATGTGGTCATCTCTAGGTGATGATGAGGCTACTGTCAGTGACCTTGACATATTTTGATAAAAGTTTGCAGTTGCGCAGAAAAAAGGACAGAGGTTAGTAAGAAATGGAAAGTTACCACAAAGAGTCCCCCCTCCCTTTCTTTACCCAGCAAAGGAATGCAAAACACCTCCTGCCTTCTTCCCCTCCAAGATTCCCCCCTCCCCCATTTTATGACAGCCGAAAGAGAGTAAAGAGCATAGCAACAAATAAGTCATAATTAGGGGCCGAAGATATCTTGATACGTAGGGATGATTATCTCTTGAGGCTGACACATGCCTTTAGTGAGGGAAACAAGACATTTGATATGCCCCCAATTCTTTCTGCAAGCTATTAAAAAACTAAATTATTTTGGAAGACCTTTAGGGATGAGCTGATGCCATCAGACTGTCTGGTTATTGTGTGATTATTTATATTCTTTTACCGTGAATGTCTTATTGTATTTTATAGGTGTTGGTGAAGCGCCAAGACAGAGTCCTTTAGATTGTGGTGGTTCATACCTAATGCATAAATGAATAAAAAAAGCATTTGTGGGTCGGTCATCTGATTTGTTGCCACAGTTTAATTTATAGCATAGATAATTTTGCTTTCTTCATGGAAAATAAATTTCTGGATATAACTCAACCTATTTTGAGAATACATTTATATGAAAAATCTGTTTCACATAGAAGGACAAATGAGAATGGCTGTTACCATCGTCTTCAATGCACTAAATTCCTTTGCACAGATTGTTCTTGTTACTACTGCTTTGAAAATATCTATACAGGATAAAACTCCTTTCTGTACATATGTGGTATAGGCAAAGCTTTAAAAAAGATGAGAGAATTGAGGAACAATTTGGATTTATAATTTAATTCCAGGAAAACTCTTGTACCTATCCCAACTTTAATCATATGGTTATCATGTCCACTGAGGTTTTGTGGGCCCTAATAACAAAATTCCCTATAAATCCATAAACCTAGATTAATGGAGAAGTAAAGGCTAACATTAACTAATATTTTAATTTAAACCTTCATCAGGATTGTTGCAATGGCAACATATTTTGGTTGACCTGTTTCTTGCTCCCTGTAGCAGCCTATAAAGGAAAATTTAACTGAAATTGAAAGTAAAATTATTTAAATACCATTCATAATTAGTCATCATATATTGACTATTCCCTGTCTCACCACATATAAATTTAGAAGGCTTATAGAAGTGAAACTCAGCTTTGAGGTTGAACAGGATTGTATCCTTTAGGCCTCAGATAGAATACCCTTCCACGAAACCATATTACTTTTGTGTCCTAATTATCCTTGTGTATCCAAAATTGCCAAGTCTATTTGAACATTCTTTTATACTGAAAAATAGCATTGCCTCCTCAAGACTGTAGTTGGCTCACAATTATATAACATAGTTCTGTTTTCTCCCTCATTTACTTTGTGTTGCCCAATGGCCAGGATATATCTGGTAAATCAGATATCAGGTAAATTCAAATGTTTACTGCCACTTATTTGGAAATTAAAGCGGTTTAATTTTTAATTGGAATATTCTGAGTACTTGGAAACTGTCATGCTCCAAAGAGCATCCAAGTTCTTCAGGGTTGGGTGCTTTTAGAATGATTGGCCTTTAGAATCCTTTCTGAAATAAGCTGATGGTAGAAATACAAGTCAGGTTATCATTTTGCACCTGCATCTTGACTACACCTGTTTGCTCTGTATGGGACTGCCCTTGAAAGCAGTCAAAAGCCTTAATCACTCCTAATGTTTGCTCACTGCTGGTAAGTAGTAGAATAAGAGCATTTTGCAGGAATTGGACTGCCTACCAGTTGTCTTCTAAGGGCAATTCAAAGTTCTAGTTGTCATTTATAAAACCTTTACAGCTCCGATCCTTACTACTGTTAGGACCATCTGATTCAGGTAGAACACACCCATCCATTTTGCTCTCCCAGGCCAAAAAAAATCCCACACTTTGAGATGTTAAGATGTGAGGTTCAGAGACCAGCCTTCTGAGTCATAGCTCTTTTGCTCTGCCTCCCCTCTCAGTTATTTCTTCCTTACTAACATTCCAAAAAGCAAGATGGAGGGGTCCTTGGTGCTCTCTGAGCTTGGCTGTTTTCTTGCAGGCATTTCATTACCCAAACTAGGTAACATCATCAAACTGTTTCAGCCCTGAACTACAAATATTCTTCTTTATTGGCAACCAATATTGTTTTTTTTTCAAGAAGACCTTGGTAAAAAGAAAAGTTACTTTACTGAAGGCAGTTACACATAGCAGATATGATTAGTCTGGGAACTTAAAGCTTGGAATTTCTGGTTTGACTTGTTTTCATGGTTTAATGGTTGTATTGCTTGAGTTTAAGCTGCCTAGAAGCTTTGATGCAGGAGGCACACAGTAGCACAGTAAATGAGTAAAAATTAAGATATGGTCTGTGTTCATAGTAAATCCATTATACAATGACAATCTCATGATGGCAGACTGGAGACGTAATTACTGACCTTCCTGTCATACCCATGTTGCTTGTTCTGTATACAAGCCACATTATGGAGGAAAGGACTGTATAGGGTATCTCTGATTGAATAGAGCAGTGTGTCAACTTCAAACTGAACCTGGTCGCAGCCATCTTTCTGTTCCTCAGTTGCCACTCATAGGGGGAAGGAGGGAAGGAGGGAAGGAGGTTGGAATGCATTACCAGCAGTGGTGGGATTCAAAATTTTTTACTACCGGTTCTGTGGGCATGGCTTGGTGGGCATGGCAGGGGAAGGATACTGTAAAATCTCCAGTCAGAGGTGATATTTGCCAGTTCTCCGAACTAATCAAAATTTCTGCTACCCGTTCTCCAGAACTGGTCAGAACCTACTGAATATCACCTCTGATTACCAGACACAACAAAGGACTTTTGTCATGAGAACCAAGGTCATCTCTACTGGCAGCAGATAAGGTCAGGGAAGGAGTGCCTGAAGAGCCCGCCAATTAACCCAATTGGCCAATGTGACCTGTGACACTTGGGGATGGGGTTATTTCCTAGTTTAATTATACTGAAACCGCAGGAAAGATTTATATTTGGTTTTTCATTGAAGCTATGCCGATATGTTGTACTCATTAAAGAAGACCTCTGAGAAAGAATCAAGCCTCAGAGTTCTGATGCTAGTCGGAGCCTTGACACAGTGTTTCTCAACCTTGTGAACTTTAAGATGTGTGGGCTTCAACTCTCAGAGTTCCCCTGCCAGCATAGCTGACTGGGGAACTCTGGGAGTTGAAGTCTACACCACTTAAAGTTCACAAGTTTGAGAAACACTTCTATAGGGTATCTATGAGATTGTCATCATCTTTTACAACTGTATTTAGTAGTGCACCTCCATTCTCCTCACATTGCACAAGAGGTTTAATGCTGAAGCAACACTGGTAATATGTACACACATAAAGTGTGATTAAGTAGATATTGAAACTGGCCCCTACCCTTGCATCTGAAGAAACATTGAAGAAGAGGTTTATTGGCTAGTGATTGGAAGACAGGGGGCATTCCCAGAGCTGACCTACTAGGTCAGAGATATCAAACCCGTGGCGTCATGTTGTCGTCACGTGACGATTTCCCCTCTTTGGTAAACTGGGGGTAGGCGTGGCCAGTGCATGACACATCTGGCCTGTGGGATGTGAGTTTGACACCCCTGTACTAGGTCAATTAGAGGTCACCAAGCCAGACCACATCATCACAAGGCTTCTCTGTCACCATGCATCATAGATTGTCCTCATGGGACGTCTTAAGTTGGGTTACAATGAGATGGAAGCAAGGTCACAAAGACACAACATCTATAAAGGGTAGATGAATGTCTTTGTGACACAGCAAGCAGAGCATGTGGATGAGTCCTTAAGTGAAATTAGTTTCAGATGTCAGTCTTGTCAACTTCTCTACGTGGAAATAAATTCGGGTATCAGCTTCTTCATGATCGTAGTCCTCTAGTGGTTCTGTCTCTACAACTCCACTCGCAATCATTCAAATATGGTGTTTCCCACAGAACAGCCTTAATTTATTATGAGGAGTAATAAAGATTTAAGGTGTAATTCAAATTCAAATTCAAATCTGGAATCTTAGCCCACCAGGGGTGAGCTCCAAAAGCACTGACAACTCTGCAAAGCTTTTTTTTTCTTTAAAAAAATGTTTTCTACAACCCACAGCCACATGAAAAATGAACTGTAATCCAACGGAAATCTATGACATTTTTAACATTAAGCAATATTTGTGTGAAAAACTATTGTAGAAATTCCCCAAGTCTCTCCAAAAACTATTTCTAGCTTTTAATTACATTTCACCATTAATTCGGGGCAGCTTTTTATAATAATGGTTCACTGCACAAAACTTATGTAACTCATTTACAAATGGGAAATTAGGAACATTTGGAGGAAAAGGACTTACTGTAATTATGAAATGTATGCCTTTGCTCTCAACACATTCAATTCTCCAATCTTCTCCTCAGACAATAATTGCAACAGTTACAGGTATTTGATGGCTGGCGATAAGCAACGAGAAAATTTGGGAATTGATCCTGCACTGGAAGGACTGATGAAATGTCGAAAAACTGCAAACATTTGTTATAAGGAAGGGATGGCTGATCAGTGGCACAACATATGGATTACATGAAAATGGTTTCATGTTCAGCCCATGATACATTCAGGGTTTTGGCTGAAGAGCTGCCTATCTTGCTGCCAGAGCAGACAGCACTAATTGGGTCGGACCTATATACAGACAGATAGATTTCTAATGTTAGCTCTGGAGGTGTCCCCTTGCTTTGGAACAAACAAACAAAACTGAACTAAGGAACTAAATTTGGACCCGTTTGTTCTGAAACAAATATTGTAGCCAGGCCTGAGGAGAGGGGAATGTAGCCGGTACATTTTTCCGGGGCCCATGGAGCCATGAAGGGGAAATTTTAAAAAAAACAATATTGGATATATATTTCATACTCTATACTTTGTGTGTATAGTAAAACCGTCTTGCAGCCTTGTTTGACATAACCTTTATTAATCTGAAACTCAGTGAACAGTTACTTATGTAATTTATTGAATTTTAATTTCATTTTTATGTCATGCCCCTCCAGGGGAGAGAAACTGCGCTCCTGCCCCACATGAACACCGATCTGCCTCGGCACCTCTATGGCATGCCGCTCTCTGTGGGAGAGAGGAGCGGTGCTCCCAGCCTGCCCCATGCGCATGTGTGCGATGCCTCACCCAGGCCAGCCCTGGCCCCACCAACTCCATGAAGATCCCAGCTGAGGAGGCTGCCGCGCTGCCGCCCTCAGGTGGGTGCTCCAGGCTGGGGACGCCCTCTTGTGAGGGGCCCATAATAGTCTTGTTCCAGCACTTAATAATCCTCTTGGCAGCCCTGACTGTAGCATGGGAGATGGACATTTCTTGCTGGTTTTTCCTCCTTGCTCATTGTTGCAGTGAAGGGGGAAAAGTCCTAATATGTCACGTGATGACGCCATGATGCCGTGAGTTTGACACCTCTGTTTTAGGGGATAGTGCCGCCATTTCTCTCCAATTCTGCAACAAAAATGTCTGAATAAACAGGGCCTTGGTGTCCTGAATGTTGTGGGAAATCAATTTAATCAACCTTGTCTACCACACCTAGTGCATCCTTCTTTTCCTCAGGAAAAAAAAAAAAGAACCACTCCTGAATGTAACATAACAAAACTAATTGTATTGATGACTAATAAAACAAATATGACTTTAATAACTAACCTCTTAAATGAATGAGGTTCATTATTAAGGAGCCTCTGTGGTGCAGTGGTTAGAGTGCAGTACTACAAGCTATGTCTGCTGTAGCCAGCTGCTTACAATTTTGGCAGTTCAAATCCCACCAGGCTCAAGATTGACTCATCCTTCCGAGGTGGGTAAAATGAGGACCCAAATTGTTGGGGGCAATATGCTGACTCTGTAAACCGCTTAGAGAGGGGCTGTAAAGCACTATAAAGCGGTATATAAGTCTATGTGCTATTGGTATTGTAAAGAATAGCAAAACCAAAATAAATGCTTATCTATTGCACTGATTGCCAAGTTTTAGTACTTGTGAAAATCCTTTTATGACTGCAGAGACTTATGAATTCTCTTGCATCTTTTAAAACATTTTTATCAGGTATCCTAAGTCTAGAACCCTTTTCCCACCACATACCTAGGTTTTGAGAGCCAGTTTGGTAGACAATTGCTTAGTAACCACTTTCAAAGCTTCGGTGGACCCCTCCCCCCCCAAATTCTTTACAACCCAGTTCTGACAACTATACCAAGCTACTCACGTTTACAGTTCATTTTTTCTTCAAATAGATCCTGGTGGGGTGTATGTCTTTCTTCAAATCTTTACTTACACCTTGTGAAGGAGATAACATTGAGAAGGAGGCTACATCAAGGGTGGGATCCGACAGGGTTAACTACCGGTTCAGTGATTTATAAGGTTCGGTGATTTACAATGTGCTTCCCTGCACACTGCGCACACCTGTAAATCGTCATCAGCCTGGTGCCTGGACAGCTGAGCAGTGCTGTGTGCAGTGAAGCGGCCTTTGAAAAAGCCCTTTTTTCCTGCTTTTTTAACTGCAGCTGTGCCTCGCACGGCAGCTGAAGTTGAAAACGCAGGAAATAAAGATCAGGTAAGAGCCTGGGTGGGCGGGTGGCCAAAAACATCAGTAGACATGGAGTCGGTTTTATGTCTGCTGCTCTTCAGAGCTACCGGTTCTACAGAGGTGGACAGAACCGGTAGAAACCCACCCCTGGGCTACATTCACATATCAAGCTAAAACACAACAGTTTTCACATGTAATATGATGCCAGACATATTAGTATAGATCTTGACCTCAGCAACTTTAAGAGGTGGTGTACAACTTCAACTCCCAGAATTCCCACTGTTCTTTGGAAACAGGTTTTTCCAGTTTGATGGAAGTGTTTCATTTTTGCTAGCAGAAACCTTTTCACTACAGGTAAACCATTGTGACTTGTGGCCACAATTAGGACTAGAAATTCCACTGCTAAGCAAGGCAGTTAAGTGAATTGTGCCTAATTTTATGACCTTGTCTGGCATAACTGTTAAGTGAATCACTGCAGTTTTAACTGAAATACATGATAGTTAAGCAAATCCAGCTTTCCCCACCACTGACTTTGGTTTTGGAAGCTGGCTAGGATGCTGCAACTGTGCAAATATAAGCTGGTTGCCAAACACCCAAATTTTGATCATGGGAATGCTTCATTGGTTGTTAAGGGTGAAGACTGGTTGGAAGTAACTTTTTCAATGCTGCTGTAACTTTGAGCAGTCAGTAAGCAAATGGCTTTAGGTTGAGGACTGCCTATTCTGGAAAAAAATATTAAATTTGGAAAAACACATCTGTGCTAGATCTAAAACATTGTAGCAGCCCTCGAACAAAATATAGCTGCATTTATAATTTTGACTGAAGGACAGTTAGGTACTCTGGGACTAACTGGTTCTAGAAAACATACATTTGAGAAGATTCCCATAATGTTCAGGTTCCACCTAGTGGGCAAATTGTGTAAGCTTTGGACTCTAGAGAAATTTAGGAAGCAAGCGTACCCGCTAGCATTAAGACCAATCCATACCGGTATGGAAGTGATAATTTATTTATTTATTTGATTTGCCAATTGTTTACAAGATAGTAAGTATAAGTGTATACATAGTTGTGAATACATGAAATGGGTACATATAAGAAAAATAAAAGAAGAATAAGAGAAACAATAGGACAGGGACGGTAGGCACGTTGGTGCGCTTATGCACGCCCCCTACAGACCTCTTAGGAAAGGGGTGAGGTCAATAGTAGACAGTCTAAGGTTAAAGTTTTTGGGGTTTGGTGGCTTTGGAATTTTGGGGTTTGGTGGCTTTGGAATTGATGGCTTTGGAACATAATTCCAATTCAACTGGTTTTTTTCTTTTCTTTTGTAATTGCTGCTGTCTAGAGGATTGATCCTGAACAACTGTTTTCATTCCTTTTTAACAGAAAACCATGACTTGAAAATTTTAGTTTTAGAATATTTGTTTTTAAAAAAGGTGTTTCACATGTCTTGGTTTTAAAAGTATGTCTGTACATAGATTCAACGCAGACTCTATTATGAGAATGTTTGTATTTTATTTCACACAAAATATTCTGGCTCACACTATTGTGTGTAATCCTCTCTCTCTCTCTCTCTCTCTCTCTCAGCATAAACATGAATACAGCTGAGAATGGGTTGGGATTGTTTTCATGTGGAGACAGGTGCTGTGCAAGCTAAGGTTTCTCACTGTACACTATTTCTAATTAAATTCTGCAGATTCTCTCTTTCCTATGATTTAACATTTAGCATTGGGCTTCTTTCTCAAGAATTAGACTTGACACATGTCTTGAGCAAGTGACCTCTATTGCCATTTTAACATAGCATTATCAACCTATTCCAAAGGCTTCATTTTATCATCATATTTAAAATGGTATTTAAAGTGATGCAAAAGGAAGTAAATAATTGTACATGATGATGGTGTAGTCAAAAACTGATGAAGAAAGCATCATTTGTTCCTTTGCCATTTTAAAGTGAAGTCTCTTTCACATCAAACTTGATTCCTGATGATTTTGTGTTTTGTTGGCAACAAGATGTTCCTGGTTGTCCAGGTATTAACTAGATCTGATCTTGCTTAGTTTTTCCAAATTCAGTCATTGGCTTGATTAGCTACACCTGCCCATTAGCTACACCTGAGTTAGTTTCCTAGGGAGAGCCAGTTTGCTGTAGTGCTTAAGGCAACGTGATAGGAACCAGGAGATTGAGAGCTCTAATCCCACTTAAGGCACAAAGCCAGCCACTTTCTCTCAATTCTAGTAAGGAAGCAATGGCAAACAATTTCTGAAAAACCTTACCAACAAAACTGCAGGGATTTGTTCAGGCAGTCTTGAGAATGGGATACAATTGAATGGGAGATTCCCGCCCCCCTTCTATATAGGTTGATATTTTTAAATTCTTTTAAATTATGTTTCTAAAGCAGCTGTGTAAAATAATTTCAGTTTTAAAAATGATTTCATACAAATTTTAAAATAGGCTGAAAATTCCCGATTAAACATGGCAGGTGCCTAGAGTACTACACAGTGGAAGAATTGGCTAGTTTTCAGTCCAATTGCCTAGTTTCATTCAGCTCTTTTCTTGGGACACATTTCCCCAAGTGAATTTCTCCTAACTACCCTTGTTTCTGCCTGATTAAAGCTTACCTTTGAGCCTCTTCCAGCCTTACTATTATGTGCCTATTGTTATTTTATCCACCCACATGTCCACTTATCTAATACTGGTTGTAAATCTTTTTAGAAGGAGATTCTTCTTCATGACTATAATCAACTAATGTGATGTCTATGGAGATTCTCAATCATCCAGGTCACGTTGTCCCAAAGGTCACAAATGACCAAAGGTGATTTTTAAAGATGCAACTGGACTTTCTGGTTTTTCTTTGAAGACAGTTTCACTTCTCATCCAAGAAGCTTCTTCAGCTGAAAACTTTGAAGAAAAACCATAAAATCCAACTGCCTCTTGCACCTTTGGGACAACCAGTGTGATGGTTGTGCTAAGTTCATGATCACTTCTGAATGCAGCAAAAGAAACAGAGATAAAGAAGTTTCAAGTTTTTACCAAGACAACAAGTCACACTGTGAAATAGATATGAAGTTCCATAAAATTTATTGTTAACTTGTTTTCAATCATTCCCTTTTTAAAAGTTCTTACACATCTGCAACATGGAACTGCACATGACAATTACTCAATTTGCATGTATATTTCTCTTTGATCAAGAATATGCACATCTCAATTGACAAGAGGACAAGTACAAAACATTAGCATCACAAATAATTTGACATGGGGATTCATATCTCCAACACAGGAGAGAGGGGAAGGGTTTTCTGCTCTACATTTGAAAAGCTTAGAAATACATATTTAATTATGTGATGGCAACCAATCTGATCACAATTAACATAAAGTTTTGGAATACTCTCAAACACAAGTTTAAATGTTCCAAGGAAAATGCAATCCCCCTTGGACTGTTCCATTTTAAATGCTGAGGCATGAGTTTTAATCCAACCCTAATCCTCAGTTTTAGTTTTCTGTACGTAATTAAGCTATGCCGGATGTATTACTCTTGCTGTACTCTAATCTGACATAGTGTTTGGAGGCTTATTTAATACCCTTCCTAATCTGCCCCAGAAATGGAATTATTGGGCAGACAATTTCCTCCCCTTGGATTTACATTAGTTATTATTGGCTTTAGTATCTAATATACAGGTGGTCCTTGTTTAGTAACTACAAATGGGAACAACTCAGTTAAGTGAAGCGGTTGCTAAGTGTAACTGCTACTGTGTGTATGATTTTACTTCAGCTTTCCTTATACTTTACAGACCTGTGAAAATCTTGAATGTCAGGATTGGTTGTAAAGTTACTTTTCCATCATTGTCATAATTGCAAATGGTCACTAAATGAGGGCCACCTGTGTAAGCATCTACGTCTGGGATATTTCCTTACTGTATTACTCATGCATGATATGCACATTGCAAAGTAGAAGTATAAAAATCATTGACTGGGAGACTGATGTGGCATTTCCCATCTGTGGTCATAGAGCCCAACCCAGGATTTTTGGTATTTTATTTACTTTTTGGAATGGGGAAGAGTTCAAATGGATTTTATTTTCATATTTTGGAGCATGGCCCTTGACACATTGCATAAAGCATTGTGTGGCCCTAAGGCAGAGGTTATGTATCTGAGTCCAAAGGACATTTGGCACTGGAGATGATGGCATCATTTGTCAAGAGGACAAGGCAAGTGGAAAAAGGTAGTCCCCACAAAGAACCAAATGAAAGAATGACCTACAAATGAAAAGCCTTCCACACCTTAAGGGCCCAGAGAACATTTCTGTCTTCATGTCATCCATAAGTTTTCTAACCAGGCCCAGCCTGAAAAAACATGATCTGAAAGCATTGCGTTAGCATCAGCAAGTTGAGAGTGGGACATCCTCAAGTCATGAACAAATTATCATGCCTGGCAATAGAAGTAGCTTTTAGACTTAAATGCCACTCCATGATCCTTTATAGCAGTCTCAAGTGGTTTATAGAATGAACGTATTGCTTCCTGGCAACTCGAGACACCCTCAAAATTCTGGATCCTCATTTTACTGACCTCAGAGGATGGAAGGCTGAGTCAACCTTGAGCCCCGTCAGAATTGAATTCAAGACTGTGGGCAATACTGCATTCTAACCACTGCACCACCAGGGCAACCTATACATGCCATCTGGGATACTGAAAACTATAGTTCAACCATGTCTGAAGGGAGAACAGTTTACTCAACCTGATGCATTCCACCATGGGTTTATCACCAATTATTCTGGATCAACATAACAGCCACATAGTTTTATTCCCAATGTGAAATCAAAACCGTTACAGAATGTGTGCTGTTAATCAAAATGTCCAAGTGTTTAAACAGTTATAGTAGAAGTCTTGCTTCTTTGTTAACTTTATTTCTATTCTTGGAGGCCCTTTGTGCAGTGGGGCTATCTAATCATCCAATGGATAATGGCTGATACCACTCAGAATTGACCTCATAATTCATTACTTTCCCCTATTCCGTGGTCTCTAGAGATGCCAAACTTCAACTCACGCTATTCCAAGCTGATTAGATTTCCTACAGAAATGAAAGGTAGCTAATTGGGGGAAATTGTTCTGGACAAGCACCAAAGTTTTATATAAAAAGTAAAAGTTACTGTAAGGAAGTGGTTACCCTAGGTCAAAGAAATGCAAGTTTTGTACCCTTTCCTTACATATATCCATGTCTATCCCCATCTCCAGCAGGTGAAAAAATAAAAGAGAAGCTATCTCATTTGTATCAATCAGCCACCCATTTGTAGTCTTTTTCATTATACAGCATTAGGATAACAGCATTCTACTCTTGGATCCTTCAGTCGTATAAAGGAAAGTGTCCTTTACAGCCCAGTCTAATGCATACAGTGTGTTTACACACAAGTTTAAAAAGAGTTACTCCCAAGTGTACCCAGAATTTCAACTCTAATTTATCTGGGAATACACTCTAATTTATCTGGGAAGATTCAGAAGTGCAAAAGAACACAGTATAGCAGGAAAGTGAGAAATTGTTAATGATGAGAAAGCAGAAATTCTTAATTCCTATTTTGTGCCTGCCATCTGGGTTAGATGATATTACTATTGGACTCAAAATTGGGTCAATGACCATGCTCAATATGGGCTCATTTCAGCTTGAAGGAAAGTTTCAAATGGTGTGCTATCACAACGCCCTGTGCTGTTCAGTATTTTTATCAGCTAATACTCTTTAGGAACAAAATAAGCTTCAAAATAGCTGACCAGGTTTAAGCAATGAGTTGATCGGAAGAGGATCGATTTAACACAGATTTAAATTCTGCATTTGGAAAAATAAAGTGAAAGGTGCATGTATTGGATGGGGAAGACTTGGCTGGACAGCAGTGAATGTGATAAGATCTGTATGTCCTTATTGACCAGAAATTAAACATGAGACAACTGTGTGATGCAGCTGCTACAAAGGCAAATCTTATCTTGGGGTGCATTAACATGTATTCAGAGTCCAGGTCATGACAGTAATTTTTCCATTCTACTTTACCTGGTATTCCACTTGAAATACTCTGTCCAATTTGAAGCACCAGAGTTTTGCTCAACTCAACTGAGTACATTTTAGCTGAGTATAATATTCTAGACCACATTTCCACCTTAAATCTAAACTCTTGAGTGCCACAATGTTCAAGAATTTTTCCCTTGTTACAGGACAGTGAAGAAAATGGAAAGGAAGATGAGGAGTCCTTGGTGCTTTCTGAGCTGGATTGTTTTTTTTGCAGACGTTTCATTACCAAACTACGTAAACATCATCAGTGCTAGTAAGGAGTAGGGTTTGCTCTCATTTTTATTCTAGTGGCTTGCCTGGTCAATGTTGGTGGGAGTGTTTTTACCACTTTTTCTTGTTCAGAGTGAGGACACAACTGCACATTTGTAACCACCACCAAATACCTGGGGAAAAGTCTAATGAAACTTGCATTCTGGCAGAAAATAACATCATGTGAATTGGGGAATGTGCATGGGACAATTAGCATTAAGAATTTATTCTTAATGGGGATATCCAAAAAGGCAGTGGTAAGGGGACTTACACCTGGACAGAACAGATCAAGCCATACAGATAACACCTCCCTCAAGTATTGTGCATCAGTCCAAATGTGGAAGTTCCATTGGCCAGAAAATGCTGCTGCATCCAGGCATTGTACAAAACTTCTTCCAAAATGACAATGTGATTAAAGGTCTGTTGTTCAGAGCTGCGCTTTGCACAAACGTTCTTCAATAACTCCCAAAGTCTTGCCCATCCCTAACTTCTGATCCTTTTTCTTACCTGTCAATTATCTCATTCCCTTTGTTCTCTTTGGTTCTGGCAGCCAAGCTTGTTTTAGCTGTTTTGCAGAAAATCTTAGAAAAGAGAGCTGGAGATTGCAGAGGGGAAGGGTGGTAAATTGTAGGGTGAAACCTAAGCTTTTGACTGTTCTTCTTGTCCTGGAAATCCGTGTTAATAAATGGGCAGTTTGTCCTTGCAGAACCAGAATATGGGATTACAATTTTCTTCTCTCCCACCCACACTCCAAAAAAACCCTTTTGAATAATTTTCTCTTTAGGAAAAAGACACATTCCCTTTAAAAAACCATCGCAACATGTTTTAACTGGAAAGACTCATCTGTGAATTCCTTTTTTTGCAGAAAATTCAAGAAAATAGAGCCAATAGAAATCAGTAATTCTGATTTGCGTTGGACCACATCAAAGAGGTCAGCCCGGCTTGAGGTATGTACAGTGGCCTGTTAACTATACTGTTGCGTTGCTCAGTTGAAAGCATTTCCCAAGGCACCATGAAAATGTTCACCATGAAGACCTGAACTCAAAAGATAAGTAGCAATAAAAATGAGGAAATGAAATAAGTCGACCCCCAGAAAAAAAGGAAAATACGTTTGAAAAAAATTCGTCATCTCAACAGCTGACTCAGCACTTTCCAGGTAAACAGACCCTTCCCAGGCACAGTTTTTTCCTTCCCAGTTACATGCATTTGTTTTCAGTTTTGATAAATATAAAGTGACAAAACTGGATCGCTTATATAACTTTTCTCTGCTTCGTTTGACTGTGAGCATTTTGTTTTAACTGAATTATTCAGTCTTCCAGCAGTGTTCTCCAACCAGTGCAGATTGCTTATCCAACCGTCGGACATCATTCAATGGTGAATACACATTTATTGAGTCTGTAAGCACTGTGCAAAGAAGATAAGCGAGTCCTTGCTCCTATGAGGTGAGTTTTGAATAACTTGGGGGAGAAAACCTTCGTCTCAGGTATTTTAGGACATAGAGAGGAAGACAGCTGACTAAGGTGATCACAGTCACCTTCCATAAGAACGATAAAGTTGTTATGAAGTAAACATCTGCAAGAAAGAAGATATTTTTCTGTCAGTCCCTGTAACTAAAAAGGACATGTTTTCATGGCTAATTTTGTTTGCATTTAATAAAAACACAGATTAAGAATCCAATTGCAGTACATCTATTTCAGTAGCAACTATAATAGAATCATGAACTCTGAATCAGAAATGTTAACAGGAAACTGTTAATGATACCAGTTTGTTGCTTAGCAAAACTCCTGCTGGTTCGTGGCAATCCCATAGCAATGAGTTTTAGTTTTACCTTTGGGGCCTATTTGTTTTCCTATTTCCAGCCTGCTGAGTACAAAGGGAAAAAATATTAAGCATAGCAATTCACATGGATCCAACAGGCCTCGTATTAATCCTCAGTGAAGGCTACCAGCTCTGAGCTACAAAAATCCAGATTATGATTAGATGGTAAAAAGAACAGAAAAGAAAAAGTAAAGTAATGTTAGTTAAAGTAAAATAAACAAAACAAAGCATGGTCTTTTTGTTGCATTTTAGTGGCTTCCTGGATTTTTGTAGCACAGCTCTGATAGCCCTGTGTAAATGTTAGTAGAATTCTGCCAGCAAACTTTTAGGGGCAGTGGGTGGTTTTTTGTTTTTTGTTTTACATTAAAAGGTAAAAGGTTTCCCCTGTCCAGCCCAACTGTAAGGGCCGGTGCTCATCTCTGTTTCTTAGCTGAGGGAATCGGCACTGTCTGAAGACTTTTCTGTGGTCATGTGGCCAATATGTCTATACGCCGAGGTACATGGAATGCTGTTACCTTCCCACTGAAGTGGTACCTATGTATCTACTAACATTTGCCTCCTTTCAAACTGCTAGGAGGGCAGGAGATGGGGCAAGTAACGGGAGCTCATCCTGTCACATGGCACTTGGGTTTCGAACCTGGGCTGTCAGATTTCCTGTTGACAAGCTCAGCATCTTTAACAGCTGAGTCACTGCCCTTCCCCCTTTTCCTTCCCCCCTCCCCAAGGGGCAATTCTAGGGGAAGATGTGATGATTGCAAAAATCTTAACCATTTCTCATAGCTTTTTTTGCACAGCATTATTCCATAAAATATTCTCTTGGCAAATAATTTCTGGACATTTTAAAAGGTAGAATAGGTGAAACTGATTTTAAATTATAACTGTAAAATAAATCTCTCGAGTTTTTAAAATAAAAGAGAGTTATATTTTGAAGTACAAACTTGCACATGAAACTTGGCATCCAGTGGGATGTTTTGGGCTAAGGAATATATTTTTAATAAACCTGCTTGTCAAGTTTTGCACAGAAGTGGAGGGTACAAATAGAAATTTGGGAATTTTAACTTAAAATTCAGCATTGACAGTTTCAGGTTTGGGGCCATTCCAACCGTCAATCAAGGATGTCATATTGTCTCACTGTAAATTCAAGACTGCTTTGCAAAGGAGCTGTAGTGTTCTAAATATTCTTTCTCTCCTATCAAACCCTTCAATTACCTGATTTATTCCATTTTCACTACATGACCCGACTAACAACAGATGGAAAATAAGCCCCTAGTAAACACATATTACTTGATAGAAAGAGCATCAATTAAGGAAACTGGGGGGGGGGGGATAGTTGAGTGATTTCCCATCTCTGTAATTTCAGCACAGCTGTGAAGCTTTTATTTTCCAGAAGGCTTCTCAATCCAGCTTTTATGCTCCCCCTCCCCAATTTCTAAGCAAGTAGCCTAGACACACACTGGTTTGAAACCAAGATCTGCCTCTGTTAATCTTGACATTCCACTCATGAGATATAATCATTCCTGGTGTTGATATAAAGCTTGATCAAAAACCATTTCAGTTCTTTGGGTGCCTTGCAAAATAATTCATACCTAACTGCCTACACTTTACAATTTCAATAAAAATGTAACAGATAAAATGATCATCAATTTACAGTTTCATTATTTAGCACAAGGTTGGTATCCTTCCATTTTGCAAATAATTGAGGAAGTTTGAAGGAAGACAAGACAAAAGATAGTTACCAATAAATTCATGTAAGAAGACCAGTGAGGCAATGTAGCATGACAGACTGAGTAATTCTGCCACTATCATGAGCCAATGCCACGTTTGGATGGTCAGTGCCACCATCAGCAGTTCAGTGAGGATCAAGGATGTGAAGGAAATTGCCACAATGTGGACAAATTCAGACTCAAAAAGCAGAAGTGCACCATACATAATTATGCTGCCTGAAATGAGAGGAAATGAAAGGAGTTATAGCATCAACCAAAATGACATTTGTTGTTGACTTTCTATAATGTGCATGGTTGAATGGAAAGTAATGTTTCCAAATGATCCTTGAGCTGAACTATTTTGAAATAATCCAAAGCTTTGAAAATTGCACAGTTCAGACACATAACATGGATTTTTTTGGTGACAATGTAATGCTAGGACTTGTACTTCATGAGCTGCCAATGAAGCAGTTGTGAAATTGGATCACATCATTTTACCTTATCCATCCTATAACCCAGAGCTGACATCAGGCAACCTCCACATTTTTGCCAAATTAATGGAATATCTTTGTGGGCATTTGTTGGACTAGGCATTTGTTGAAGAGGTGGGAAGGACTACCAACCCCTGACTCAAGAGACAGAGTGGAGTTCATTTGTAAAAGCTTTCAGAATTTGTTCATCATTGGCAGAAGTGTCTAGTGAATAGTTATGGAGTATAAAATTATATACATCTCATTCAATGTGTGTACAATGACACTTGTTACCCTTCCTGTTGGACCCAACACCAAGAATGACATGTGATTCTTCCAAATGAGTTCTTTATTATTTCACACCTACAGACAACATCTTGCTAAACTGAACAGTCTACTATCTGTATCTACAATTTACTCTGTGAACTATAAGGGAGGGGCTATCTTCTTTCTCTTACCAATCTTTGGACTGAGTTGCCTGCTACTCCTCTAGAATGTACGCCCTCCCTCCTGTGAACCCACCTACTGATGGAATAAATCTGTAATTGCCAGCCAGCTGATCCCCCACATGATGGGGAGGGTCAAATGATAATTTTAATCTAAAACTTGGAGAACTGCATCTCGCTGCTGGAAATGTCTTTAGTACTGATCAATTCAGGAGAAGCTGGCTTCCACAGTTCTGTTATTATACACAACCCCCATAAAATAGGGTTCCAATAATCCTTGCTTTTTCCCAGCCTGGCCTATTCTGGATGCCTAACTACTAAAGTAGTTTCCTAAAGAGAAATGATTAGTGTGTATGGAGAGATATTATTTTTATCTAGTGAATCTGTTTATTCATGATTCATTCTACGTTTGCAAATAAGCCAGCAAAACAATGAAGCCTATCTTGAAAACATGTTTACTGGCCTGTTTGGCAAAGAAATGCTAGAAAACTCTGATTCTCTTGTAAAAGTTTTATTGGAACAAGTTGCACAAGAGAATTGGTGGGTTCTCCATCGTTAGATGTGCTAAAACTGAGGCAAAACATTCATTTATCAAGGATGTTCTAATTTGAAATCCCAAATAGAATTGGGAGCTGGAATTGGTGGGGGCCTGGTTTTATTAGTAGCTGGTATAGGAACATAAAAATGGAAACATGTGACTTCCGATTTGGGCTTCTTCGGCGATGGACCAAAATCGCAATCGTGCGTAGTTTTGATCCATGCTCGCTGATGGAGCATCCCGAGCCACCCGGATTCAGGGCTGAAGCCACCCCATAGAGGTGGTGAAGAAGGGGAAGCCGTCAGTGGTGTTGAGGAGAGCCGCATCTCTCCTCCTCGGCTGGCCATTACTCCCTTTCCCAAAGGTGATTGCAGCGGTGGTCAGAAATGGCCACCTCAAAGAAGAACCCGACTGGACAAGATTGTGCAGGAGGAAGTTTAAAGGAGAAAGTTTGACTGATCGGGTTGAATGGAGAACATCTATTTAAGGTACCTGGAACCTGAATTTTAAAGACTAATACTATTCCTAAAAAAGATTTTAAGTGACGAAAGAGAAAGGGAAAGGAAACGGAATTGGCTTTTTTTCCTCTCACATTGACAGTTTTAATTGACTTGGAACGTTAAGAAGAAGAGATTTGAATAAGAAATTGATACTAATTCACTTTGACATTAATAGGCTATTTCTAGCTGAAAATAAAGTGTCAAAGGGATAAAGATTCTTGGATAATTTAAAAATTTTCTTTAAAAAAAGAAAGAAAGCAGAGGAGGGAAAAAGGAAAAAAGAGGGTGGAATCTGGGAAATGGAGGAGACCACCTGGAACTTAAAAAAAAAAAAAGATAGTGGAATTTTAACAAGGCTTGCAAAAGATACATTGAAGCTGAAACTTTGTTACAAGATAACAAAACCCCTGGAAAGAGAAAGTGAGAAAAGAAGCAAGAAACAGTTTTGGCTTATTGGATGATTCCTGGAACTTTGGGTGGAGGATCCTAATGAAACAAAATAAAATCAATTGGGGGTTGTTTAAAATTTTTTAAAATGGCATCACTCCTTGAAGAGTTAAAAATGAGACTTAAAGAACAAAAAGAAGAAGCACAAGACGGAAGAGGATCTTTTGGCTTCGTATTTCAATTTTTAGAAATTGAGATTTTGAACTATGAAAAACAACAAGAAACACTGGCAGAACAAGAAGGATGGGACAACGAAGAAGCCATCTTTAATGACCAAGCAATTTTAAGCGGGGTAAAAAAGGGAAAGTGGGGAAAGGGATTTAAAAACTTAAGCACTGAAGCAACAACCAAAAAAAAGAGTAATTTGAAAAGTAATCATAATATCAGGAAGAAGCAGAAGGGAGGATCACAGAAGGGAGAATCAGATAGAAAAGGGAATAAAAAGGGGAGGGATAAGAAGAGAGGGAAGAGGGAAAGGAAAAGAAGCTACAAAGGACAGAAACAAGTTATAGAGGTACAGGAAAAGCGTAGAAGAATTAAAGGTATAAACCTATTTAAAAGACACAGAGATTATGGTTAAAATTTAACTTGAGAGGATTCTACAAGGGTGCATGGGATAGCATTGTTATATTAGAAATAGAAAAGGGTTAGAAAATAGGTTAGATGACTAAAGTGATAGAAATTTTTTTTATTGATGTGTAGTGGAATATTTGTTTGTAAAGAGAATAAGGCTCTCAATGATTTAAAAAGAAAGTTTAAAAAAACTGAAAAGAAACATGGAATATTTTTATCAGTTGACAAGATGAACTTGAATAAGAATAATAACTTTATTGACTACTGTTAATAACTATTGTTTGGTTTTTTATTTAAAGACAGTAATAAGTAAAATAAGAAATATGATTAAAGTGGAAGACAACTGATATTACTAGGTAAAGTTGTTAAAAGAAATAGAAATGTAAAAGATTGTTATTAATATTAATGAATAATTACTCCATTTATTATTGTTATACATATATACACAGATATATATATATATATATCTACATATATAGTTTTTTCTTTTAAGAATTTAGTGTGTATTTTTAAGGGAATGTACCAAGCAGAATTAAATTGAAAAAAGGTATGTGTTATAAAATAGAGGTTAGAGAATGAATGTTATAACTGTAAAGGTATAACTTAATTTTTTAAACAAGATCTGAAAAAAGATACAAAGGTGTTACACTACAGTCTAGTAATTACAGGGGAAAATTTGTTTTATGAGAATAGATAATATGAAATTGTAAACAGGACAGACAAAAGTATAAAAACATTGATTAGAAAGATTTTAAAAATTAGAAAAAGATATGCAGTTGAATTAAGAAAGGAATGAGATAATTTAAAATAAGGCTATAGGAAGTAAAGAAAGGGGAAAGCTATTGAAAAAATTGCTAAAATAGTTATAAGATATGGATTAGAATGTATAAGATAAATATGTATTGAGTTTATGTCTGTATGGAGAAGTGATAACCCGGGGCCACACTGTTCTCAAAAAAAGATATTGTATTTGTATTTGTATGTTTTGTGAAAACTTAAATAAAACTTTTATTAAAGAAAAAAAATGGAAACAGGTAACAAGCATAAGGAAGAGTAAGAAACAAGAAACCAGTTTATCACAGGAAAGGATGGAAAAAAGACTACTGGATTTGAATCCAAGGAAAATATGGTTTCAGGAATCAGTGCTTTTGTATGTATGATTGTTGTTTTCTTCCAACACTAATCCCTCCTACTTCAATGAGTGCTGCTTCAAAGCAAGGGCATTAGGCTCTATGGCCTAAAAACCTCTTTCCAAGTCTATGATTCTGTCAGCTGCATTATGTAGAAAAGACCAGAAAATCAACTTCCTCAAATGGCTAATATCATTTTTATTGATACTGGCTTTAAAATCACAGAATCTTGCAAGTCTAATTGTGCTGTGCCTCTTTCTTCTTCTTATAGTTCACTGAATGAGGGAGGCATCTGCCTGAGCCACTTCTGAATTCTGAATCTCTTGTTCTAGATTTAGAAAAAAATGTTACCGTTCCTTTTGCCTAGGTTGGTTTCTGCATATCTCAATCCAGTTCATCTTTCCTATGCTCTACACCTTTTCTCATGAAAGAAATGGAAACATTCCTTCCTATCCAACTTCATATGTTATCATTCATAATTTTATGCACATCTGTAGTATAGATGAAACTTTCTAGCTTAAGTCTCAGAGGGACTTGGAATTGATTCTTAGCTATAATCCAAAGCATATATAAGCAACTAGATCCATTAAATTCAGCAGGAACTTATATTTACTGACACACACAGAGAGAAGGAGAGAGGGAGAGAAGGAGGGAGGGAGAGGGAGAGGGAGGGGGGAGAGAGAGAGAGAGAGAGAGAAGGCAGCTGAGCATGTAAGGAGATAGGATGGGAAGATAAGAGTGACTTTGCATTCTGCTTCTGGCTGATCAGAGAATGGCTTCACATCCTAGAGATTCAGCCACAAACATAAAGTCATGAACCCCAGCATGAGTAATCTACGCTGATGAGTAATCCACAGCCTAATTTGAAAAGCAATTTGACCAGTGACTCAAGATTAAGCCATAAAATACAGATTCAGAGAATAACCTTTCCACCATCTGGGAAGAGCTTGGTTTGGGGGCATTCTTGGGCAAAAGCTACTAGCCAAATTGCATGGTGTGATCCATCAAGGGGGTGAAGTCATTCGACCCACAGAACGTAATAGGAGAAGAGTCTTGGCTTAGAAATCTTTCCCACGATGTCTCATTTTTTCTGACTGACCAGAAGCTGTGTGTTCTAGATGAAGGCTTTGATATTGTTTCCAGCATTGATATAGCCCTTGAAAATAATTTCAGCTGGAACATTCTCTCAAACATCTCTATTACCATCCCAACATGTTTATCTTCCTGATTTTGCTTCTCTAAAGCAGGGGTCCCCAACCACCGGGCCGCGGACCGGTACCGGGCCGTGGAGCACTCTCTACCGGGCCGCAAAGAATTTTTTTTTTTAAAAAATGGCGGCTTTCTTCACCTTCGGTGAATGCTGCTGGGATCGGGGATCAAGGACACAAATGAAAGAAGGGGAGGGAGGAAGCAACCGAAGCCTGTCCTTCTCTCTGGGTCAGCTCTCTCAGTCGCTCTCTCGCTCCTCCACCAGCACAGGAAGAAACTGCTTCAAAGAAGCGGGGGGGGGCTTTTCCTGTCGCCGAAGCGCCCGTTTCTCCCCCACCCCCACCCCGTCCGCCCGCCCGCTCGCTCGCCCGCCCGCCTCTGCGCTTGCGGGGTTCAACCAGTGCTCCGTTCTGCCTGCCTGCCTGCCTTCGTTAATGGTTGAATCGGAACAGCTTCGGCTGAGTAAAAGAGGCGAATAGTTATTATTCTCAGCCGAAGCTGCTCCCAAACAACCAGAAACTAAGGCAGGCAGGCAGGCAGGCAGAACGGGACACTGTGGATTGAAGCGGGCGGGCGGGGTGGGGGTGGGGGTGAAACGAGCGTTTCGGAATAGCTGCGGCGACAGGAAAAGCCCCCCTCCTTCTCTCTCCCCCCCCCCGGTCCTTGCAAAAATTTTCTGCTTGAAACCGGTCCCTGGTACAAAAAAGGTTGGGGACCACTGCTCTAAAGTATGAAAGATGAGACAAGTAGTTGCCCTAGTGAATGAGAAGATATATTTGAAAATGAGTGGATAATGGGTCACAATCTTCTTTTGCTTTGCATTCAAAGTACAAGTACTTTACTTCCTGAGTCTAAGTCATTAGTACAGTATCTTGTAGCCAGAAAACTTATTTCAAGACAAAAATATTTCAATTCCTTCACTGAATTCAGTTATTTCTTGGGTTCTGGGCCATGTCATTCCTTTTTCTTCTGGTGATCAGTGGAAATGCCACTGATAAAAGGAAAATCCCCAGAAGGTACAGCTGCAAGATGTGACTTAATATAAATAGTAAGCATGTAGCAAAGCTCTAGGGACTATAGCACTGTGAAGCTGCAGTACTTAGTAGAAAAATGGAGGAAGACTGATATGACTGGAGCATGTAAACTGGACAAAACGGTTTTGGTATGCAGCACTTGACTTACGGATTGGAAGAGCCTACGACAAGTAACAATGATTTGCCTGTGGAGCATGTGGGAGAAGAGACTGCAATGGTCTTCACCAGAACCACTTTAACATACCAGCACTTTCAAAATGGAAATGTAGCAACAGAATCAAGAACCCTACTATCGATGACAGCTTGATGGGTTCGTCTCTGCTGCATCTAATTCCATCACTGCAGAAAAGGGAATCATAGTTCTGCCAATGGTAGACCTCAGATGACATAGACCAATTTCCTATGAAATTGTTGATCCTTGCTCTGTGTTCACACTGATGCTAGAAATAAATCTGCTCTTGATCTGCATACCTCTGGCTTACTTCCAGGCCACTAGTTTATCAGCCACTCTACAGGCTTTCTGCTGAGAAGGAAAACAAGACTGCAGCCAAAGTCTAAAGAAATATGATCACTCGGCAGAAGCTAAACAGTGGTCAATGAGAACAAATTCAGAGCTCTCCACAATTTGCCAGCTCTCTTTATAACTAGTGAAACTAAAGAAAAATGGCTGAATTTCTTTTTTGACAGAGAATTATACCAAGCCAAATCTGGAGAACAATTTATTTCAAATTTTCAGAAAGACCCTGATGAATAAAGGAAACCTCTTACCTTGATAGATACTTATTAAAACCCAGATCAAAAACGTCTTATAAGATAACGGCCTTCCCTAAAAATGAAAGGGCAGAAAGATGAAAATGAAATCCGTCTCATATATGTTAACCTCAAAGTCACATGCAGAAATTTGAAAGGAATATGAATGAATGAAACTTTGAACCTTCAGGAGATCTTTGTAGAGCTCTGGATACAACATGGCCACTACCGCTTTGACATCTTTGTCCAGCACTAGAGAGAAAACTGGAAACATGGTGTAGAGGGTAGAATACCTAAAAGCAGGAACACAAGAAATACCAGCTGAAGGTTACAATCTACCATTTCAGTTTTCTTGGCAAATGCTCTCTTCATTTACAAAAAGGTAGGACATGTAGACAAAAAGCAAGGACAATGATTTCAACTTAAAAATTTATCTGTGCCAGAGGTTGTCATTGGCAAGGGGCCGAATTCAACACTTTTGCAGAGGACTAAGGAGTAATGGTGCAAAGGAGGAAGATAGAATGGGGTATATACAAAGGTAGAACCCATTTTTTTCTCCCACTTGGGTTTATTTTAGAAGATTTCTTTCCTTCCTTCCTTTCTTTCTCTCTTTCTCTCTCTCTTTCTTTCTTTCTTTCTTTCTTTCTTTCTTTCTTTCTTTCTTTCCCTTCCCTCCCTCCCTCCCTCCCCCGCTCTCTCACTCACTGACTCACTCCTTCTCTCCCTCCCTCTGGATTTGTATTAAAACTACTGTTTCCTATTTCAAAATACTGGGCAACAGTAATGCACTAGGATTGTTGATGCTCATAGTTTATATATAAAGTGCATGGCTAAAGCTGTGTTGTCTCAGTAGGTGGCTGCTGGGTTCAGAAACTTAGCAGGGTTGGGCCTGACTAGCTTGTGAATGGGAGATTCCCAGGGAATTGAGGACTGCAGGCTAGAAGGGAGGTAAAGAAAATCTTAGAAGTCAGTGGGAAATCATTTATGTGGTGTCACTACAAAAACTATACGGATGAATTTCTATGGCAACCAGAAACCCAGGTTAACTCTAGGGTGTCTACGTTAAAAGTACATGAGTGTTTCACTACTAATTCTGCAAAATAACCCTGAATATTGTCTACGGAGATTCTCAGTCCTCCAGGTCATGGTTGTCCCAAAGGTGTTTTTTCAAGAGGCAACTGGACTTTCTGGTTTTTCTTTGAAGATATTTTGCTTCTCATCAAGAAGCTTCTTCAGCTCTGACTGGATGGTGGGGAATGGAAGGATTTATATTCCTTGCAGACAGCTGGTCATTTGCATTCTTTTACAGAGTCATTGAGGCCCCTTGGGGGTTTATCTGCGTCCTCAGGATCACCTGAGTAGTGCAAATGGTTGTGGAGCTTCTTGGATCTGCCGAAAGGGCTCCACACCTATTTGCATTAAGTGGCCTCAACGACTTTCCAAAAAAGAATACAAATGACCAATTGCCTTCAAGGAATATAAATCTTTCCATTCCCCACCATTCAATCAGAGCTGAAGAAGCTTCTTGGATGAGAAGCGAAACATCTTCAAAGAAAAAACAAGAAAGTCCAGTTGCCTCTTGAAAAAACACCTTTGGGACAACCCTGAATATAAAAAATTGAAGAGGTGAAAGACTGCAGGTCCTAAGAAGCTATTGAATACAATCAGTGTCTTAATTCAACGAGGTCAGGATACTCTGCAGACTGGTTATCTTTCTCAGCTTGTGTTACCGGATACTTTGAATTGGAAAAGATCAATTCCTGGAACTGTCTGAGTACAAATTAGATACTCTACTACTCAGCTACTAACTTTTCCTCATTGTTAGTGTCTAAGAGCTGCTTGACTTCTAAAATATACATTTGTAAAGAAAGACGTAATAAGTTTTATGTGCTGCATAAATGTGGTAACCAGATATGCAAAAAAGTGCACATGTACACATCAAGAGTTGGAACTGCTTGCATTTTCTTGGCCAGATTATATTTTGAACCAAACCTCAAAGTATGCTGCTATATGATGTGTGAAATGGTCCAAAGATCCAGAACTTAATTTTATCCCAAACGCAACAGGACTCAGCCTCCAACCTTCCCTAAGCTGCTGGGCTTTCACCCAAAAAAATGGTGATATGTGGCACTGGCATTCATTTTATTTCCTTTCTGCAAAAGAGTCATATTATAAAAACATGGCTGCAGGATTTTGTTTACTTTAAAAAAAACGCCCTGCTTTTTGTTTTCAGAAAAGACACCTCCCTCCCCGCCTCCTCTCCAACATGTTATAACATTGCTTCTGGGATACAAAAGTTGCTTTAACAGCTAAAATTGGTCCTAAATGGGATCCATGTGTTTTTAATGGTTGCTGGATTAAAGTTGCTTTGAAACTGGGCATCTTCAAAGTGTCCTGCTTCATTCCGATAAGAGCAGTAGAGGCAGGAAGGAAAGAGTGCGACATTTTAGCCTGTGCCACTCATTGCCGTGACCGTTTCCAAACTCAGGAAGGCTTCAAACAAATCTCATTATACATTTTAAAGATACCACAGGGAATGGATTGGCTCTTACCCAATGATGAGAAAGCCTTGATAGAGCGGAACAGAAGCAAAGTAAAACACTGAAGAGAAAACTGCCTATGGAATAAAATACAAGGAATTATTAGGCTTCAAAGCAAAAAGAAAATAGAGTCAATGACAACTATCTCTTCAGCTGTCTCTTAATGGAAAGAGTTGGTGGTCCCGCATTGGTCAACTAAGGCAAGTAGTGAAGATTAATACTTAGGAGAAACCACAGGTGGCTTCTCTACCCAGAAAGATTTGGCAATTTAGAAAAGGCTGTTCATGGCAAATTAAATCCTAATGAAAGAGGTTTTTTTTTAAATATAGGTTCCAAAATATACGATGCTACTCAATAACTCAATATTTTTGAAGGTCAATATACAGTCAAGACCAGAGATATTTCTGCTAGGGCGGATGGATAAAAATTAGGAAAAACTGCATGATATTTTGTTCCTATATTTCAGAGGTCCTCAATCCCCGGTTGCACAGCTGGAGGTGAGTGGTGGGTGAGCAAAACTGGGCATGCACAGGATCTAGGTTGCATGCTCCTCTTACAATACGCACGCACACACACACACACACACACACACACACACAATCGGTCTGTGAAATAATTGTCTTCCATGACAATTCCCCTGGTGCCAAAAAGGTTGGGGACCCAAACTATATATGATAATGACAGTAAGACTTTTATATGGCCAATAGTGGGAAGAGTTGATATCATTTACAATGCAAGAATGGTTGGTAAAGCTGATGGTGTTGGTTGAGATATTGAAACTGAGGGTCTCATTAGAGGAGAGACATTGACTAACTTTTATGCTAACTGGAAGCCCCTTTTGGACTTTTTGTACAAACAGAAAAAAAAATGAAATTATAATATATTGGTTTGGGGACTATTAATGTTCATAGATTATTGAAAAATGAATGAGCTCTATGGTTCTAACCATAGAGCAAAAGTTGAATTATTTTTTATTTATATCTGCTGTAAAATTATTCTTTCTTTTTTTTGCATTTCTGCTTCTTCCTATATTTTTACTTTTTCTTCTTTTTCATCTTTTCTTATTAGTTCTTATTAGTTTTATCTTTCTACTTTAAAATTTAATAAAATTATTGTATTAAAAAAGGATTATAAGTGATGTAGAGATCATACATGTGCAAGATATAAAATGAAAAGGTAAATGATCCCAAATCAATGTAACTCACTGACAAACTACTATCTGCTTCCACACATAGAAGAGAAACCCTATCAGTTGAAGGTGAGAAAGTAGGAACTTACTGATCAAGCAGAAACAATGCTCAATTCTTGTTTAATTGATTTCTCCTATTTTCTCTGCCATTTGGACAGAACAAAGTAAAAATCCTATGTGGGCTTTTAAAAAAATAAAATAAACTTTCACACAGGGGTGGGATTCTACCAGTTCGCACCTGTTCACTAGAACCGGTTGTTAACATTCTAAGCAGTTCTGAGAACCGGTTGTTAGAAGAAATTACTGGCCTAATCCTGTAAGGAAGGCAGGAAGGAAACATTCTGGTGTTGCTTACAGAAACTGCCTCTCTGTTAACCCTTATTACATTCTTGGCAGGACTAGACTTCCTGTCTCAGGAACATCTCTGGATTTTTCCCCCTCCTTTGCTAGTACTTTGCTTGTGTGGAGTGACCATTCAATGGCACTGAAAAAAGTGACTTATGACAATTTTTCACACTTACGACTGTTGCAGCATCCCCACAGTCATGAGAGGCCAGGTAAGGAGATGCGTGCCTTGATGTGAGTGATATTGAGTTGGCCACACCCAGCCAATAACATGACCACCAAGCCATGTCCACCCAGTCACATGATCAGCAAGCCACACCCACCACCTAAGCCATGCCCACAGAACCGGTTGTTAAAAAATTTGAATCCCTGCTTCCACCCCTGCTTTCACACCCTGATCCTGTCTGGAGTCAAATGACCAAAGGGCACTAAACAAGGTACAGGAACATCACTGACCTGCATGGTACTAATGCACAAACTTCTATGGATCACAAACTGGCTGAGAGCAGCAGATCTTTTGTAGCTGTTTCTTCCATGCACCATCAGTAATCGGCCCAGGTGCTTAAACTGAGTGATGGAGAAATCTGCTGCAAGAGAAGCTTGTTTTCCTTCCTAGGAATACCATGAAACAAAAATATCAAGGCCCTCCATCATTACAAAACCCAGAATTCTCCTGCCACAAAAGTAAGCATCATTCTAGTTGTATACAGTAGCCTGTTCTCCTTTGATCAGCACATAAGGTCCCTTAAATCAGGCATTTACTGCTGGGAACATGGTATGTGGCTCCCTCACCTTTAAAATTGAGAAGTGAGGAGGTCAAAAGAGCAAGGTTTTTTTTAAACCAGTGTCTGATTGACTTATTGTACTGTTCTATGCAGCTTATTCAGAGTCTGTGTTTAGTAGAGTTTACTGCCAGGTAATCCACATGCAGAATGTAGCCTTAGGAAATCTGAGGCATCTACAAAATAATTTTCAGTTTTCTACCCATGTTTCTCCCAAAACAACACCCTGTCTTATATTTTTTGCCACTCAAAAAGGCACTAGGTCTTATTTTCGGGCTGTGTGTGTTTGTGTGTGTCAACTGACTCACCTCACTTGCGTGCGTTGCCCCTGGCCTCTTTTTTGCTGTCAGAGACCTTCAGGAATTCCTTTTGTGGCTGCAAGGCTTTCCTAAAGGCTCCTGCAACTGATAACAGAGCTACAGATAGATCCGGAGCTCTGTTATTGGCTGCAGAGGCCTTCAGGAAAGCCTTGCCAGCCTCGTCAGCTGCAGAAGAAATGGGCCAGCAAGGCAGGCGTTGGGGTGTGTGAGGCCTGGATGCAACTGTCCGAAGGTAAGTAGTAGGGCAGCACCCCCCATCCCCACCCTAGCTTAATTAAGACCCCATGGAGTGGGTGGGGTCTTAATTAGGGATTATTTTGGGGGTAGAGCTTATCTTGGGCACACTTGTAAAAATTAAGCTAGGACTTACTTCTGGGGTAGGTCATATTTTCGGGGAAACACAGTACTTCTATTTATCGTTATTTATTTATAACATAACATCTTTTTCTTTGCAGGTAGTCTTTGACTTATGATCACAATTGGGACCAGAATTTCTGTTGTTAAGCAAGATGGCAGTTAAGTGAAGTTGTGCCTGATTTTCACGATCTTATTTGGTCATGATCCTTAAGGGAATCATTGCAGTTGTTAGTGAATCAAGTGGGCATTAAAGTCAGTCCAGTTTGATATAATGACCCATGTGATGTCATCACAGCTCTCACTGTATGTTAAGGATGCCGTGACTATCTCAAAATCATTCATAATACTTTTGGATAAGAGGGAAAATAATGCCCCAGTTAGGAATAAAATCAGACCAGAAAGGTACAGGATGACAATTTAATCAAAAGCATATGTCTTAAATTGGAGCTAAAAGCATAAAAGCTTGACAGCCACCAAATCTGTGAGTGGGACCACATCACATCTGTAGGCTCAGGGAAATTATATATATATATATATATATATATATATATATATATATATATATATATATATATATATATATATATATATATATATATATATATATTTACTTTTCCACTGCATCATGTCTATTTTAAGGATTATACTTACATTTTTATGGTTTTCTCATCTCAAAATTGGAATAAGCAACTATGGTCAAAGAAGGAGAGGGGTCTTTGATGAATAAAGAAACAATTGGTCCAGAGAGCTTCCAAGGTTGTGTTTCATAAATCAGATGACAGCAATAGCACTTAGTCTTATATACCACTTCACAGTGCTTTACACTGTAAGTGGTTTATAGAGTCAGCATATTGCCCCCAACAATCTGGGTCCTCATTTTACCCACCTTGGAAAGGATGGAAAGCTGAGTCAACCTTGAGCCTGGTGAGCCAGCCAAACTGCAGCCAGCCGCTAGCAGAAGTAGCTTGCAGTGCTGTATTCTAACCACTGTGCCACCACAGCTCTAGTGATACTCTGATTGTGAGTTTATGTCTATCCACTGAACTAAAGCTCTCTCTCCTGAAATCATTATCATTATGACTGTTTCATTCAAACTAAACATCATGCTTTGGCTTACCTTTCCTTCAACACCAACACCACAGTCTGCCTCCTGAATCATACTGACATCATTTCCCCCGTCACCTGTAACACACAAAATCAAGGAAGTTCAGTTGAGTGGCTTAGAATGCTAGCAATGAAATACGATTCCTAGCTATTCTGCAGTATGTTTCCATTTTACAGGACTTATCAAGGTAAAAAGAAGCCATGATGAGAAACTTGGGGAATTATAAATGGAAAACTGTTCCCGAGTCAACATTGTAAATTTATGTGAGACAGCTGTAAAATGAGCTCTGTTTGGAACCGCTCCTGGTATTAAAACCAACACTTTCAGTCTAATTGGGCATAAAGTACACTGTGTTGCTGCAAAGGGACAGTTCCAACATGGGAATGCTTCCAGGACTGTTGTAGTACTTTTGTATAACCTCAAGGGCAAGCCCAAGTGATGGGCATAGAGTCAAGTTGGGTGTATGAACATTCAAGTTTATCTGGATGCATCTAGTGAATGAAACAGCTCATTACCACAAGCCAATGAATTTCAACTAGCAGGTGAACTTCAAAACGAAACAAAGCATACACACACCCTCAGAGAGACAAAGAAACACAAAATTTTCCCCATGGGATGAGATGGAGACATCTGAAACACATCTGGCTTAAGTTCACAAGTTATCTGGAAACCACACAGGGCAAATGGTGGAAGCACTGAATCATAAAAACATCCCATTTTTGCCATTTTCTTTATGGTTGAAAGCCAGTTCCAGTTCTCCTTGCTTAGCCAAGGCTGGATCTGCTTAGGTTTTACTTGGTCTGCTATAGCTAACCATAAAGAGACAAATCATTTTAGCTGTAGAGTTCCTAGCTGGCAGTGACATCCTTTTGAATGGTTACAATAATGGATTCCAGAGCTTCATTATACATGCAACATAAAATGAAAAAAAAAAACAACAACAGCAAGAGGGATATTCTAATATCACTAGCAGTTTAGCATTTCTTTGGACAATTATTCCAGGTCATTCAATATAAGTTTTACTGTCTCTTTTCACGTTTTAACTATGCTATGTTTTTTTTCCTCTCAGTATCATGAGGTGTAAAGTAAGCAAGCGGAATAACTAAATGAAAGAGCAGAACATGTTTCACGGTGCCTGTTTTCAAGAAAAGCAGAGGTAATAAAACATGGTGGCTAAAATTCAAACCCACAAATTCTGGGGGAAGGAGCTGGAGCTGCAGTTGTAGAAAATGCAAAAAAAAAACAAAAAAAAAAAAACTAAGGAGATTTAGGACAATAATAATGCCTTGCTGCAAGAACAGCAGCATTGGTTTAATAACTGTTCAAAGTTACAATGGCACTGAAAACAGTGCTTTACAACTGGTCCTTGTACTTACAACTGTTTTGACTGTGGTTACGTGATCAAAATTCAAGCCCTTCTCAATTTACAATGGTTACAGAATCCCAGGGTCATGTGATCATCATTTGTGATCTTCCTAGCCTGCTTCCAAGAAGCAAAGTCAATGGGGGAAACTGGATTATCTTAATAAATGTGTGATTCACTTAACAATTGCAGTGATTTGCTTAACAACTGTGGGGGGAAAAACTTCATAAAATAAGGCATTACCCACTTAACAGCTGCCTTGCTTACCAACAGAAATTCTGATCCCAACTGTGATTGTAAGTTGAGGACTACCTGTAAACTCAATTGATTAAGAGCCATCAAATTACTATCAACTCTTAGCAATCTCACAGATTTTCTCCATGATGATCTCTTTCAATAACACCAAAATGTCTGTAGTTATGATGGAATGGTTTAATTACTCTTCTGCAAGTGATCAGGAGCTTAGACTCAATGATCCCTTCCAATTCTCTATTTTGTGCCAGCTTATTACACTTGCATGGAAAGGGCTGCCTCATAGCTACATCCATGGATTTGCTTTCCTTCAGAAACTCTAACCTTTATTAAAAAACCTCAGAGAAATGGAAAACCCATAGGTGTGCAATGTTTAAATCACAGCTTTTTCTCTGTGATGATGAACCAATATACAAAAAAGACGCTAAACTAGAGAATCCAGCTGGAGAATCCCTACTATGAAAGATTGCAGGGAGGCTGGGAAAGTAAAAGTAAGAAGAAATAACTGAAAGACTGAAGGACAATCCATTGATAGCTTATCCTATGAATTGGATACTTCAGCCCTGGTGGCCAGAAACTAGAAAGAAAATGACTCTTTAATGAGGTCATTGTAAATGAGAACTAGACATTCTTCTTGAAGTCTTGAAAAGTGTAATTAACAATAAACTATAGCAGCGGTCCCCAACCTTTGTGACTTGGTGGCCTGACGGGTGGGGGGGAGGAATGGGTTGCGCAGGCGGTGGGCTGATGCACATGTGTGCAGCTCAACTTGCACAAGTGGTGGGTTGGCATGTGTGAGCGCCTGCTGGCCAGATGCTCAGAAAAGCTGCACCAGAGCTGCACCAGTGTGTTCTGGTCAGCCCCTCACGTGGCCCAATTCTGAATAGCCCATGGCCCAGTGGTGGGCCATGGCCTGAGGGTTGGGGACCCCGATCTATAGATACCCCAAGAATAGCCTAAAAGATACTACATGAAGTATGTGTAATCTTTGGTTCCTTGTTGTCATCTATGTGAGGTTTAACACCTACCTACTGCGCAGGTCAACTTCCCAGTTCTCTCCTTGAGTAAGCGTACAATTTGAGCCTTTTGTGTTGGGGCACATCTACAGCAGATGACTGCCGGACACTGGCAAGCCAGTTCCATGAACTCATACTCATAGTATTTCAAGCATACCTATTCCATGAGAAAAAAACAAAGAAAGAAACAAAGTTAATGGGATGCAGAGATTTTTTCTTTTGCTGACCCCTGTTCCTTGTAAGAGCCTGACCTTCTAGATCAGTGTTTTTTTCAGTCTTGGCAACTTTAAGGTAAAAGCTAAGAATTCTAGGACAACTTCTCAAAGTTGTCAATGTGAGAAACAGTTCACTGGAGGAATTTGTGTGTTTCTGGCCAAAGCTGCTGATGCAAAAGCTGGGAGCCCAGTATCAGAATATATTCATGAATTGGAATAGAGCTTAGTAACAAGGTCAGCCAATGAGAGCTGAGTTGAGGGCTGAAACTTAAAGAGAGAATCTGGGCGTGGTTTATCTCTGTTCTGTGCTCAGCTCTAAAGTGAAAGAGAAACTAAGTTGCTTGCTTGTGTGCTGAAGTTGAGTTGCTTGTAACATGTCTGCCTCTGTTTGAGTTTGCTCCATGTTGGAGAAATCTACAACTGGTATTGTAAAATTTTCTTAATAAGTTTACAAAGACATTAAATGAAGCATCAGCCATCTGTGTTTATTTTTCTGGCACTGAATTTATGCGGCAAAACTCTCAATACCCAGCCCACCTCTCACCTCCAAGGAATCCCCAGAAATCACCAGGGCACAGTCATGTTTGCGGCGGAAAGCATTTAGTTCCAAATGTGCTTCTCCACGGTTGGTCACCTGGACAGGAGAGAATGGGTAGCTTAGTGTCAGCAGAGAATTCATTATATGTCAGATGGGTGTCAAATCTGCCAGATGGTGGGTATGGTGTCCTGATCCAAGCCCTGCCACTTCTGTACTTGCAGTTTTTTTTAATTAATTAATTAATTAATTAATTAATTTGTTTATTTGTTTATTTATTTATTTATTCATTTATTCATTCATTCATTCATTCATTCATTTATTTCATATGTAGGCTGCCCCAGTCTGTCATAATTCTGTGTAGGTGAGAAAATAAAACAATAGAAACAAGAATATACACAATCCCAAAAGGAAAAAAAAGTTAAGATTAGGAGAAACTTAACAGGGCAATGCAAGGGACCACTGTCCATTCTAATTCATTGCCTTGGCCCAGGTTTTAAAAGTTCATTTAAGTGAGGCCAAGAATATATGAATCTTGGGGGATGAGGGATTGTGTTTCAGAAAGCAGGCACCATGACAAAAAAAAGCCTGCTTTCTGGTTCCCATCACATAGCCTGTTGGACCTAGAGGATGTCAACTTACATCAGAATGCATGAGATCAGCAGAAACTGCTGGAAATAAGTTGACACTCAGATAGCAAAGTCCTATCCCATGAAGGGCTTTATAAGTAATATCCAGGACCTTGAATTGCATCTAGGACCCACCACCTCACCCACTTGACAGCTTTAAGACCTGTGGACCTCAACTTCCAGAATTCCTCCTCCCATCATGTTAGCTCAGGAATTCTGGGAGTTGAAGTCCACAAGCTTTAAACTTGCCAAGTTTGAAGACCCTTGATCTAGGACCTTATGGTAATTATTGCAGTTATGATGCAGAAATATTACCTGAATTTATCACAGCATGCTCATAACTTCTCATTTCAAGTGATTTTCAAGAGTACACTGCAATTGTCCAGGCATAAGGTAACCAAAGCATGAATGACTGTCTTAAGGACCTTCAATTTCAAGCACAACTGACACACTAAATTAATTTGGGTGAAAGTCTTCCTGACAACAGCTGCTGTCCCAAAAAATGACAAATCTTGCATTTTGCTCTTCCCCAGCAAGGAATGAGTCACAGCAAACAACAACAACAACAACCACCCACTGGGCAGGTAGTTGAGGATGTTGAGCTGGAGAAATAATTTCATTTCACCGTTCTTATGGCCACCATGTAATCCCTAGGCTCTTATTCATTCTCAATTAGATTCACCCTTTGTCTTCTTCCAACAGCACTCTAGGCCTTTTTCTGGCACTTTGTCTCCTGGAGTTCCTCAGAAAATCAAGGAACTCATTAGGATCGTTGCACAGGGAAAGGCCACAAGCAGCATTTTGATCCAAGGATAGTAGGCAGCAACAAGTGACTCAAGTGTTCCAGATTTTGAATGCCTACAACTTACATTAGTGTGGATCTTATCCAGAACGTGGAAGAATGATTAATGGCTTGAAGAAGAAAAAAAAAAAAGCACTGAGGAGTTCCGGTTTGAGCTTCTTCGACGACAGACAGAAATCTGCGATCGTGCACGGTTTCGGTCTGGGCTCGCCGCTGGAGCACCCCGAGCCGCCTGGTTTTGGGGCTAAGCCACCCTGTAGAGGTGGTGAAGAGGGGGGAGACTGCCAGCAGGGTGGAGGAGGGCCGCATCTCTCCTCCTCAGCTGGCCATTACTCCCTTTCCCGAAGGCGGTTGCAGCGGTGGTCACAAATGGCCACCTCAAAGAAGAACTCGACCGGAAAAGAATGTGTAGGAGGAAGATAAGAAGTGAAAGTTTTGGCTGACTGGGTTAAATTGCAAAAGCAACAACTAAGGTACCCTGGAATTTAAACTAAAAAAAAAAATAGCATCGTTCCCAAAGAAGATTCTGAAGCAGCCAAGGAAAGTGAAAAGGGAAAGGTTTGGGTTTTTTTTCTTCTGTCCCTTTCCCTATACTGACAACTAAGAGACTTAAATAAGAAATCGGGGGGGAAAATCCACTTTGACATCAATAGGCAATTAATCTGAAAATAAAACAAAATGTCAAAGGGATAATAAAGATTTCTGGACACTAAAAAAAAAATTTATAAGCAGGAAAGGAGAGAAAAAGAATAAAAGGGCAGGATCCAGAAAAAAGGGAGGAGACTGCCTGGAATTAAAAGGAATCTACAGTAAAACTTCAACAAGACTTCTAAAAGATACATTTCAACTGAAACTTGGCAACTAAATAGTAGAACCCCAGGAAGAGAAAGTGAAAAAAAAGCAAAAAGAAACAGCTTGCGTGTATTTGGATTACTTGGTGATCTTTGGATTCTTGGTTATTGCATTTGAATGACTAAAATTAATCGGGTGGTTGTTTAAAAATTTATACAATGGCACTACTTCTGGATGAATTGAAAATGGAACTTAAAAAGTATAAAGAAGATGCACAAGAAGGGAGGGGTTCTTTTGGCTTTGTTTTTCAATTCTTAGAAATGGAGATTTGGAACTATGAGAAACAACAAGAAACGTCTGCAAAACAAGAAGACAAAGAAGAAGCCATCTTTAATGAACAAGTAATTCTATGTGGGGAAGAAAAAGGAAAGGGGGGAAAGAGAATGGAGAATTTAAGACTTAAAAAACAACCAAAGAAAAGAAAAATAGTTCGAAAAATGAGTATAATATTGGAAAGCAACAGAAGAGGGGAATACAGAAGAGAGAAATAGAGGTAGAGAGACAAGGGGATAAAAAGGGGAGAGAGAAGAAGAGAGGGAAGAAGGAAAGGAAAAGAAGTTACAAAGGACAGAAACAAGATATAGAAAAACAGGGCCTATTTAGAGATAATGGGTGAAAATTTAACTGAAAAAGGGATTCTGTAAAAGTACATAAGATTGTATTGTTATATTAGTAATAGAAATAATTTTAGAAAATTGGAAACAATGTATGATTAAAATGAGGGATAAAATAGTTACTGTAATCTAGTGAAATGTTTGTTAATAAAATAAATGAAATAAAATAAATGAGAAAATTGAATTAGGAAGGGATGGGAACATTTTAATTAGTTATTGTTTTATAAAATATAAGTGGGGGGGGGATTATGGAAAGCTTATAACTGTTCCCATAGAAGTATGATATTTAATTAAAAAGTAATATTAAAGAAGTTAAGATTTTAATGAATATTAATATTAATGATAGAATTGAATTGGAATGGAATGTGTTGTTTTAATTACATATATTTATAATCTTTTTTTTAAAAAGAATATAGTGTGTATTTTAAGAATGTACCAAGCAGAATCCGAATGGAAGTTATGTATTATATTGAATGTTATAACTTTAAGGTATATATTGAAGCTTAAATAAGAGTTAAATGGATAAAATTAAAAGATATAAAGGTGTTATACTCCAATCAGCAACTACAGGAGAAACTTTGTTTAATGAGAAAAGATAATATGAAATTGAAACAGGACAGACAAAAAGTATAAATATAATGATTTGAATTGAGATGAGATAATTAAAATAAAATTGAGAAAATTAAAAGAGGGGAGAAGCTATGTAGAAAATGTAAAACAGTAATAAGATATGGAATAGAACATAAAAATGAGCATGAAATTGAATTTGTGTCTGTAAGAAGAAATGTAACCCGGGATTACGCTACTTTCAAAAAAGATGTTTTATTTGTATTTTTTAATGTGAAAACTCAAATAAAATTTACAAAAAAAAAAAGAAAGAAAAAAAAGCACTGATCAATTTGGGGGGGAAAGTATATATAATGCTAGGAAGAGATTTGAGTTATGAATATGACACTACTCTCACCTAAACAGTTTTCTGACATAATTCAGTGCATTCTTACTTGGTAAAGGAAGTAATAAAGTATTCAAATGCAAAGAAGATAAGAATATTTCAGATTTGGCAGAGGAATATGTGGTATATCTGCATCAAGCAGAGGGTGTGTTTGTGCACAGCAGATCCAAAACAACCTCACTTCTTGCTTGTTTGGGAGTGGGCTGTATGCCACATATCTCTACAGCAATATATATATATATATATCACCAAATCTGGTTTTTGAATGGAACCCATATCTAGGGATACTTCTGCATAGCCTACTCTTTTTATTCTTAAACCCATGGTCACACTTTGTCAAGAGATTGCTCCATCCCGGTCAACACTATGAACTTGTGGCAATTTTAAGAGAGGGTTCATTGAAAGAACTCTATAAGACAAAGATCAGTAATTTCAAGTGCTCTTTAAGAAATGTAATGCTGCTGTATTAAAAGAGTTAAAGTCAATAGCATAAGGAAAAATACGGTTCATAAATGAAAGTGACTGTTAAACACAGGGCTAAAGGACAGGCTTTGCATGCATAAAGATCTGTATCTCTATTTTAATGATTCAGGACAGTCCTTTTGGCTGAGACAATTTAGCTTAAATGAACGAAGAGTTTGTCATACTCCACCTCACATTTATTGCACAGTCATGGTACAGAAATGCAAGTGGCCTTTCTTGCTTCACCCAAAGAAATCTTGGAGCCTGAAATTTTGCAAAGAGGTCTCAGAAAAGCATTTTCAAAGAGATGCAGAGTTCCCTTTACAGAATAATAAGGATGAGCAATAAATTAGTTCTGCAAGACAAGGCAGAAGAAAACAACATTCACACTGGTTTCAAATCTCCATTGAAGGGCGGATTTGGAAAATAAGCCAAAATGTAACATCTTGGGGGGAGGGGGGGTGAACCCGTCAGAACAGGAATTAACCGTTTTAACATTCTTGATTAGTTCATAAAATGCATTGCTGCCCAGCATTTTGCCTTGTTAAAGAACTTATTTCAGCAGAAATCCAAGCACCCGGATAAAATTGAGCCTGCAAGAAATTGGAGGAAACAAGAGCTCTTTTTCCATGTTGAAGTTCCAGCTACTAGGACCCATCATATGCAATGATGTTTGCAGTAAGGTTAGGCTTATATCATATGCTCAGCTGTAGTCTACATGCACAGTGAAGCTGGATGTTATTTCCCCCGATTCAAAATAAAGCTCTGTGGACAAGTGCTAAGTAAATTAAGTTTTATTTGTATTACTCACCAGTCTAAATATATGAATGTCCTGAGACCTGGTTACCAGATGTGCATTCTTAGCTGTACACGTGGCTGTTTCCAGTTTATCCCCTGTGAGCATCCATACCTAGAATTAAAAAAAAAAAATTCAAAACCTCACATGAATAGAAACAAAGAGCCAGTATAATGCAATGGTTTGCTTTGGACCAGACTCCCTGGAGACTCAGATTCAAGATCCCACTCAACCACAGAGCTCACTATGTGGATCACTTTTTCTCAAGTCAGCTTACAAGACTGATATTCTGGGGATAATATTAGAAGAAGCTCATATTTAAATCGCATTCAACTCTGAAAGGAAAGCAGGTTGCATCAAATGTAGTAAATTAATAATGGTAAATAATAAAAAGGCACTTAATAAATGTTTAGCTTGTAGGAAAATTAATATATGTACTATATTTTAGATATTTAGAAGCCAATAGTGGTTAAGGCAGGATCCTTGAGACTCAGGTTTGTATTTTCAGCTATGGAAAATCATGGGGTGAAATCATTCTCTCTCAGATCAACCTACCCCACAGCATTATTGTTGTGGGGAAAATATAGAAGAGGAAATACTAATTATGCTGCCTTGGGGTCCTGGAGAAAAGCTATATAAATCTAACACATCAAACGATCAAATTAATAAAGATGACCAGGTAAAAATACAAAAATCTCCCTTGTGTCAAAAGATTGATGACTTCCTCTGATTTCACAGACATGCCCATGTGTTTTTCTTGGCAGTAGGGTAGGAGACCATTAGAAAAATTGGAGAAGACCCATCCTCCCTGACGTATCCTTGTTTTTTCCAACTATCTGACATCTAGGCACTGTAAAAATAAATGGAAGGAACTTGCACCTTTATACCAAGTAGATTACAACTTGAGCCTCTATCTTCCGGATATGAGAGTTGGACAAACTAAGGACAAGTACAAATCTGAAAGTAAGTCCCATAATAAAAGTATGCAGCTTCTACTACCTCAATGGCTTCACCACACTTTGCAAGGTAAGAGCATTGGGTTAGGAACCAGTAGGGTGGAGGGATTAAGTGGTGAAATACTATCCATAAGGATCTCCCAGCATTCATTAGGTATGGTCAAGCTGAGTATGGACAGGATTTTAATTAAAATATAATTGAAATCCTGCACTGAGCAGATATTTGGGCATGGTGGCCTCAATAGTCTTTTCAAATCCTATAATTCTTTGAAGTTTTATTTAAATGCAATTGACAAAAGCAATTTGAACAATTGCATATTTCAAATACATTACATGGAATTTTGAAGTAACTGTTAAAAAACCTTTTTATATCATGCTGGGATCTAAGAGATATATTTCGCAAAAACATGAGTCAGTATTGACCATTTTTGGAGATGGAAGCTTCAGCTAAGACAAATGGCGCCAATAATGCAGTAATGGATGTTCTATAAAGGCAGCTTTAAACTGCTCCATGTGGCAGTTGTCTTAGTGCAACAAATTGTTTGTGTGAAGAAGATGCAACCAGAATGGTCTGTGGTGACATGGAGAAAATTGCCACATCCACACAATGAGTCATTGTACATCATGAGAAGACAATAACCACATGGACAACTTCAGAGAGATTTTCACATAGCAACCAAAATAAGTCTCTAATTAAACTTTTTAATAGTCAGTGGAATCAAACAAAATTGGGCTGCTTTGCATATTGCACAATGTGACATTGTTGCTGTTGTTGGAAAATGCATCTTATGGAATGGGCACTAGTGATATGGTATATGATCATGTAACCTGCCATAAATTCTACTAGACATTTTGTTTTGTATTGCCAGTTGTAAATTGCAAATTTATGATGATTCTGTAGTATAGGGCAATGTTTTTCAACCTTGGCTGCTTGAAGTGTGGACTTCAACTTCCAGAATTCACCAGCCAACTTGAAGGAGCACTCATGCACCACCTGATGCCGAGTCTTTAAAGCAGCCATGCCTTTTCCTGAGATGTCTAGTCTATTATGGGATATGAGAATTCACACAGGGAAGAGTTATAATTGATATGGGAAGGAAGTGAACACTTTCAACAGACAAAGCCAAGAGTTTGGGGAGCATTTCTAAGTAGCACAAGCATGGCCTTGGGTATTTCTCTACATCTTGGATATCATATCCATTCTCCCTTTTTTTTTTTTTTTTTACAAAAGTTCAGATCTTGGCCTTCATGGAAAATTGTAAAATAAGAATAAATTTCATGCTGCCATTCTTTCCAAAGTTGTTCCTTCAGAAGGAATTCAAAGTCTCATGGTTTCAGACAAGCACTCTATATATCATACATGGCTTCATGTTAGCCAACAGGAAACATAATTCAGGACTTTCTTTATACTATATGCACATTGAAATTTGTACAAGATAGTCCAGTTTGCTTGGTAATGCTGACAAACATGAAATCATGGCATGCAGCCGAACTACATGTTACTTGGGATGAGACAGGTATCTTAGTTATAAACTAATTTAAAAAGCTTGCTTTCCTGACATGGGGAAATGCTAGCTATGGTGTGGTTCCTAAGGCACAATTTTTTCTCTCCAATACAAGTGCTTTCTGAATAGACAGACTCCCAACTCTCAGTCATTCTGGGAATCTACACAACAGGAGGGTACTCGTATATTAATAATGCTCACTATAAAATTATACAGAAGGTAAACATCTTTCAGTTTGAGCTTGATTCTTTTTAAACTTCATGAAACATCCTTGTATTTTTCTTGGCTTGTTATTGCTTTCTTCTGAGGTATTCTTCTTCTTCTACCTCCCAATCTACTTTTCAGCCAATCTTTCCTGGAAGTCTCCCATTCAGATACTAATCAGATCTGACCAAGGCCAGTTTTTAAAAATCAGCAAGGTCAGCTAGATGCTACCAGCTAGATACTGCTGGTGATATAAAGGATTTTTTTTTAATCAATGGGATAAATAAAATAAAATCCATTCCCTTGGAAGTTGTATTGGGCTGTCAATCTCTCTGCCTTTAGAAATCACATTCTTAATGGGACTGATAACAATTTCAGCTGCTGTTTGGTTATTTTAAACAGGTTTATTTCTTTATATTGTTTTTATTTGTATTTGCCTGACAGCAATCCTGACTCTTGTCTGACTACCCTGGAAAAGTGTGCAACAGGAAAGTCAGATAAGCAACAGCATCCAGAGTGGTGGGAAGTCTTTGTAATTCCACCTTTGTCCAATCCCTGAATTGTGCTGCTTACAAGCAAAATAGAATACAGTTCCTATTTCAGTGGAATGTTCTGCTCAGATAAATTATTTCATTAATTGAAGGGGAAATGCTACCAAAGATCATAGCAACATCAAACCAGAATTCTGAGATGTGGCTCTGTAAAAAAATGTAGGTACTTAATTGATACAGGTAGTCCTCGACTTACAACCACAACTCAGTCCAAAATTATGGTTGTGAGTCTTTATATGGATGTTAAACAAAGGCATTGTCTGCAATGGCCATTTTTTGTTGGAAACTAAATGTAAACGCTGCTTTCTGGGCAGTGGTGGGATTCAAATTTTTTTACTACAGGTGGGTGTGGGTGTGGCTTGGTGGGTATGGCAGGGGAAGGATACTACAAAATCTCCGTTCCCACCCAAAAATAATAATAATTTCTGCTACCAGTTCTCCGAACTACTCAAAATTTCTGTTACCGGTTCTTCAGAACTGGTCAGAACCTGCTGAATACCACCTCTGTTTCGGGGGAGTAAATTGTGGTCATATGACTATGGGATGCGGTAAACAGCCATAAATGGGGGCCAATTGCTGAATGCCCAAAATGCAATCCATGTGACTGTGAAAGTAGTGTCAGCTGTCCAAACGCTGAATATGGTTTGTGTCTTTTTGGGGTTCTGTTGTAACATTGAATGATTGCTAAGTGACTGGTCGTAAGTCAAGGACTACCTGTAGTGCTTTATATACTGACAGTATTATTAAGGTGCTCCTATTGATGTGGAAATCATCTGTTTTTACTTATTATAATTATCTCGTGTTTATTCAGCCATAGACTAGTAGACTGGAGGAAAAAACAGTGAATCTTACACTTTTGGGTTTTGATTCAATCATACCTTAATGCCAGCATTTTTCAGAGTTTCCAAAGTTGGCCTGACATCCACCTGTAGTTGATCTTCTACTCCAGTCAGGCAGAGAAGCTCCATCTCCATCTCCAGACTCTCAATCACTGTGGCTACCTTCAGGGAGCGATCGTGGACACTTAATTTTGCTTGGACGTAGCGGGCCTAAGGAAGATCACGAGAGATACATCCCTTTATTATTTGTTCATTCATTAAGTGCTTAGCTCACATCAGAACAAAGTACCTGGATAAGGAAAAGCAGGCAAAATTTCCCAGCAGCAATGCCCCAACCTCTATTTTTAAAGAAGCCAGATTGTACTACTCAGTTTTGGCAGCAAAAAGCTAAAATTCAGCAGCATAATTTTTGATCTCCTTTTTAAACCCCCAAAATATAAAAATCAGGTGCATTAAGCCTTTTCAGGGTTTTAGGAGTTATCTTTTCTTTCTTCATGTGTCCAACAAAACTAAATGAAATAAAAGCATGCATACAGACACATGAAAATTTTGGATCAATCAATTTGGCCCCATTCCTTCCCATGAGGTTACTATATCACAACTGTGCCCCCTGGTGGCTCAGAGAAGACAGAGAAGAATTAAATAAAATGCAGCTCCAGCAGGAAAAAAAAGTATCCCCCTCATTTAAAAAACTGGGCAATTACTACTTAAAAAAACCAACTAGGTGTGGAATCAAATAGATTCCTTCACTTGCAGTTGCCAGCACGTTTATAGGGTAGGGAAGAGGAGGAAAAGAGCAGGAAACATATGGGTTGGGTAGCATGTGTGTGTGTGTGTGTGTGTGTGTGTGTGTGTGTGTGTATTCCCCTCCCTCCTAAAGCCAGATGGGAAGAGACTGGCCCACATTTCAAGAATCTTTATCTGTGAGAAGAACATGGGAGAATAGTGAGTCAACTGGCTGCCATCCACAAGTTTGATGTGGCCCTTGAGCTGCCAGCTGGCTACCACAGATACACTAGAAGCACATCCAGAGCAGCCCTCATGTCATAAGTCATTTTTATTTTAACCTTTGTCCTTCAACATCCTGGAATAAATTATATAGTATCATCAAGGGTAGTGGAGCAGAAGACAATGCAAGATGTTCTTCCTCAACAGGTGTCCTCCATGCTGGGAAACAACTCATACCCTAGCTGTGCTAGCTAGAATTGGTTGGAATTATATGGATTCCTTTCCCCTTGTCATGCAAGCTTGAGTAGAGTACAGCAGAGCAGAGCAGAGCAAAACAAAGCAAAGCAGAATAGGTTTATTAGCCAAGTGTGATTGGACACACAAGGAATTTTTCTCTGGTGCTTAAGCTCTCAGTGTTCAAACAACACAGTAATGTAATCATAACATACCTAGAGGAAAAGATAGTAGAAAAGATGAGAAAGATAATAGTAATACAGCCAAACAACATGAGCAAATATCCTTAAATATTCTTATGAAATATTTATGCCTCCTGTTTGGCCTATATCCTTCTTTGATATATGTGTTATAAAGTATTTTGCACTACTCACTTAACCAGGCTAGTTAAAGATCTAGGGACTGCACTTGCACAGCATGCCTAGATAGACTATTAACTTTGATTAGGTGTTTTGGTGCAGTGGTGGGATTCAAATGTTTTTACTACTGGTTCTGTGGGTGTGGCTTGGTGGGCGTGACAGGGGAAGGATACTGTAAAATCTCCAGTCAGAGGAGGTATTTACGGATTCTCCAAACTACTCAAAATTTCTGCTACCGGTTCTCCAGAACTGGTCAGAACCTACTGAATACCACCTCTGTTTTGGTGGTTTAGCGAGTGTGTGTTGCAATTACAGCCCACTGGATTAGTTTATCCATATTAGGTGTGCCTAGAATATAGGTTAGCATTGCAACCAAATTAAGCACATTGTGTCAATGTAAGCCATCTTAGCTATTCTATACTGGATGCCTTCCATGTGGATGGACTTCCTCACAGAATTCTTGGCAATGGCTATATTGATAGGGGAATTATAGAAGATAAAGGCTTGGGCATTAAATATAGAAAAGACTTACAATTTTTAAAGGTAAGAAATAGTTCATGAGGTTATCCAATGAAAATGATAAGATACAAGTGGTATATTTTTTATCCAGCCAACTCACTCATTCATTTTCCAAAATGTTCAAAGAATGGAAGTTGCCAATGCATGATGGACTATGGCCAATTCCATCTTTGCCAAGAAAAGGAAACAGCAAGCATAGTAGTTTACAGTATTTAAGCACTTCTCTGCTTATTCCAGATGTAAATGGGACATTCGTTTTGAGCTTTATTTCATATTTAATTTACTTACCTCAAAATCTTGATATTGCTCCTCAGACAGGGATTTCTTTGCAACTACAAGAACTCTTAATCCTTCTCTTGCCATGTTACCACACTATAAAGGAATACAGATACATTCTTATAAGCTAATCTGCCATTGGAAATAAACATTAGCATAATAATTGTCCCTGTTCTTTTCAGAGAGCAGAATTTAAAAATTCCAAAATTATGGAATAGCACCATAATATTATTATAGTTTTGTTGACCAAGTAATAAAATTCTACTGTAGTTTAAAAGTCAGCTTCAAAATAATGGTTACAGTTTTATATCAAAGGCTAACAATCATTTCAACCCCAAAATCTCTCAAGACTTTGACTATTTTACCTTAAAAAGTTATTTGATTTTTGGTGAGAATGCTAAACTAAGGTGAAATCTCACATGAGATCTGGATTTTTTTTTTTAAATGTAAAAACTTGGCTGAGCTTGCTAGAATCTCATGTGATCTAACAACCTTCTAAATTTTACCAAAAATATAATTAAATTCCAGCTTAATTTTGGAGAATAATCACACTATTAACAGATGTACTGACGCCCATGGATGCCCACATGTTTTGCATAGTGTTTCAATCTTAGGTTTCTCCCATGTAGGACCACGTAAAATATTTTTCTTCATTTTTTGCTGGGACAGCTAAATGATGGGGTAAGTTGCAAAGACCATTCTAATAAGGACAGCGTTCGTCCTGAAGCCATTTTGGGAGCATCTTCAGGGCTGCCACAGCAAGGCCGGTTGGAGCTGTGGGAATGTGATAGGGGAGGTAGAGATAGCTGGGGATGTGTAGCCAAAATAACATTCTTTCCTGTGGGAGCCAAGGACGTTCTACCAGCTGTTGGAGAGGCATGGACCGAAGCCAGCCAGGATTGGGGCTGCAACCTGATTGGACCATGTGATGGATGTGTGACCTGGGGAAAAGAACTTTGGGCTTTTGATTTGGGTGGGGAAAACCTTGAGTCCTTCAGAGTCTAGTTTTCTCCAGATGTGCCAATATGACATGCCAAATAAATCTGTACTTTGAGGAATATGCCTGCCTTGGAGTTTTGATTCCATTGGGTATGTTAACTGGAACCCTGACAGACAGTCTACATAAGCAAGTTGCATGAAATATATTTGCAGATTCAAGATGTGTATATGCATCTCACCATTATGCACACACATTGCCCTACTTTTGCCTTTCTATCTATAAGTAGAACATACATCCTATCTCTCCTCTCCTGTTTGCAGATGGTCTTTTCTTGCCTTCAAATGATTTGGTTACTATTCCCACTACCCCACAGTGGCCAGCCAGGCAAATGATGGAAGTTTCAGTACAACAGATAGGAAGGTTGCCAGGTTAGGAAAGGCAGAGTTATATCACCAGGAGCATTCAAAGCATTCTCTGAATTCAATTTCATACTTCTAATGAGAATTTCATACTTGCAAATGTAAAATAAGTCACAGCATTGAGAATGCTGTTCTGTACCTCTTCCTCTAGCCAGTCATTGTACTGAACAATGCCTGCCATAACCACATCCGCCCCTTTCATGTAGAATGTTATTTCTCCTGTAGATTCATCCTGAAAGAGAGAGAAAACAGGGAAGAGGAAAGAAATTATTTGACAAAGGGGAAAAAATCTCAGGCGCCCTGTTTTAGTACAGATACAGATATCTATTCATAAAATATATAATGCATCAATTTAATGTCATTTTGTGTTATACTAAAAATGCCTAACTTGAAGAACCATAAATCAACAAAGAGAAAATTGCTGTCTCCAAATAATATAAGGTAGCACAATTCAAAAAACGGTAATGTTCAAAACATGGAAAAAATGGTAATGTTCAAAACATGGCTTTAAAAGGGTCAGAGCACCAGTGAAACATTCTGTGTCATTGCAAGAAGAACAACATGGAATCTTAGCAAGCAAAAGTTAAAAGAATGTACAACAGCTTTCTACTATGAATTGCTATCTTCTTCCCTCCCCAATTTGCACAATGCGAAGGAGTCAGTTTGATACAGGGAGTCTCTTTTATAAAAAGACTACTGTACTATCATTCTATTTTTAAAAAGAGGGGACATTCAGGAAAGGTTCTTATTCTTCCCTGCCCACAAAGTATATAATGGTCCTTCTTTTGATCAGATCATCCTCATGCAACTATTTTTTTTTAAATAGCTGTGCATATGTCATTTATGTACTATTTTGTTTGTTCCTTAATATCTACATCTATTTGGTCTAGGTATTATCAGTTTCTAAGATACATTTATCCTGAAAAACAATTAATTAAATTGCAACTTTCTTCCATTATTTGCAAGGCTGTCATATAGAAAATGAAATAAATTTTCTGTTTCTCCAAAGAATATATTCTACAGTAACAGGTTAAGATTACAGGACATAAGCCTTGTTCTAAGGGCTGGAATTTTCTGTTTATATAAGGTGTCTGGCAATAGAAAAGATAATTTTGGAAGTAGAAAAGCTTTTATTGAAGATCATTGAAGATTAGCAGCTGTGTGGTCACTTATGAAGAACGGAATAGCTATGAACTTCTAATATCATTGGGGGGATGGACTAAATAGCCTCTGAACTCCTTTCTAATTCAGTGTGTCTAACCACTAATACTAACAAATCAAATGAAGTAATAAATCTGTGTATGTCCACTAATAATTTATACTTGAAGCAAGTGCTCCAATGACTGAATGTTCCACTATAAAACAAACTCCAAATTCTCCACATATAAAATTAGCATATCAAGGAAAACAGTTCTACCCTAGCTTTTTGCTTGACCTGTTAATTTTCTATGTGTCTGACAAAATAAACAGAATTTGATGATGTAAGTTCCACCAAGAAAAGAGAATGGGTTGATTTTCTCATCTTCTGTTTCTGTTCTATTTAACGATAGGTGTTACTGGCTGAAGTCCCAGGCTGAGGTCAGGTTCCCACTGTTCTGCAGGGAGAAAGGCCACTGCTTTTTCCTCATTCCAGCCATTCTCTTGCAAAGGATAAAATATTACACTAATTCACATTTAGGTTTAAGATACATACATGTACATTATCTTTTTTTCAAAAAATAATCCATTTGAAATTGGTGAGTATTAAATCGCAGGATTAAGGCTGTAATCCTATACTCACCTATCTGGAATTAACTGAATCCAAATGGAATATTGAGAGAGAGAGAGATTTATTAGTTGGTCTATAAATAAAGAATATGTATACTGTTCAGATCTGTAGGCTCAGCTTTTGAGCACAAGTTCTACAGCTGGACTGATCTTGTTTTCCTTCTCCCTCCCCACAAATGATTTTCAGCCACGAACACATTTTCCTTCTAAAATCTGAACACATTTTCCTTCTAAAATCTTCGGGATTCCCCCAGAGCCATTGTGGAGCAGTGATTAAGATGTTAGATAAGAACTGAAGAACCCAGTTCAAATCCATCCTTATCCATGGAAGCTGATTGTCAGTCAGCCAGATGAAAAAACAAACCCAGTGAAGTTAATAGAAAAGACTTGATGCAAATCCAGGAAGATTATAGTATCTCAATAACATAAACAGAGTGAAAAGAGGATAGCCAGCCAAAAAAGTTCTGGAAATCCCTAAAAGTTTATAGAAGCTGGAATGGGACAAAGTGCCACAAATCTCATTTTTTTACAACCTCAAAAACCTCTGCTCACAATTAACTAATATTGTGATCACAGTTCCATAACTTTGACAAAATGCAGGAGGCACACAGTGTAAGATTTTAGGCTTAATCAAAAGCCAGAACCAAGGGGGGGGGGGAGAGAAAATCCTGGTCGTGATCAAATGTCTGATAGGACCCATCTACTTTGCATTATTGCCCTGCCCATTATTCCTTCCAAATGGTAGATGCAGACTCTAGGTTCTCTTTGTCTGTTGGAAAGAAAAGAAACTAAATTTGGTGTTGAGACTTGCGCTTGTAGACATGTCTTCTGTAGAGATGAGCATGGCTGACATCTCAATAGTATGTGATTTAACACTGACACCAAACATAACATCTCTCTCCTCCACTCCTCTACTGTAGAGTAGACCTATTAAAGAACGAGGATGATTTCCTTCTTCAGATGAAGAAAGAATTAAGGGGACTTCCCTCCCTTATCCTGCCTGGCTTTTTATTTTTTAAAACATTTATATGAACTTGACCAACGATCTTCTTTAGTACTGTAATATCTTGAGGCTGGAAACCAACACAAAGATAAACACCATAGCCTTATTTATGCCAGTGGCTTTTACATATGGCAGTGGCATATTATTGTCATCTTTGACAAAAGGATACATGACAATGAAGTCATGTGTCAATGCAAACTTCCAATTTCAAATCCAAGGGTGCCAGGGGGAAAAAAAACACCTTAAAATATTTCCAACACAAATTAAGATCAATGTTTGTGCATTACATGTTGAAACCGTTGAGATATGTTTTAATAACTTTTTGATAGGAAACTAACAAGAAAGTCCACTTCCTGCAGCGCAGAACTACTTTTATGAGCATTTAGATCTTTTGTCCAATATAAATATCATATCAACTATCTCCTTGCATTAGTCATTTCCTCTCAACAAGTTCAGTAGGAGGTTAGCACATTCCCATGATATGGCACGATTACAAGTATAAATCTGCAGAAAGATTTGCCAGTTGTATTGTTTCTCAACCACATCTTTTTCCACCATAGTCTGATTTTGGGCCAAGGTTCAAAGGCCTTTCCCTCCCTCCCCCAACTCCCACTTGATACATGACAATAGCAGTTTCTGAGTTGCAACCAAAAAAAAAAAAAAAAACACCATTCTCCATTCCAACAGCTCAGAAGAAGAGAGACTGGAAAGTTTTTGTGGTTGAACAAACAGCTACCACCCTACCAATAAGAGGCAGCAACTGTCTTATTTGCCTGTTGGCTATAAGAGGATCTCTGGAATCAGATACTATGAAAGTGGATAAATCTTTAACAGACCCCTCTTAAGAAGAAGATGCTACAAAACTCAGGGAGAGGGAGATTGCTAATTGTTTTACTATTTGCAAGGCAGCTAGAGAATCTAGAAAAGGCATTTGGCCTTTTTAAAACTCAGCCACAAAGTTATAAGCAAAACAAACACGATCCAACATCTTATTCCTAACAGTGTTCTTGTATGTGAGACTTGCCTATCCTTTCCCCTTTCTATTTTTCCATATCACATACATCAACACGTTATCTCTCAATATTTTCATCCACTTAAACAAAAAAAACCTGTCCCAATTTATGCATGCATATGTAGGAAATACATCGTAGTTGTGATTTGGAAATTAGGAATAGAAATGTAGGAAAATGAAGATTCAGAAATATCAGCCTCTCTGAACCTTCTCTATAAGCTGGGAGTTTTCTTATGACAGAAAAAAAATTTCATTGGGCATTTTCTCCACTGCTGGAAGACCCAATAAGAATTGATTAACTTGGTAATCAATTCAAGAGGATGGAGTTAGAAGGTAGATCAGATTCTTCCAATGGGTCTCTAGATAATTTGCAGTACTTTTGGAGATAATTTTTTGACCCCTAATTGATTATTAAGAACAGAGTTTTAATCTGAGGAAATGAAAGCAGCTTGGAAAAACAGGCAGATATTACTATTCTTTGTATAGAATGACTATGAGCTCCATTCTGTTCAAAACATTTTAGTATTAAGATTCTAGAGGAGTGTTTTAGCAATCATTCCTAACTATTCCCATTATGCAGACCACAATTCCATCAACAGTTTCTGAAGAGCAATATATAAACCAGGGATTAGGAAAAGGATGTCTCTACATATTATGGCAATGTATAACACACACATCCATATGTTAATCCTAAATTTAAAACAAAAAAAGAGAGATATGAATCATTTACAGGTAATTATATATTCTGCACCAGGCTCTGCTTTATAAAATATCTTAATAAAGAAATAATAACAATACATCTGGAGCAGCACTTGAATACCACTGGCATTGACAAAATCTCCATGTGTCAATTGCAAAAGGCATCTTTACTAGGAACAGTTTATATCCGGTGACAATATAATTAACATAATTAAACAACAACATCTGCCTATCCCAGATCCTTAGGAAGGACTTTTAGGTGGTTAAAAATGCCAAACCCAGTCTAAATATTTGGCTGACTGTATAATCAACCAACCCACAATAATAAATGGATTCCTAAAACCCTGAAATCTCACCCCAATTTACAGAGAATGCTTCTCCCCATGTGCTTATCCATCTTACCCGAACAATAATCCCCATTCGTTTACTTTCGTATGTGAAGGGGAAAATCTGGAGGATGGTATAGTTTAGAATGTGGCCACCAGGAGTCCTCAGCTGCACAGAAGCCTGGTCTCTTCCAACCAGTGTCAAGCCAACACTTTCTGTCCATTGCACCAGGGCCACCTAAGTACAAGAGAAGTCATAGGTCAGATAGACTGCTGAGCTAGTGGGTTCAGAGGTCAACCGAATGCAACAGGAGGGAGGAGGGAAACAGGCAAAGCGAATAAGAAAGTGATTTGATTGTTAACTGTACCATTTCTTCTCCTGGATTCCTCAGCCTTTGCCTTGGCTAGAAGTGACTTTTTAGTTTGATAACACCTGGGACTAGCAGGCGTGGTTTGTATGGTTGGGGTTGGGATGGGACAGCAATTGAGAGAATGACCTGTCCCTGAGGCTGAGGTTCCCAATCTTGCCCTCCTTTCATCCCATCCCTCTAGAACAGTGTTTTTCAATCTTGGCCACCTCAAGACGTGTAAAAGCCAGGCATGCTGGCTGGGGAATTCTGGGAGTTGAAGTCCACGTATCTTGAAGTGGTCAAGGTTGAGAAACACTACTCAAGAATCTCAAAGGTAAATGACTGAGCAATTTCAGCACCCTGAAAGGTATACTAAAATAAGAATAAAATAACAGTGAATAACGTAACTTTTGTCCCATTAATAATTTTTCTCTGGATAAATTTTAAAAAGTTCTTAATGCATGTTTTTTCACTACCAACATTGTTTTTTTGTTGCTAAACTTTTTTTTTTTTTTTAAATCTTTTTCCCCTGTGATGAAGAAAGGAAAAGGAAAACATGCTGACTTAATGTCAACCATGTTGCTAGGTCAGGAGAAAATGTAGAAAATATTCAGAAAATAACAATTTATAAATACCATGATTATTGAGTGTGAGGATCAATTTATCTTTCACTGTGAGTTCCAATGAATTACTCTGAAACTAACACACCCAAATATTTCCTCTGCATCTCTTTGCCCAAATATTATGTAATAAGATATGGAATAGAAGATTAATTTCAGGATATACTCCCATCAATGAAGGTTCCTAGGCTGCAGCCATTATTAACTTCCCATGTAGCACGGGTGTCAAATTCGCCACGTCACGTTACTGTCATGTGATATTTCATGACGTTTTCCCATGTGTGGAACTGGGGTGGGCGTGGCCTACACATGACACATCCGGTCCGCGAGCCGCCAGTTTGACACCTCTGCCATATAGCAAACTTTTTTTTGCTTCTTGTGCTTTAGCAATCATATTTGACATACAGGTAGTCCTTAACTTACAACCATTCATTTACTGACCATTTGAAGTTAAATGAACATTGAAAAAAGTGACTTATGATTGTTTTTCACACTTAAGACTGTCGCAACATTCCACGGTCGTGTGATCAAAATTTGGACACTTGGCAACTGGCATGCATTTATGACAAAAAACTTATGTAAACAACTGTCTGGCTTAGCAATGGAAATTTTGGGCTCAATTTTGGTCGTAAGTGGAGGACTTCCTCTATGTAACTTGCACAAAGGAGCTGCAACTAAAAAATGCAGCATGGATTGCTTCTTCCTCAGGGATGCCAGTTTTCAAGATGCTCAATAATTTCTCATTAATTTCTACTCTTTTTTCTCCTCCTCTCATACTTTTTAATCAGCATTTTTCCACTAGTGGGAGCATAGTTCTCATTGAACTGGGGGTGGGGGAATGTCTCACCTTTTAAGAAATTGGGCGCATTTAAGAATTTCCCCTGATGGTATCTAGGTTCTTTTCTGTCAGTAGTATTGCTTTGGCTGCCTATCTATATTCAAAATATCTATATTCAAAATATGAGTTTTCTCTGAGTACGTGACAATCATCACATAGTGTGCTGCTGAGTGAGGAGGAACTTCATAAAATCATTATTTGAGGAAGATGAGATTAACCTTTTCAAATAAAGGACTTTTATGCAGGGATTTCTACCACATGCAAGAAAAAGTGGTAAGTCAAAAATCCAGTCCTTGAGGTCAAATGGTTTGGGTTGACCAATCTCTCTCCTCCTTTGTCCTCAAACTGAAAAAAAGAGGGCTATCTTACGTTGCACAGCTGGTATGCAGTTTAATGTGATTATGTTAAATTTACATATGTTATTCCATGCAATAAGTGTTGTTAAAATGCTGTTCTTAGATGATGGATTAGTGAATCTAGATCTAACAAAAGGGAAAGGCACATGGCTTTTAGGAATTAACAATCTGGCATTTGTTTGTGTAAACCACAGCCTGTATTAAACCAAAAACTGCCTCTCTGAAAGTGCTTGCTTGCTTGCTTACTTCTTATTTAATCTATGCACCTATAAGCACTTCTCTTAAAAACACAAAAGATCTCCTTCATAAGGGCAATTCCTAGGATTACCGCAGGCTAATTCTGCCTATTACCACAGCATAAGATGGCAATGGAGCAGTGATATGTTTTTGGGCTGAATGGCCATGGTTTAGTTTGATTTTGTTCTGACGTTTCAGCCGATGTTGTGGCTGGCATCTTCAGAAGCACATACCACAAAGCAACACACTCCACCTCTGAAGATGTCAACCACAGCTTTTGGTGAAACATCAGAACAAAAGCAAACTAGATCATGGCTGTTCATCCCAAAAGCTCATCACTACTTTGATGCCAATCATGAAATTCTATATCAATACGTAAGATAATAGTCTTGCTATAGCCCTCTAATTATTGGCTAGTGTTCATGTAACTTTCTAGCAATTGAACACTCCATGCTCACGAACTCATCTGAATTTATTGGCCAACAAGGCTATTGATTAATGCCGCTTCAGACCTGCAGAGATATAAAGAGACCCCTTCTTACTTTTCCCCCCATACTTCAAAGTCTCATTTCCATGGCAGGATCTCTGTGAACAGCTGCTTGTAATGTAGTTGATGGACACATTTTTTTCACATTCTGGAAAGTGGTGAGGTGTTTTGGGGGTTAAAGGCCATTTGGTCAAGTCTTCTCCTGGGCAAGTTATCTGATCAGATTCTACCTCTTACATTTCCCCCTTGCTTACTGTAAGGCCTCAATCAGACAGAATGACGGAGCCCCAGAGGCTGTAATTGATCTCTCCATAAAGATGCTTTCAGGAGCCTTGGCCCAGGAATGCACACCGGAAACAAATGTAGGAAGCTCTGCTTTGTGTTTCAGGAAATGAATGCTGTGCCAACTGGTAGAAATTATCCTTTCTGTTCAGAAAAAGGGGGGTAGGGAGATGGACCTTCAAGGTTTTGTTCGAATTTCAACATTAACTGATCTTCCTGACTTAGCAATATTTTATTACTATAGAGTTTCAAAGGTAGATTTTTTAGAAGTCTGTTAAAGCAATATTTCACTGATTTCCTACAGGGAATGGCTCAGCAATATCAAAATTCAGAAAAGAACCCTACCCTTCTTTTTTTTTAAAAAAAGAAGCCAGCTTTTTAAGGGGTGAAGACAATGGGAAGACTTATATTGCCAAGAAATTATATTCCAGGGCAGGATTTTATCATGAAATATGTAACTTTTAAAACAAAATAAAATTCTGGTATATTTGCTTATGAGAGTCAGTTGGAACACTGATTAAGGCATCAGGTTAAAAACTGGGCGACTGTGAGTTCTAGTCCCTCCTGGACATAAAGCTGGCTGGGTGACCTGGGGACACTAGTTTCTTCTCAGCTCTAGGAAGGTACTTTTGTAAAATCTTGCCAAGAAACCTGCAGGGACTTATCCTAGCAGTCTATGAAAACTAGACATGATTGAATGGAAATAAAAGAAAATTGTAGGATTTGAGAAATCTTATTTATATAAACCAATTACATTGCCATGGATAAATTCCAAACATTAATGTCATATGAAATTTAATAGCTGTACTTATATTATCCATCAGAATACCATTAACCATATTTGGAAAACAAAAGGAAAAAAACAGGCATCTTAAGAAGAAATAAAAATACAATAACATTCTTTTGAGGATCATTTTACCTCATCAGGACTAGCAGCTTGGTACACCCTGCAAGAATCTTCATAATGCTTCTCAGCTTCAGCCTGATCTGTCACACCATTTGATTCATAGACAGGAGTCACATTGTGGCAGAGAGCAATTGCTTTCACTGCCTCATGGACACGGCTGCTCAGGGTTTTTCGTACTTTGGTGGCCAGGTTGGGTGCTTTTAAAGCAGGTGGTTCCTGCGACTGCTAAAGGAGAGGGAAAAATAGGTTGATTGAAATTAATATCCTGCAACTAATACCCTTCTTGTGAGTCTGATCATTCTGAAAATCAAAAGTTATGATAAAAGTACCTTGTAGAACAGAAAAAGTAAATAATTTATTAGCCTAGCCCACAAAGGCAACTAGAAATAATTTATCTAGTGTAGCATTTCCTCAAAATGTCCTGTTTCTTACCCCTTTCGAGATTGCCGAAGATGTACCCCAATATGAGTCCAACATGTTGGAAGTGTAAAAAAAAGGAAGGTACATTCTACCACATGTGGTGGTCCTGCTCAGAATCTCAAAAATATTGGTTGAGAATAAAAAAAATGGTTGGAAGAAATTACAAAGGAACAAATTGAATTAAAACCAGAATTGTTCTTATTAGGATTATTTAGGGAAAAATATGCTAAAAATGTAAAATATATAATATTACATATACTGACTGTGGCCAGACTGGCGTATGCTCAGTGCTGGAAACAGCCCTATACTCCTCCAAATGAAATGCATTCACTTTTAAAATTGTGTTCAAGAGACAAATGGCCCTTGAAATATTGTGCATCTGGAAGATACTTTTAGCAAGTATAATCTCTCTCTCAGCATTGCTGTCTTCATAACCCTAAAATATTTTGACCATAGTAATCAATATGAATATTTGAATACTGAATATTTGGAATTGGGAGAAGGGGCCTGTGCATTTGGTGACTGGACCGAAATAATCTTATAAAAATGGGTGCCTGAGACAGAACAGTTAGGGATCCATGCCTAATCTTACTGTTAATAATAGGATTTATTATATGGGGAATGTCTGGTGAGATAAATTGTTCTCTCAAACACCAAAGATCCACCCTGTTGGATAACATTATAATGAAGGAAGCAAAGGAGTTGGCAATGTTATAGCAGTACAGTAAAGAAATCTGAGGAAGAGGTAGAAAATAAAAATAACATTTCTCCCAAATAACTCCTTGTAGAATTACTTGTTGCTGTTAATTACTGTTACATAGGAGCTTGCATCAATTGTTCTCCTATCTCAAGATTATTTTAAGGAGTAGTTCCTATAATTCTCTACCCCTAAGGACATGCTTCAGCTGGGAATTTGTTATCAATAACACGACTAAGATCATTATCATGTCCTATGAATTTAAGCAATCAAAATTTAGAGGGGAGGGGAAAAGCTTTTCCTTGTTGCTAATTTTACAGAAGTGGGTGTCAGATGCTAATCAATGTACGTTGCCAAGACATCTAAGTGTCTTGGCCACACCAGACACCTGACCCTTAGTTAGCATGGCTAGTCAATCACATGACCAACTGATCAGATAAGACCTATAAAAGCAGAAGAGAACTGAAACAAGACACTTCAACTGCGGTTTCCCTAATGATGTTACCTGGTGACAAAATGTTCATAATCAAAACAACAAGTTCAGAGAACAAACCAACAACATCATCATCTATGTGTAGTTCCTGGTCTATCCATTGCATGGTTCAATTTAGACAAACAACAACAACAAAAGGACAACTGTACAGGAATGTTTTCTTTGACTACTAAGTGTTATACCTATGATTCTTGACGAATGTATTTTTTTTTCTTTTTATGTACACCGAGAGCATTTGCACCACAACAAATTCCCTGTGTGTCCAATCACACTTGGCCAATATAGCATTCTCTATTCTATTCTATTCTATTCTATTCTATTCTATTCTATTCTATTCTATCCTATCCTATTCTATCCTATTCTATCCTATTCTATTCTATGTTCTTCATTGATCAAGAGAGGACAGATTACTTTTCATTGGTAGCATTAAGCTCCATAAAAATATAAATTTACAGGGAAAAAATAGCAAAAGATGTTTAATGAAATGTATAGGATATAATATTATAAACATAGAAAAGAAAAAAAAATGGACAGATATGAGGTAGAAAATTTTAATCTTTATTACTGTTTTCAGAGTCTGCACCAAACCTTCCAGTTAATTTCACAATTACTAAATTATGCTGGTCACGGGGGAATATATAACCATTGAGTTTCCTGTTCTGTTAACCTTTCGTGTCAAGAGGACAAAAGTTTCACTTCCAGGTCAAAGGGCATAGCATGGTACCAATAATTAGAGCAATGAATCAGAACTACAGTTTAAATGAATCATGGCCTGCAAATGCTTTCAATTACCAGAGATTCTAACCTTTCAATTACATTTAAGCTTGCACTCATTGAGAAAACCCTTACCACTGTCAGCTGCTTCTTTCATCTTATTACATGAAACTATGTTTATTAAAGTTGATCTTGGCTACAGGTTGGAGCCAGGAAATAGAACAGTGATCTGCAGATCCACTATTCCTGCTTCCAGTTAACTTGAGATGAGGACAAATTATCTAGGAGGCAGCCTATTTAAGGGTCCTTGATTGTGTATACAGAACCTGGAGTAATATAATTTACACATACAAGGTCATTGTCAGATTATGCTGAGGAACTTTTTCATGGGCTGAAACCTCACAAGACCAACAAATTTTGTAAACTCTTGGACATCTATTTTTGTTAGTTTAAGTTTGGGGTTTCCAAAGTTGTTTTGTGGTATTGCTGCAGGTGTGCCAACCTCTGGGTTGTGCTGAAGGCAGGTTCTGGGGTGGAGGGAGAAGGAGGGCAAGACCAGAACTTATGTTCCCGTTCCACCCTTGAAGCAAATTTCTTATAGAATGTGAAGAGCTTTAAAATCTCAATTTAAAAAAAAAAACACACAAGTTTTTCCTGCCCCAGTTGTATCTCTCCTATTACTCTGATTTGTGGAAAGAAGATGTATAAAAACAAAGCTAGCATTAAGTGTTGTTTGCTTCCCTTCTTCTACACCTATTTAAAAACAGGAGCTAAAATGTCTCTAGCCAGAAAAGATAAATCTCCTATTTCTGTCTTTATTGGAGAAAGGAATGAATAAAGGTCAGCTAAAGGTCTGGGTTAATTTCATTATTTCTCTAGTATTAAATTTTTGTTATTACAAGACTATATGCATCATGGAGAAAATATGTCAATTAAAAAGTCAGTTTGTCTAGTGCTTAAGAAACCAGGAGACTGTGTTCTAGTCCCATCTTGGGCCAGTTCTTTTCTCTCAGTCCTTGGAAGGTGTTTGTTTGTTTGTTTAACTTATATAATGGAAAATCACTTCCAAAAAACTCTGACAAGAAAACTAAAGGAATTTGTCCAGGCAGTTGGCAGGAGTCAAAAATGATTTGAAGGCAAAGAAAGAAAGAAAGAAAGAAAGAAAGAAAGAAAGAAAGAAAGAAAGAAAGAAAGAAAGAAAGAAAGAAAGAAAGAAAGAAAGAAAGAAAGAAAGAAAGCCCTGTTATAAGACATTGTGCAATCATTCCAATTTTTTTCCTTCTCAACAAATTTTCTATGGAAATGAAAACTGGAAAAACTAATATGGAGAGAAAACTAGGAATGGGTTTTACAAATGAAGGAAATGCTAGTCAGTTTCAAAAAAGTGTGCCATGTAATACTGAATGCTGTGTTTAACAAAAAGTTTGATTTTTCAGGATTTATCATAGCATATGTCATGAGTGGCAGATTCATGACCCTCCAGAGGTTGCTGGAACTTCTGGCTTAGCTGATTTTTCATCTTTCATACAGAAACAGTAAGAAAACGTAATTTCCTGATTCCAGAATTATGGTTCAGCAACATCTTTTAATCCCATCATTCCTTAACTCTGACATAGTCTCATAATTTTGCTTACCAGTGTATATATGCTAAAAATATGGCTCTGAACTTCATCTATGGAGTCAAACCCATAAGCCATTGTTCCAAGATGGACACGTTTGAAAACCATCTCATTCTGTGTTAGAGTCCCTAGAATAGGAAAATTACATATTATGGCACAGAAAGAGGAAATTAAACACCAAGAAACATTTCTAAGTCTCTAGCACCAGTGCTGCCTTAAACTAAAGACCATGCATTGCAAAGAAAAACATCCCAAAAGGTATCAAAATATTGTTACAGGATTGTAATCTTTAAAGTTAAAATAAATCAGAAAATTATTAAATATGTTAAAGTATTAGCCATTTTTAAAATATTAATTAAGTATAACTAGAATTAAATTTGCTTTTTCTGCTTCATCCAGCCACTGCTTTTTAAAGCACAGTGCCCAGCATACCATTCAAAACTGAAAGTATTGTCAGGTTGTCATGTATCTCATATTCACTTTGTACATTCAGAAAAATGCACTAAGATCTTTCACAACACAACAAAACAATTGCAACAGAACCTTGATTCTATGTCCTGCAAAAAATGTATCTATATATATGAAAATACCTGTCTTATCAGTAAGCAAATAGGATATTCTGCCTAGCTGCTCTGGGATTGTGCTAGATCGAACTACTGTGCCAGGAATTTTAGAATCCCTCCGGATCATCCAGCTGTAGACAATTTTTCCCATGTCAAGATTCACCCGTAAACTACATAAAAGGAAGAGGGGATAAGGAAGAAGCAACAATAGGTTGTAATTAGGATTTTACTCAAAAACATGCCTTAAAAACTGGTATGAAGAATATTTGAAGAGGTTTGGTCCCTTGCAATTTACCCCAATTTGGCTCCATCTATATATGTGGGATTGCAACTATCCATGGATAACACCAGGATAAAAATTAGATAAGAATCTGAATCAGATGCTGCTTTCTTACACAGGATTTATAGAAACACATTGTCTCGTTTCTAAAGCCAGAGAGCAGTGTTGCCCCAGATGACATTTGTAACCCAGTACTTAGGATCATATCAAATAAAAATCACTTGAAGGTAAGATGTGGTGTGAAGCAATCATTTAAAATCTGGCCATTATTAGCAAACTATGTAATAGGGAGTATGTTGTAATCCAGTTCAAAACTCATAGTTAAGCTACGTAATATATGGGAAATTCGTGACCTGGATCTCTAGCTGTTTTCAAACATAACACTTAGTGGGTTTTAAATAAGGTATGTTGGATAAGGCATAGTAATTGGTTCACCATTGCACTAAGCTCAAAATAAATCACATTATCATTGGCATTCACTGTAAGGAACAAGGGAAGGCGAGTGACATCTAGTGATATCACTATTCAGACTCTTCTGAACGCTGTGACACAAGTACAAAAAAACAAAGTTTGCATCATGACATTTTTTTATAATCTGGTGTCAAAATGATGAAGAATGGATGACTTTGCATATTATGGCTTAGTGTGAAGAAATGGATTCAGCCTTTTTTAAAGTGCAACAGTTTAGTATAGGGAGAAATTTTAGAGTTTCTCACATGGAGAATTGTCACTTGTTTTCTATGTTTAATATTTCTACTTCCTATATTTAAAATGCTCCTTATCAATATGACCTACATCAAGCCAAAAATTCTAAATGAATTTCTTAAAAATAAGGGATACTTGTGATGATTCCCCAAACTGGAGCTGGGAAATCATAGTAGGCCAAATGCTAATGAATTCTATCATTCAACCAAGCCAGTCAGCCCAGGCAATGATGAGACTAGTGGGAATGTTAGCTGAGTAACAGAGGGTTCCAAGTTCCTCAGCACTGCTCTAAATATTTGCAGCTCTACAGGCCTTTTCCAGGCTGCAAACTATAATTTGTATAGATGAATTATACACATAAAGTAATCAGTTCTTGCAATGCTGCTCCCTCCACTCTGTAAGCATAGGGAGGTTATTATTTACTTGTTACACACAGATTTGGGCAATATTGATTTATTTAAAGCACAGGATTTGGTTTGCTCCTAATGAGGAATGAAAGACTGATACTTCCTACCCACATATCCCAAAGAGGTTGCATAATCCTAAAGCTCAGCTAGCCCATTCATGTAGAATTCACCATGGCCTGAAACTGTAAAACCTATCAATGCAAGAACTTCTAGCATGCTTGCTTTAGCCTTCAAGGAAGCACTTTTCATTAGAAAATAAGAAGAGTAGCCTTATGGCTTATGCTAAGGACATGGAGCAAATCATTTATGGCTCAAATGAAGAAGAATATCAAAAATACGGCAGTATTTTTAAGGAGTACAATAAATACATTTATACCTGATAGGAATGATATTTGAGAACAGAAGAAGAAATCTGATGATCTGAAGGTACCAGCGGCCAGCAAAGTGTTGGAGGGAGACCATGACAAGGGAGACCACAACCAAGGCCGTAAAAAGTATCTTGGTTAGACAGTTAACTTCCAAGTCAAAGAGACCGATCTTAAAAAGAGAAAAAGATTGTTTGCATTAACAATTATTGCAATTATAAGCAGCTCAGAGTCACCTGTATGCAAATAGGGTGGCCATATCAATTTGTTTAATAAATAAATAATTAATAAATGAGGAAATTATTTCTTTTACCTTACTGCGTGGATTTGAGGTATTCATGACACTGCGTAGCTCCTGGCCTGTATAGAGAACAACTCCCACAACTGTCCCTGAGAATTGAAGCAAGAACACCATTCATACATTCTATTCATATAAATTATTACTACATTATTATTGTTCTCCTATATATAGTGCACTAGAACAGCCTTCTAGGGAAAGAGCTGGACTTTTTCTCAGTAGAGGTTTCAAATGACATTGATGGTCACTTATCAGTGATGATTCAGTGCAATTGTGTACCTTGAACAAGTAGTTGAACCATTTAACCAGTTCATAAATTCTATGAAAACATCAGTGAGGTATACTGTATATCATTAATACTTAAGCTTTGTTTTTCCTTTTGCAAGATATCTGATTCACAGAATCCAATAATGTTGACTAATCTTTTTGGCAAGAATACAACCATGCCAAAGAATAAAACAATATTCTAGACTGTGATGTATAGTAGATGTATGCTTTGGTCTTCAGGCTTATATCCTTCAATTTGAAACCTTCCAATTATGCTGGGTTACAATGCCAATCTCTCCAAGTCAATGTTGATGAAGATGCCTGAGGCTGATGGAAAGTGCAATTTAAAATAACCTAAGTATGCTAAATTGGAGAAAGATGGTCTAGATATATTTGGGCTCCACAAAAAAGACACAAAAGTGCCACCAAGGAACCTAGGATGATAATTTACACTGGTAATCAATTTATTCATGAGTTTTAATTAATTTATAAACAGGTCTTAACCAATACAATTTACATGCATAGGCACAATAATTTGAAAATACTGATAGAACTTAAAAATGAAACAATAAACATACATTCTGTTATTAAAACAGCACAGCAATCTTTTTTTGATGCTTAGAGGACAGGACATGAAAAGTGTCAAGAGAAAATATGCACAGATGAGACCAAAACTAAAGATAGAATTTTAATTTAAAATATGTCTAAGAACAGGTATCATGATTAACCCCAATACTATAAATTATGGTTCCTTTCTTTGACATTAAACATCCAGTGGCATCTTATGCTATAAAATCCTTTTGGGAGAATTTAAGAGTTTTTACTCCAGTAAATTATGTTGTTTTTTTTAAAACTCCATGCATATACTATAACAATCAAACCCAAAAATCATATATAGAAATTAGCATCCCTCAAACTGTTGCCTTCAGATCTGTTGAAATAGCAGCTCTCAGGAATCATAGCCAATTGTTCGGCTGGCTGACAATTTTGCTAGCTGCAAGGACAACACATCAGAGAATGCCAGGTTTCAGGGAAGCTTCAGCAAAGAATGCAGGCAACACATGGCACAAAAGTTGTCTGATTAAATCACAGAGCAAACAAATCACAGAAACGATCCTGGCACTACCTAATTCATGGTTCTGGTCTCATCTCTTTTGAAGGTTCTGCCTTTGACATGCCTCTCAGTCAGCTAACTACCATGAACTTCCCTCCCTGAAAGCAGCACATCCATGCCTTAAATGCTCAACAAGATGGAAAGCTTATAGAGAAAGAGGTGAGTATATTTAGCCATCTCAGGGGAGTGACAGTCGAATTGTTTCTTGAAATACGCTTCAGAGAAAAGCCTTTGATTTCTCCCAACTATAGCCTGATACATCTGCTCTTGCTTTTATCAGATGTTCTCCTTTGGAGTCACAAATGGGGAACCCCATTTATTTGCAGATCTTTTATCCCAGCTTCCCTTTAAAAGTCTCCCTGACACCCTTTCTGTAACTGATTTAAAATGTCAATATAGGGAGCAATTAAGTGCTATTCTAGCAGTGGATGCTTTCTCCAAAGGTTATTTATTGGAATTCCAAAGGTCTTATCATCTATAAATGTCCAAAGGGGTAATTAGATGTCAAATCAAACCCTTGGTAGTGTTAGCACAAGTGGAAAACTTCATTCCAACCCCTAATTTCCATTGACAAGAGATGATTATTTTCAATTACAAAGAGACTTAAAAAATTGCTAACATATTCCCTGGGAAATTCACACATCAGGCCTTACCTGAAGCAATTACTGTGCTAGCCCAGAGGGTATTTTCAATACTCAAGCTCTCATTCACAGGAGGGTCACTGTCCTCCTGAAAGAGTCAAGGAAAAAAAAACAAAAATGCCTTGTGCATATTTTTTTTAAAGGTTCACACACCATTTCTAGAATCTCATAAATGATCAGAGATGTTTAAATTTTTCAGCACTGTTGCTCCAATCCTCAGATGCTGAAAGACCACAGGGTTCTTTGCCTGTCACCCCAGGTGTGAAGCCAATGCTGGAGTGTGATATGTGTCAAGACATTCAGTGATGCAGGCTACAAGAACCAACGGTTGAACTGCAGCTCCCGATAACACAAAACCCTGACAGATTATGGTAATGTACGTTCAACAGCCTGCTGGTTACATCATATATTATCATTCAAATCTGAAAGGTTCAGGAAATGCTGTGTGGTTGTCTGTAGCTGTTTCTGAGCATCTCATTTTAAATAAATTATGCAACAAAGGAAAACAGTGATGTTAGCTTGAACCTGCAGGTAGCCTTTTCCAGTTACAAAAGGTAGGTTTGCACTATGTAAACCAACATTTTTAACTCCAGGGTTAAGTTCACACATTATATTAAGTAAGTACCCTTTTAACATACAGGGGAAACTATTTACTGACATCTGTCCTCTTCCTTCTAGCTTTTCTCTTCATCCCTCCATCCAAAATTATATGTCTTTTGCCAATTGAAATGAATAAACATGTGCTTGGGGAAACTCAAAATATTAAAATAATTATCATTATGGAACATAATCTTACTGCCTTGAATGAAAACTAGTGATCTACCTGGGCACTTTAAATACTAAATCATTTCTTAATTGAACAACCTTCTTATATGGAGCAAATGTATGTCTCCTTTTTAAATATCCTTCTGGATTGTTTTAAATGGTGATTAAGTTACAATGGCTGGTTTCCCAGACAATAAAATAACAAACCAAGCTTTTGATTTACCAGGATGATACAGTTTACCATAACTGTTTAATGCTACAGATGTACTAACCATTATCACTTGTTAATGAACAGTTAAGACAAACAACGATGTGGTGTCTAAATCATTTCCCATGCTTTATGTTGATTAGAAAATTAGGCAATTATATTTGATGATGTGTTGTTAAAAAAGAAAAAAGTCAGTGCCAATTCTATTATTTCCTCTTACAAGATTGTAGTACAAGAACAAACTACATTTTATGTTGTTCATCTCCAAACATATTTGTTTAGATTAATTACAATTACCCATGGAACGGTATAATTTTTATCTTGAAAGCTGTGTACTCCCCAAGTATAAAAATTGTGATTTCCAAGGAAACTTGAAGCTTTGTGAAAGGAATTGTTATCTACCAATCTGAACATTTTCCCCAAAGCTCCAAGCTGTAAAATGCAATTGTTGATTGGGACAAAGCTGGGAGGTTACATGGTAAATCTCTCTGTTATACATCACTTTCAGAAAACAAAATCTCTCCAAATGAAAAGATCATTCATCCAGCACATGTCCCAACAGAGCTCATTACAGAAAGTGTTACCTTGGTCTAAAATCTATATGGAACATGTAGAACATCTCAAAATATTGTTTTAAAGGCCTTTAAGCCCAATGCTCTCCTGAATTTTTTAAGAAACAGTTTTACTTTTCTCTTTTATTAAACAACAAAGTCAGTACTTACTCTTGTGAATGTCCCAACAAAGTTATGGATGTCAATATTTGGCTCCTCTGCATACACATATGACCTGATCTGAAGAAGGTCCTACAAAAGAAGACGAGAGTATGAAGACAGAAAAGGGGCACAATTCATTATAATAGCAATAGCACTTAGACTTATATACCACTTCACAGTGCTTTACAGTCCTCTCTAAGTGGTTTACAAAGTCAGCATATTGCCTCCAACAATCTGGGTCCTCATTTTACCCAACTCGGAAGGATGGAAGGCTAAGTCAGCCTTGAGCTGGTCAGGACTGAACCCCTGGCATAATTATCCAGCTCCCCTATAGGAACCATAGGCCAAGATATGCCCAAATAAACCACTAAGATTTAATTCAGCACGTAGGCTACAAATTGGTTTGAAAAATACATCAGTGGGAGATTTTTTTTTAATGACACATGTTAAGTTGTGTAATTAAAATAACGTTTGTGTTACGTACAGAAGCAGTTGGTAACCTCTGAGTACAGCTGACAGGCAGTCGCAGTTTCCAATCTGTTTCACCATCCAGCTGATCCGTTCGGAGAAAGCAGGACCCTATGGAAATATTCATTTGAATTAATTCCCTCCCCACATGCTATACATAGGAAATATGATACCTCATTATTTAAAACTAATTCTTTATAGAAAAGTGTAACCTACATGGTACAGCAGGGGAAGAATCTTAACTCAGTGAAGAGAGATGTGTTTTACCTATAATTAATTGTGGGGTTGATCTGAGGGACTTCCCTTATTAAAAAAACAACACAGCAAACAGCATGCTGAGGAAAATGTAGAGTAGACCTGCCTTCCTCAATGCAGTCCCTTCCTTGCATGTTGGACTCCATGTAAGATGGTGGTGAAGATCTAATCACTTTCATGTCAGAAAGATTATCATCCATGCAGCAGTCTCTAAACACTCAGCTTTAGTTTGTACCAGACACAAAATATTGGTACTTTGCACAAATCAGAATTATCACAAATTTCTATAAGCTGAAAATATAGAGGTTTTACCATTTACTTTTATACATCATTCTTTTGGGGGGGGCACTAACATTATGCCAAATAATAACCCTAAAACCTCAGTGTTGAGAGCAGCTCCATGTGTGCCCCCAAACCATCTTTTGATGTGGGTCACAGTCTCTGTGTGACCTACAAACAATTTGACTGTGGCCACCATGACTATAATATGATTGCACTTGAGTCAACAGTGCTACTGGCAGCTATTCCCTTGATAAATATTATCACATCCAGGCAGGATCCCACTGTCTTTACTTTATGAAGTAGTTTTAAAATCATGCTTTTCTTTCCCCACAGTTCAATTTAGGTAGAAGTAAATAAATATTATGAAGAAGCCTCAGAATTGGTGATTACATAAACATAAAGCCTCAGTAGCCTAGAGTTTGCAAGCTGCCTGAACAAATGGTGGGACATCTCAGAACAGAAGTTAATCTGAAGCTCAATGAATCCCAAGCTACCGCCAGCATGCCACATCAATCTCCCTTTCCTTCACACTGCTTGACCTTACACAACAGGACGTCCTGCAAGATAAACAAGCTCTATGTTTTTTTTAAAAAAATCACCAATTATAAAATAAGAAGGAAACTTGAGCTATTGAAAATGAGTGTTTGAGTTGGTCAGACTCACCAAGTTTAAAATTGTACCTACTTAGGTTACATGTTCAAAATGATTATGATGTCTCCTATAACTGGCAAAAGGTTAATGGTTATTTTCACAATGGGTTCCAGATGTTTACCGTTCTTTTCTGATGTCCTCAAGAAAATCATGTCAGCAGGGACTCGTTGGTTCTTCATTGGGAAAAGAAAGGCAGTCAATGAATATTCAGTCCATAATTTTGACTGGAAATATATGACTAGGAAGGTTTATTTTTCATTCATTCAATTTCTATAGCTGCCCATCTCAATCAATGACTCTGTGCGTTGTGGTGGGGGTTTTACAATATACTACAATTAAAACATTTAACAGGAACAATATAATTATTAAGTGAAGGAGCTCATTGAGATAGGCTGATTATTGTGTATTATATAGAGATTATTGTCCAATTCCATCCAAACTAAATTCATAGAGCTATATTACACAAGCAGCTTCATAACTTCAAATTCCAATCTCTTCTAGGTCACCCACAATAGAAAGAGGCAATTTACAAAAATGAAGTCAAAATGGTATAGGGTCTCCTGCTGGAGCAGGAGTTTGAACTAGATGACCTCTAAGGTTCCTTCCAACTCTGTTATTCTGTTATTTGATATTTAAGTGATATGGGAATAAACAGAACATTTTTGCCATCATAACATATCCATTTATTCTCTTAATCAAAATGGTTATTATATATTTGTATACAGCCACCATTCAATGAAAGCAAAAGTATAAAATTCAAATCATTAAACCCTGAATGACTGCCAAAGACCAGGAAAGAGCAAGCTCTTAAGACTTGTGAAGTAGAGGTGGATGGATTTCCTAAAGACAAAACCCAAATCCTAGCTGGAGCAGAACACTAGCAAGGTTTCAGGCCTATGCTGAAGTGATGCTCATTTGGAGACTTCGTAGGCTATGGGGCTTTGACAGCTGTCCTGATGTATGCACTTCCAAAGGTTCCCACTTAAGTTAATAATATAAGCAGGAACTACTGCTTTGAAAACATCTGTTTGAGCAGTTATCAAATAAAGAAAGAAAAATCCGTGTCTTTTGAAAATAGCTAATCTGGGGAAGTTTCCTTCCATTGCAATGATTCTGCTGCCCCCAAATGTCCTTATCAGGGATGTGGTTTTCCTTTTCCTTTTATATCTGGTTTCAGAGCAGCTGCCCTTCTTTTTCCCCATATAATCTGCTGTGTCTCTATTAATTTGCACAGAGGAAAAAAAAGGAGATTGCCACCAAATATGTTCCCTTCAACTTGCCAAGAAGTTTAATGATAATAGAATGCTCCTTGTGGAGAAGGCCTTCCCACCAAATTCATCTTTGTGCTGCGAGGCTCTCTTCTCTTCATACTTCTCTACTTTGAAAGTGGCTCCAGTAATATCCTCAGAAAGTTTCCTTTTGCATTAATGTCAGCGCTAGCATTTCTGAATAGGAAAAGCATCTAAAGAGTTCGGAAAACCAAAGCAGGCTTTCAACTTTCTGTCCAAATCTAATCAAATAATGGAGCTTCCTACCTGAAATTCTAATGAACTTCTAAACAAGAATTAAGACCACAAGATTTGGGTGGCAAAATCCAGTTAACTGCTAGAGGCCGGTAAAGGAATAGAAGTACATATAACACTGTGCTGTACTGGTCATCTGGATGTTTGCAGTCCCAGTCTGGAAGTTCTAGCAATATACGGTATTTGACTTTGGGTACAATTATGAAGCGGTCTTCCCAATTTGGTGCCCATCAGATTTGATGGTTTGGAATTCTGATTACTGAAATCCAACATATCGAGAGGCATGAAATGGAAGAAACCTGCTGTTCAATATGCTTTAACTATTAATTGCTACACCATCAAAACTGACACCAGCCAGAATACAGAATAATTCAAAGAAGTAGTACATGATTGGAAGAGATTTGGCCCATAGAATCAGCAAGAGTCAAACACAACTAAATGGATAACAATGACAACATCATTAATTGCTAAATCCTAATTCCTCTGATATTTGTATTGAGGAAAATATTACCATTTTTAAAAATCCAGTCATACCTTTTCCACAATGATAAGGTCCCCCACTTGAATATTAGAACTTTTCACCTTCACTGTGCCTGAAGATAAAACAAAATACCGCTTTAAAATTCTCCAAAAGTATGCACAGAGCATTCTCAATGACAACCCTCCCACACACACTTCTATTCAGAGGGAATTATTTGACACCTTTTTATTGTCAAATATGGTCCACGGTTGATATGCTGCTTGATGCTAAAAACTCAACAAGTATTAGCAAAGAGCGATGACTCCTTTTGCAAACACTCTAGAATAGCTTTATGCAGCTGTGAAGAGTACAAATGACCAGCATGCATTTAAATTTGAAGCAGGGAGACAAAGCAAAAGATCAACAAAATGTAGATGGGAATTAAAAACAGCCTCCCCACTCTTCCAAGAAACATTTGGCTTTTAGGAGACCTTATGCATCATGACTTGCGAAACAAAGCACAAAAGGTTTGAGAAAATATTGTTTTTTGATACAGCTGGTAAATGCCAATGATCTATATCAAAGCAGTGTTCCCTTGGTAGGGGGTCCCTCTGCATTTCATAGGACTTTTTTTTTTAATGCTGGTCTGGTTTACTATGCTTTGTATTCATGAATTGTAGAGAGGAAAGCAAAAACAAAACAAAACTCTTAAACAAAATGTTTAGAAAAGGTATCAAATCCAGCATTTGCAAATTTAAGGCCAAACGGGCGAAGGATACATGTTCAACAAACTTGCATCTGATAAATATAGATTTATCTCTTTGTCCCCTAAAATATTTTTCAGTATCCCAGAAAGCAGATGCAATTTAAAAAATAGCAAATTTGAATGTCCACTATGAAATTTAAATGTAGAGCAAAAGTTTTCACAGCAAAGATTATTTCTGCCTTGTTATTGTCTCTTCCTGGTTCTTATCAAAGAGAAGGAAATCCTGTGTTAATTAAGAGTGCCTTTTCATATGCATATTTTCTTATCCCTTTTCCATTTATTACCTTTGTCTACATTATTTTACATATGGATGCCTGCCTCTCCACTTTATCCTCCAAACAAATAAAAATAAAGAGATAGTTGATAGCTTCATAATAAACATATTCATCCATGATTTGTTGGCTAATTATTATACACTATGACATTCATGCTGGCTAGTGAACCACAATATTAGGGCTTACACTACATGTAGTTTGAGCCGTAATATTGTTTACTGTTTAGAAAATTTACTTAGTTTCTGAATACCAGTTAACAAGTGGAACCCTATGCCATAGTTATGTTTGTAGTTTATAATTATGTTTAATTGCTCAACTCCAGTTGTATGAATTTGTACAAGAAAGAAAGCCAAGAACCATGATTTATGATTCACAAACTGAATTAAACCATAACTTTTGTTTAGGGAGTTTCTGCTTCCCAAAATTTAGCAGCTTAAATTTCAGGCTATTAAACCATGGTCTACCATTATGTACAAATGGCAGCATGTTTTTTTTTTTTCTTAACAGATCTTAAAATAATTACAACCTTTATATATGTTATAAATTTGCCTTGTAAAAAAATAATCATTAGTAGGAAGGTTTTGCTAGAGAATGCACTCTTTCGATAGGATACTGCAAAGTTCTGATTTGGCCCAAGTCACCAAAAGGACAATTAAAAGCTCCGTCCAAATATTTGACATCTTCCCCTCCAACCCCTCCTTCTCAAAATTGCTGTTCTGATTATCATCATCTTTTGATAGAGTTGCAAACAGACAGAAAGCTGGAGCCAATTTCCTGACCTCTTGCTGTGAGCTTGCTGTAAATCTGAGAGTTGACTTCCTTGTCACGCATGTAACATCGGATCTCTTCTACAGCCTCACGGATGATGGTAACAGTAAGCACAAAGCCCTAAAGAGGCAGAAAGAGAAATGGTGGAGGATTAGTCAAAAGAAAATAGATTAAATCCAAAGAACTTGTCTGAAGACCTGGGAAGTTAGTGGATGATCAAAACATGGAGTCAAGGTGAAATATTTACTTAAATTTTCCATTTCAGATGAAACCACTTAGTTGGAAGAGGCTAACATTTTATGATGTTATATAATATAATATAGAACCATTATGATGGATGATTGAGGGGATTAGGTATTTGGTAGGGGGACTAGGAGTGACATGATAGCAATCTTCCAATATTTGAGGGGCTGTCACAGAGAAGAAGGGGTCACCTATTCTCCAAAACACCTGAGGGCAGGACAAGAAGTAATGGATGGAAGCTTCTCAAAGAGAGATCCAACTTAGAATTAAGTAGAAAATTTCCTGTCAGCAAGAACAATTAATCAGTGGAATGACTTGCCTCCAAAAGACACAAATGTGTTCAATCATTGGAGGTTTTCAAGAAGAGGTTGGTCAACCCTTTGTCTGAAACGGTGTCCTGCTTGAGCAGGGGGTTGGACTAGAAGGCCCCCAAGATCCCTTCCCATTCTGTTATTTTGTATTCTATATTACATGACTAGATATAACAAGTAGAAGAAATAAGCACTGGTAGTACAAAACACTACAAAAGCCACATTGCTACAATGTTCAAGCTGCAAATATTCAACTTCTATGTTGCTACAATATTTCTGATATGGCCTTTTTCTTTTCTTTTTCTTTCTAGATAACACAAATACTTTTGGATCAAACCAGGGGTGGGATTCAAGTTTCTTAACAACTGGTTTGTGGATGTGGCCTAATTTGTGGGCATGGCTTCATGGTCATGTGACTGGGTAGGCATGGATTGTATGTAAATATTATAAATATTTATGTAAATATTTATTTTTTTTAATAAAAAAGAGCACCTTTTACCCAAAAGCAGGTAAAGCAGGCAGGAGATTGAGTTGCTCACAGAATTACAGATTCACTTATCTATTTGCAATCGGCTACCTGAGTCTGTCACATAAAATTTGCTAGCAAGCAAACTCACAAAATTAATTCACAATACACCATGTATGTAAATATTGATTTTTTTATTAAAAAAGAGCAACTTTTACTCAAAAGCAGGCAAAGCAGGCAGGCAGATTGAGTTGCTCACAGAATCACAGATTCACTTAGAGATCTATCTATCTGCAATTGGCTACCTGAGTCTGCACTGAAAAGTAGAAGTTTCAGTCCTAAGGAAGGTTTGGCTCTGCTTTTAGATTAGCTAGAAAGCAAGAAATCCAAGGATTTCCTGCTTTCTAGCTAATCTAAATCTCCCGGCAGAGCAGACCATCTGATGGTTGGAGGGGGGGAGGAAAAATAGCAACTTACCAAACCAGGCAAGTTGGATGGCTCACATGCCAAGCAAGGAGTGAGTGGGCGGGGAGGGGTGGGTCCAGCCAGTGGAGCAATTTGCCGGTTCTCCAAACTGTGGACAATCATAACACATGTGTGCAGCATTTATAAGAAATCATCAGCTGTGCTGCCTGGACAGCTGATAAGCGCTGCGCGTGGGTGCACATTTGAAAATCCTCTTGTTTTCTGCTTTTTCAACATCAGCTGTGCTGTGCAAGGGAGGGAAAGGCAGGGAATAAAGGATAGCCTAGAGCCCGGGCAGGTGGGTGGGCCAAACACTGAACCGGTTCAGTGTCAGCTGCTCTTCGCAGCTACTGGTTCCACAGAACCGGACCGAACTGGTAGCATCCCACCCCTGGATCAAACCAAGCTTGTATCCATTTCTCCATTCTGTTCCTGCCAATGGTCAAACCAATGCCTGTGCAATGCCGCACTGATATTGTATTTACTGTATTTTAAATATTTTTATCATATTTATTTTAAAAATATTCAATAATGAACAATTTAAACAAAACAAGACAAATAAAACTCATTCAATAAGAAGGAAATACCTTTTCATTTGTGATCCTAACAACTGATATTTATAGGAAGAAATACATTTATTTATTAAATTTTTATGGTATCCATCTCACTACCCAAAGCTGCTTTAGGTGTCTACATAATCAGCCGTATCTAATTCTGATAACCTATATCATCATCACCTTGCTTAGTGCTTGCAAACTATCACAATCCTGCTAATCAAAACAGTGTTTTAGATTCTTGTTATTGGTGATGCTTTTGTTTTGATTTTTTTAAAGAGCCAAGACACATTCATAGCAATTTATACATGTGCATTCCTGAGCAAAAAGCTGAAAGCTAATGAGCCTCCATTCCATGCAACCAACTATTCTATAGCACTGATTTTATAAATATTCCCCACTGAACACACAGAACTTTCTTCTAAATGAGTAAGATTACAGGTTTCAACCCTGACTGCTCCTTAGAAGGCCAGATCCTGAATATGAAACTCAAATACTTTGGCTCCCTAATGAGAAGGAAGGACTCACTGGAGAAGAGCCTAATGCTGGGGAAGATTGAGGGCAATAGAAGAAGGGGATGACAGAGAAATGAGGTGGCTGGATGGAGTCACTGAAGCAGTAGGTGTGAGCTTAAATGTAGAAGATGGTAGAGCAAGGGTATCCAACCTTGGCCACTTTAAGACTTGTGGACTTCAACTCCCAGAATTCCTCAACCAGCAAAGCAAAGCTGGCCACAAGTCTTAAAGTGGCTAAGGTGGAGATCCCTGTGGTAGAGGACAGGAAGGCCTAGAAGAATGTAGTCCATGGAGTTGCGATGGGTTGCACATGACTTTGCAATAACAACAACAGGTTTCATCCTTTTGAAGGGGAGGAGGGCAGAAATATCCTTGACTAAAATTCAGGTTCTCAGTCTGAAAGCATTTTCTTTCATAGTTTTTTTCTTTCTTTTGAAGACATATTTTAAATATTTAAAAAATATGATTCCATCCTGGGATTATATATCTGTGTAAGAACATTCTCAATGTAGATTCTTCTTTCCTGAATCATGGAAACGAAATAATTTGTTTGTAAATGTAATTAAGCTGCCCAAAGGAAATCAATCTGCTATACTAATTTCTAGGAATCTTCCACTCCTTTGCATAGCTTCCATGAACATTAAGTCAGAATTACATTACTATATGCCTTCAAGGCTTGTCATTACAAAGAGATGCAAATGATACAGGGGACTGATTCCAGCTCTCCCAAATTTGGAAAACATTAGTATATTGTTTGTCCAAAGGAATTCAGTATTATTAAGTCTTATTTGAAAGAATGGCAATATCCTTTGGAGAAATAAAACAAACCTTTTTACATTTACCTAACCTCAAATCCTGTATTTTATTTATTGTACTTTTAATTCTCTCAAAGTTTCTCTTCCCCAAAGCTGGTTTTAGCCCCATGGGAAGAAACATAGATCTACTTTGGGAGGACGGGAAAAATTTGGTGTTCCATTCGCTGTTTTAAAGTAAAAAAAAAATAACAGCCTTGAATTATCCAATCGTATCACAAGCCCTGATTTGCTATATTGTTGTTCCTTCAATTAAAAATAAGCCTGAGTAAATACTTACTGACAGCAAGTCCCAATAGCTAATGAGGCTTTCTTCTAAGTAGATAAGTAGCATTCAATTATCGTACTACATTACTCTCATTATGACAGCATTTTAATTTGGTGCTTAAAATATAGATCAATCATTACTCTAAAATGCTATCTCAAAACCCAGTTTATAAGGTTTATATATATTATATAGGAAAAAGAAACTGGTGCATTTAAAGATTGGGGTTCCAAACAATCATGAAAACTATCCCATTTATTCTGCCTCACTGATTCCTCTCAAGTTGTTATTTGACTCCCAAATGGCTGTTTCAGCAATCTACAATGAACAAAAAGTCTATTATTTATAACTCTGGCAGCTCACATGCTGAATTCTAATGATTTGTGTGATCTGAACAAATTACAATGAGCTACAGGTTTGAAGCAAGCCTTGTTAAAAATACAAACTAATTTCTACAGCAAACACCATACAGTAGTGCAACCAGATGTGTATTCCATACTATATAAAATAAAGGCATACTAAGAATGCAAGCTACCATTAAAAAGGGAAAAGTTTCTAGCTCTTATGCTACATTACAAAATGGCTTGCTTTGTTAAATTCTAAATTTAAGCCTAGTCATTGGAGATTGCTATCTCTCAATACTTTTTTTTTTCAAAAGCAAACAAAGGCTTAATCAGAATAAGTACAACTGGGAATGGGGGAGAAGAGAAGGGGAAATTTAACCTATTCCTTTTTTCTTTCTTTCTACATCTCAAGTCCCCCCAGCAACCCTGAAAGTGGTTTTTGCCCCATGGAAAGAAATATAGATTTGCTTTGGTGGGGGGAAGGAAAATTTGGTGTTCCATTCACTATCTTAAAGTAAAAAATAACAGCTTTGAATTATCCAATTACATCCTAAGCCCTGATTTGCTAAATTGTTGTTTGTTGAGAGAGCTATAATTGAAAGAAGTTAAAATCCCTAAAGACATACGAAATCACAGCTACCCAATTGATAATCTTGTGTGGCTTCCAGAGCTGTCTAAAAAGCATTAGCTATTATTATTTTTAATGTGACGCAACCAGTTAAACACATAACTGGATTATTATTTATCATTTTATGAATGTTATTACATTTTTGGTTTTGTCCTTCTCTTCATCCAGCTCTAACTATAGTTCCCTTCTGACAATTAGTTAAGCCATTAAGAAAACACATCTGAACCAGATTTAATTTACTGTGACATATATTTAAATCTAATGAAATGAAATTTAGCTTTACTCCTGGCCCTACCAATTTTGTCTTTTGAAACCAGTCATTAACACACTGTTCAAAACCCAAGTGTGACTGTTGATGAAAAAAATAGCATTTCATTGTACTAAATAAACTATTAAACTATCTGTGGTTTCTTAGACACAGACTGCTAGTGAGAAGAACAAGTAAAACCAGTTAGAACTGTGAAAGTCAGCATGTTCCTCCTTAATTTTTTAAATTGGTCAATATATAGTTTATATGGTTTAACCTTTGGAAGGATCTGGAAAAATAAAAACAAACCCAAGGACTATCTATTTTGTGAGTATTTGTTCAACGTTTAGTCCATTGTTCCAAAGACAATTACAAAAATGCTTCTATGACAACCTACTTTTAAAGGGAGTTAACCCAGGATAATCTCTTTAACTGAACTCTTGGAATGATTAAGTTATGGGATAAATTACTCCCCTGATCAAATGTCTCCCTGTGTATTTTATTTTCCTGTACCACTCAAGGTTTTATTTCTGAATGGTGAACCTTTATTAAATCAATTTAAAAAGTTAGACCAAGCATCTACAATTCCCAAAGACATAAAGGGCAGGCTTCATAAAATAAGCTAACAAAAACCATTTTAAGTTTCAGCATTACTTGGATCTCAGAGATAAGGTTAACAAAGGACATTTTGTATTCAAACACTGAAACTTTTCTTGGGTAAATAAATCTGATATTACCTACCAGTGGAACCCAATACGTGTAAAGTGCACCAAGCCTCATTTCAGGAACAAATTGAGAACAGGCAAGAAATAAAAAGTAGAGATTGAAGAAATATTTGAATTGGTTGAACAGGACCTAGAAGCAGAGCGGGGAGAAGACTAAGTAAGTGACAAGGAAATATTGGAAGGAACTCATCCAACATAAAGAGCAGCAATCCACAAAAACATGGTTAATCTGAGAGGATTCTAAAAAGGAAAAGGTTAGACGGTAAAAATTTACTGATTTATAAAAACACACATGCAAATATACCAAATATTTTCATCTGGCAGAATATAGGTAGCAATCAATTTACAACCATAATTGGAACCAAAATTTCTTTTGTACTGCAGTTGTTAAGTGAACCATGCAGTTATTAAGTGAATCAGACTTTCACTTGTTGGAAATCAGCTGGAAAGAACGCAAATGGCGATCATGTGACCCTGAGGGGCTGCAACTGTCATGAATATATGCCAGCTGCCAGGCATATGCATTTCGATCACATGACCATAGTGCAATGGTCAGAACTATGAGGACTGGTTATACTTTCTTTATTCAGTGCTTTTATAACTTTGAACAGTCACTAAGTGAATGTTTATATAAACCAAGGACTGCTTGTAGCAGTTTGAATCAGTTCAGTAATCTTTAATCCTCAATCCAACATACTTTTGCAGTAGTATTGGGAAGACACATTAGATGAGAGTTAATTTACTTTAGAAATGTATTCCAAAGTAGATGATTTAAGATAATTGTTCATTGGGTGAGGCATTCTTGCCTTCATTTAGCAAGATTTAATGGAAACCTGGGTGGCTATAATATGGCCTCCCTTTTCCCCATTAAATCCTGAGGGAAATCCCATGAGGGAACTTTTTTCATAAAACCTTTGCAATGATGGTGCTATTATAACAACTGGGGCAGGAGAATTCCTGTTCATAAGAAATGACTAAATAATTCCTCTCCTAAAAAAAAATGAAGATTTTTTTTTAAAGAAAACCACTTCTATTTTGGTTTGTTGGATATCATACACAGAGATATCTGCGGGGGGAAATGATATCACATAAGTCATGATGTCATCATGCAAATAGCATGATTATTGATTTGCATCAGAGGTGTCATGTGACTGGTGCCAATTACATAATGGTGTCATTTGCACAATACAACATGCCACATGTGCTGTTCTGGTTTTTGTTGTAGATTCTAAGCAATGCCTTATAATCATACTTACTCCTGGTAGAAAAGTAAAGAAGTTGTACTTCTGGTTGTTGATGACATTGCGTGGATATCTCTGATCCCTCTTTTCGGGATGGCCAAGCCAGACGGTTCGAGGCCTGGGGTCTCTTCTTCCACAACATCTTAGGCATTCACAGCATCTGTAGAAAAAACAAAATTTAAAACCTTACTCCTTCAAGAAAAGCAAAACAATGCCAGCTTGTTCAACCAAAGGTTGCACTTTTCCTCCATTGTTCCTGACAAAACAATAAGCCAGGATTCTAGATGCAAGCATTAAGAACAAATGACAATTAAGCTAGGCTTTCTAAGCCAACAACAAACAATGGTTTCAAATTGTAATTTGGGATTCCCTTCCCTAATCATATTTTTCTCTTTTAGTTCTCAGAACAAATTGTTTCTCTATATCAGGGCTGTCAAACTCCTGGCCCACAGGCCAGATGCATCGCACGCTGGCCATGCCCTCGCCTGGTTTAGCGAAGGGGGAAAAAAGTCCCGATACATCACGTGATGCCACCGTGACAACATGAGTTTGACACCCCTGCTCTACATTATATCAACTAATATAAGATCCATGTTGTATCTTATATTTAGCTGATCAGCAGAATAAAGTTCAGCCACGGCAGTTTTTTTCAGCTCTTTAGCACTGAGTTAGAACAAACTGAATCTATTTGTGTAATTTTTTAGATGCATCTTTTAAAGCAGAGAACTCTAACTCCAATTGGCACAAGAGATGCATGAGTACCAGCTCATCAACCCAAGGGCTGACACACTGCCGCTTTTTCATAAATCGATTGGAAAATCTTGAGTGAGTCAGAAATGAAGAAAGTGAGTATCACATGATACCATTAATATACTGAATCAATGCATGAGTGACTGTGAATAGTGCTTCCAAATCCAGAAAGGGATGCAATTGTTGCACAAAATCAAATTATGCAAAAGCCCTCCTGGACGCAACAGTCACCTGCGTTTTAAGCAGCCTCTGTGAGTCCAGGATGTTCCCCAGAAGTGTGCGCTGGTCTCAAACAGCAATCCCATCAGGATCAAAGGTGAAAATGTCTCAGACCTCAGGGGCTCAAATAACCATAGCAGTGGAATTTTATCAGGATGGAGCCCAAGTCCATTCCTCGCCATACTGATCACTTCACTTCTAGTGCATCAGATTTCTGAAACCTTTTGTTTTATTTTTATTTATAAAATGTTAATCTGCTTTTCATTGTTTAAAACACCCTGAAGAGAGATTTTGAAATGCCTCTTCATTAAAAATTGAGCAAAACAATTGAATCCAGGATGTTCAGTTCTTGACTGAACTTTTGAAAGAAAAATGCAATAAATTATGGATTTCTTCAATGAAATGTACTGTAATGTTTATACAACATTCTGAAACACCAACTAGCCAAATACATTTTTTAGCCCTTTTTACTGTGCAAAACCAATCTTGGTTGCTTCTGGTTTAATGTCATGTGAACCAGCCAGTTGTGTTTACTGAGTAAATAAGGTTTACATTAACCATGAGTAAGCAATCATACACAGGCTGTCTAGTTCATGGAAACAATCATGGGAGCAGCTTTAACACCATGTCATCTAAGGCTATTGTAATCCAGTAAGTAATTAATCATTAGACACTAGATTCAAAGTAAGCAAAAGACCACAATTTACAAACCATAAAATCTGAAGTAAAACAACACACTTAGCCATCGTAGGGCTTATTTGGATTTGGTTGCATTTGTGAGAATGGAATATATGCATGCCTTGAAACTCCTGGGATGACTTTTCACTTTGTTATGACTGCTTAATGATTCTTTATTAGAAACGTAAAAAAAAAAATACTCTGAAAGAAAGCATACCAAACTTATTCCATTCTATTGTCAATCAATCAATCTTACTGACTCCATGAGGCCACCAGGAAGTAAGATCCATTACCTTTTTAATCTTTCAACCTTTCTTTTGTTTAATTTGGAGCCGGCCCTCCTCATTCCATGTTTAAATATGTAGCTGCTGTTCTTAGCAAAAAAGTTGCAGATGTACTTGAGATGTCAGACAAATGTGTTAAAGAGGCACAAATACTCTACAATCTCCAAGACCTATTTCTCCAGCCCTTGGAATTCCCTCTTAATTATGCCACTGAATTTCAATTCAAGCTGAACAGTCACACTGGTTTAGTACTTGGATGGGAAATCCCAGGGCAGCTTGCTAAGACTGGAATTTGAAAAACATATTTGGAGAAGGTGGCAGAAGTCTATTCAATGAATTGAAGGACACTTTAAAAATGTAAGGCAGGGAATGTATTAAAAACTTAAGCAAGTACTTAAAATAGGCTTAACTTTATTTTTTAAGAAAGATAAAGAAATGTGCTCTCCCCCACTAATAAGAGATTTTTTAAAAAAGAATCCTGGTACAATTTTGGATGAACATCCCACTGACAGAAACCATCTGTTTCAACCAAAGAATTACAAAACATAATGACAGAATAACAAGAGTTGGGAAGGACCGTGGTGGTCTTCTAGTCCAATCCCCTGCTCAGGCAAGAAGCCCCATGCCCTAAGGGGGTAACATGATTGCAGTATTCCAATATTAAAGGGGTTGCCACAAATAAAGGGGGCAACCGACTTTCCAAAGCCCCAGAAACAATGAAAGAAAGAAACAACGGGTGGAAACTAATCAAGAAGAGAAGCAACCTAGAAGGAGTAATTTCCTGGTTGTGAGAGCAATTAAACCAGTGGAACAGCTTGCTTTTAGAAGGTGTGGGTGCTCCATTACTGGAGACTTTTAAGAAAAAACTGGACAACCACTTGGTATAGGTCTCCTGCTTGAGCAGGGCTTGAACTAGATTAGAAGATCTCCAAGTTCCCTTCCATCTCTGGTATTCTGTTCTGCTTTGGATAGGCAGATTAGATGAAAGTAAACCTAATAAAGTTAGGAATGCACAAATTTATGCTGTATTCATTTATTTCCATTTCCTTAGTTTTTACTCAACAGAATAATCATGTAAGTTACTAGTACAATCAGAAGTAAATAAATAAAAACTAACATAAATTAAAATGGACTCATAAAACCCTCACATTATGGCGCTGTGGTTAGAGTGCAGTACTGCAAGCTACTTCTGCAGCCAGCTGCCTACAATTTGGCAGTTCAAATCCCGCCAGGCTCAAGGTTGACTCATCCTTCCATCCTTCCAAGGTGGGTAAAATGAGGACCCAGATTGTTGGGGACAATATGCTGACTCTGTAAACCGCTTAGAGAGGGCTGTAAAGCACTATAAAGTGGTATATAAGTCTAAGTGCTATTGATATTATTCACAGTCTTATTAGAATACCCAACTTTTCACTTTGCCTTTGCAGCTATGCATTTAACAAAGCTATCTGCAAACAAAAGGAATTCAAATTAATATCCATACTGGAAACATTTTTTTTCAAGCCAATTTCAAGCTGTTGATTTGTTAATGCCTCTGTGCTGCATTCAGTGACTTTCACACTTGCCTGTTACTTTCCTGGCCAGTGATTTTTCCTAGTGCCTAAAGCTATCTTTTCTCTTGATGATTGCAGGGAAAATTGTGAAATTGGATATTTGTTCTCTTATTGCATGCTGTGACTTCTGCAGTGTTGACAACTGCTCCTTTTCAAATCTAAGGGTTTCACAACCTCATACGTTTTTTTTTCAGCAAAAAACCTAACTTGCTTCCACTTTTATTTTTAATATTTTTTTCTGAAATAGTATACAAGCGATATTGCAACAGAAGAACGAAGTATGCTGCTTCATAAGTACAGTTTTAAGTGTCTCTTATACATCTGAGTGAGTCAGCAGTTAAAAACCACATAGGAATTTCAAAGCAAGAATATCTTACATAAACAGTTTATTCTAAATTATAAGGACCAGCATACTATCCTGCACAGAATCCCATGTTGTCCTTGAAGCATCCCTCCTCCCTCTTTATTTTTCTGAAGAAAAATTCTGTGTAATTCAAAATTCTGCATGATACTCAATAACATAAATTAGATTAAGATGAGCTGGAGTAAATTCCATTTGCTACTATGTCAAGGCAATTCTATTGATATTTTTTTTTTCTATTAAATTTCTTCTGAATTTTCTTCCCATAAACTAACATGCCTGAATCACTCTGGTATTTGCTCAAACTGAGGGCAATGATTCAAAGAGTTTTATAATGAATAATAGAGTTGCTACGGAGTAACCATGGCTCTCATTTTATTTGTTTATTTGACTAAAATGTTTATAGATGGATATAATTTCAAAGGAATACAAAAGTGAGTGTACTTTGTTGCTCTGCTTGTACTGATAAAACTGTAGAAACCAGTTGGAGCAGTGCCTTCAAACCACACTTTAAGATATGGGTAGGGAACGATAGTAGCCCTTTTATGATCTGAGGACTTCAACTCCCAGAATTCCTGTGCCAGCCATGCTACCAGCTGCATGACTGGCTCAGGAATTCTGGGAGTTGAAGTCCACAAGTCATAAAAGGGGCCATCATTCCCACCTCTGCTTTAAGAAATTTAAGAGTGAATATTCTTCAATACAGGTTCAATACAAATCTCATTTGGGATGGGTGGATTTAATCTATGAGTGGTCCACTTATTAATGGAATTTTTTAAAATTAATCTGGCAATATTTAGAATTCACACAAGGACTTTCCTTAATAGTAAACTTAAAGGTTCTAAGGGTTTTATAATTCTAAATTAACGGGTTCCGTTAATCAAATATTGTATCATAACTTACCATGATTTTTTCCTGTTCATACTTTACAGTAGAATGAAACAAATAATACAAATCTTAGGCACACACCAATTCCCAAATTCTTAGTTGATCCACAGATCTCTTCCAAAATCAGCGGCGATAACAATTATGTATTTGTATGTATATTGTGTTAAATAAATATGTGTTTAACTCAACATACACACACACACACACACACACACACACACACACAGAGAGAGAGAGAGAGAGAGAGAGAGAGAGAGAGAATGTTTATGTCAACTAAAAAGATACTCCTTTGGTCTTTTTAGCTGCTTAGGGATTTGTTGGAGCCCTGACAGTTTAAATATGTAAATGCAGCAGAGCGTATGAAGCCAAACTGCAATACTGGGGGGCTGAAACATCAGGTCTAACCTGACATTTCATGTTCCTTCAACTTATTATTTTTTAATTTATTTCTCTCCTCATTTAATGATTGCCTTTTTTAGTGACCATTTGCAGTTACAATGCTGATGGAAGAGTAAACTTTGTGATTGATTCTTGCATTTATAACCTTCACAAGTCTGTAAAACAAAGGAGAACTGAAGTAAGATTGTAAGCACAGTCCTGATTTCATTTAGCTTCTGAGTTGCTGGTCCCAATTATGGTTGCTAAATGAGGACAGACTGTTCTCATCTTAGCTATGTTTTATTTTCTTTTTGAATTTCTTTAGTATTCCTCAGTTTCTGCAGTCAGTATTAACTTGCCTTAAAAGAAAATAGTGGGATAGGTAATTTTAATTAGGAAGCATTCGAAAGAAGCAAAAGCTTAAAGATCTATATTTATATCACATCTCTGTCTGTCTGTCCGTCCATCTGTCCATTTATCACTATCTCTATCTCTATCTGAGGCAATTCTGCTGAAAGCAAAAAATGAACAAAGCCCTCACGTGTAGAGGCTCCCACTCATCAATTAAATATTCTCCACTAAACCTTTAACATTTACTCAATACTAAAGTCAATACTTAAATACCTCAATACTTAGAAGAAAAATTATTTCTCCTTAAGGAATTATTTAACACTTTCAACTGTAAGTTTTCCCTATGAAATTGCAAGCTGCAGAACAGGAAATTGGTTGAGGAGTGTCAATCAACCAGCAAGGTAGTTTTGTTCTTGTTTTCCCTTTTAAATTAAACGTCACATTTCTTGATTTCTATTTCACCGCTTGCAAATAAGTATAAAAGAAATCTTATCTCATTAAAAAAAAATCTAAAGGGTTCCCCCTTTCCCCCAGAGAAGCAGCAGCTGTAAAAATCTACCGGGTTGTAAGGAATAAGCTAGGAAATGTTAGCTTAGTTTAAATAAGAACTATTTCATCCAGTAGCAGAAAGATTAACTGACACAAGAGACATTTTCAGACATCCTGTTGAGAACAAATCCAACTTGATTTCCATGTAAGGTCAATACTTTCTAAACTAAATATTTTAACAGGAAATTGTCAATGAAAGGCAAGAGATTAAATACCGCTGTTTCCTTCTTCCACGATCCCATTTGTAATATTTTTATATGGGATAAACCAGCGGATTTGAATTTTCAGTTTTAAAAAAGTTAAGGCTGCTTCAGGCAATAATAAAAGAGGAAATAAGACAGAATGGGGTGGCTGCTTTTAGAATAGGGACAATGAATCTCTAGTGTTGGTGCATCTGATCCACAGGTCTCATGAAGAGCCATTCTTCTACCCCAGATTTCCACAAAGAGACAGAGAGAGAGAGAGAGAGATACTCCCAAAGTCACCCAGCTGGCATTGTGCTTAAATTGGGACTAGAACTCATCGTCTCCTGGTTTCTATCCTGATGCTTTAACCACTATGCCAAATTGGCTGTCTAGTCCTGAAAGCTGGATCTACAATACAGGAAAGAATTACAAGACCCCTGAAAGGAAGTTATTGAGCCACGGTGGTGCAGTGGTTAGAGTGCAGACTACTTCTGCTGACTGCTGACTGACTGCAATTTGGCAGTTCAAATCTCACCAGGCTCAAGGTTAACTCAGCCTTCCATCCAAGGGTGGGATTCTACCAGTTCGCGCCTATTTTCTAGAACCAGTTGTTAACATTCTAAGCAGTTCAGAGAACCGGTTGTTAAAAGAAATTACTGGCCTAATCCTGTAAGGAAGGCTGGAAGGAAACATTCTGGTGTTGCTTACAGAAACTGCCTCTCTGTTAACCCTTATTACATTCTTGGCAGGACTAGACTTCCTGTCTCAGGAACGTCTCTGGAGTTTTTCCCCCCTCCTTTGGTGATACTTTGCTTGTGTGGAGAGACCATTCAAAGTTACAGTGGCACTGAAGAAAGTGACATGACCATTTTTCACACTTACGACTGTTGCAGCATCCCCACAGTCATGAGAGGCCAGGTGAGGAGATGCGTGCCTCGATGTGAGTGATATTGAGTTGGCCACACCCAGCCAATAACATGACCACCAAGCCATGTCCACCCAGTCACATGACTACCAAGCCACGCCCACCACCTAAGCCATGCCCACAGAACCAGTTGTTAAAAATATGAATCCCACCCTTGCTTCCATCCTTCCGAGGTGGGTAAAATGAAGACCCAGATTCTTGAGGGCAACATGCTGACTCTGTAAAACCGCATAGAGAGGGCTGTAAAGCACTATAAAGTGGTATATGAGTCTAAGTTGCTATTATTCAGCCACTAACACAGAGAATGTATCGATTTTCATAACTGAATATTCTGTCCTTGAACATGACTTTTGTGTGATGGCTCTAATACTTAATACTACCTTTTGGAAAAACTTAAAACTCATTTTTTTTTCAAGTGTTTATATGACAAGATGCAAATACTGGTACATTGTCCTTCTCCTTTCCACTAATCTACATTCTCCATTTTAGGAATTAATGGAAGATCAATAACGTCAGCAGTAATGTTAGAATATAACTTCTGCTTTGACACTTAATGTGCTGTTTGCCTGCATTCTTTGTTTTATCTATGCTTAGCAAAGATGACTCTATTGTTAAAACACCAACAAACTGTATTTATTAAATGAGCACTAAACTTTGTCAGAATTGCCAGAAGATCCCAGATGAACTAATTCAGCTCATCAGAATTCTAGATTTTTAAATATGATAGTAACACAGTTCAAAGAGGCTGGGCTCCTTCTAAGAGCTCCCTGAATCTACTCATCCTCTTCAACAGTACAACTTGCCACCAGACAATGATATGGAAGAGGTGTACAAAATACCACTGACAGTTTGCACTGTCAAGTAAGTGTTTACAAGGAGAAAAAAAAAAGAAAACAATGACAAGACTGAAAGAGATACCTGGATAGAAGGTCAATACATTGAAGGAGAGGAACATTTCACAGTACCTGTTATAACAATAAATCTTAATTTTACAAACACTTAACCCCATATTCAGGAACCTGCTTCTTGACAGAAGTCTTATAAATGGGTCACTGTTAGAGTGGCTTTTTTATGCAGATGAGAAGACACACTTTATTATGTCTATGAATAAGCAGATCTGCCTCCTACATAGGAGGCAAGATCTATATATACTGTAGGTATATACTGTCTACTTTCAGGTTTAAATTCTAGGCCTTCTCTTGTTTTTTCATGTCAATGAATTCTTGGCTAATGTCTTCCTCATCTTGAGACTCTAGTAACTGTTTATATATGGTTTTCTCTAGTCTGAGAACTCCTTTCCCATCTCACCGGCTACAATCCTAAAATATTTTTTCTTTCTTTCTTTCTTTCTTTCTTTCTTTCTTTCTTTCTTTCTTTCTTTCTTTCTTCTTTCTTTCTTTCTTTCTTTCTTTCTTTCTTTCTTTCTTTCTTTCTTTCTTCCTTCCTTCCTTCCTTCCTTCCTTCCTTCCTTCCTTCCTTCCTTCTTTCTTTTTTTCTTTCTTTTGCCATCCATCTTACCACAAGGTAACTCTAGGTGGCTTATAATCATAAAAGATAAAAATTGTATACACTAACAACAGTAGTTAATATAAAGCCAAACACTATGATCCAATTAAAGATGGGTTTAGCTCCATTACTGTGTTTTGAAACAAAAAAAAAAAAAACAATATAGGGCACCGAGTCCAACTTTCTATTCAATCAATGTAATAATCAGACATTTAAAGACAGATATCCTATCTTGCTTCATTCATCTTTTCTTGAGGCTAAACACAATTATTTTCATTTATCCTAGGGGTGTCAAACTCAAGGCCCATGAGGCTGCCCTGGAAACAGCAAATGACACCCCCGCCCCGCTCTGTTTTTGCTGGCAGAATAAACTAAAAGCAAAACAAAACAAAAAGAGAAATGTTTCCCCTTTTGCATTTGAGAATCCAAGAAGGGACAGGAATCGAGAAAGGGAAAGAGGACAGACAAAGAAGAAGAAAAAAGGAAAAAAATGGGAAGAAAGCAATGAAGGAAAAAGAAGGAAAGAGGGGATGGAAGAAGAAAGGAGAATGAAGAGGGAAGGAAAAAGAAGGGAAAGGAAGGGAAGGAAGGAAGGAAGGAAGGAAGGAAGGAAGGAAGGAAGGAAGGAAGGAAGGAAGGAAGGAAGGAAGGAAGGAAGATTATAATGAGAGGGAGGGAGGGTCTCAGGGAGGTTTGCCTTAGCACTTAGCCACCACAGGTGTCCCCAACATGAGTGATGTTGAGCTGGTTATGCCCACGCCCACCCCACCACACCCATCCCAGCCCCCTTCCCCAAAGTCAAACACAACCCTGATTTGGCCCTCAATGAAATCGAGTTTTACACCACTGATCTATCTAGTTTGTGGTCATCTTGGTTGCCCTTCCTTGTACTTGACATGAACTTAAGAAGAGACCCATGAATGCTTAATGAAGAATGCTGCAGAGCAGACATATTACTTCTCATTATTTGGAAATTATTCTTCTATTGATGTGACTGAACATTATCTGCTTGTGTCTGCTACTGTTCTCATGGCTGAAACATATTCACCTGTTGATCAATTTGAGGTTCCTTATCACACATACTGTTATGGAGGCACAAACCGTTTTATCATGCTGATTTGATCTAGTTTCTCCCTAAATGAAGAACTTTGCATCTATTAAATGTCATTCTTTTTTTCCTCAACCCACTTCTCTAATTCCATCAAGACTGATTTTTAGTTTTTTTCTTCTAAAATATTAGCTACCATTCCCCAATATTATATATCCAGATTTCAATTCCCATTAGCCCCTTATCAAAGGCATGTGGGATTTAGACTCCAAAAATATTTGGAGGCCACTATAAGGCCCAATTCTTCAGTTAAGGAAAAAATCAGAGAAATTTCTCCCAAATAAGCCACAGTATTCACCATGAACAGGAAAGGCTAAATACACAATTACAGAGTAGCAATTAATTCTTGCTCAACTGTGTTCCTTTAACATCATGCATGTAATAATAGAAGCTGAACTGTGAAGAATAATCTGTCTTCAGACTCCTGCCAATATGATTTAAATTTAATGACATTTCCATTATTGCTGGAATGGTACACTATGGGTGTCAAAGAAAAAGCATTAAAACAATAATGGGTAGCATAAGTTTAAAGGACAATGAATCTGTACGTTTCTGGAATATTAGTGCCCAAACAACATGGAGCAGTACCTGTCTATTGGAGTAGCATTTCCTCAGAGATTCAGATGGCTCTAACAATACTACCCATCTTCAAGCATGCCCTAAAAAAAAACCTGATTTCCCCCCCAGGTCTTAGATTAGGGAATTTGGTGGCACAGTGGTTAGAATGCAGTACTGCAGGCCACCTCTGCTAACTACTGGCTGTCTGCAATTTGGCAGTTCAAATCTCACCAGGCTCAAGGTTGACTCAGTCTTCCATCCTTCCAAGGTGGGTAAATTGAGGACCCAAACTGTTGGGGACAATAAGCTGACTCTGTAAACAGCTTAGAGAGAGATGTAAAGCACTATAAAGCGGTATATAAGTCTAAGTGCTATTGTTATTATGGGATACAACATAACTACAATGGCATAACCAGGGTACCAGGATATCTTAAGTACTTGCTGGAGAGGAAGAAGCTCAGTCTTTCTACCATTCACAGTGGCTCCAATAGCAAATAGTAAATCTTTTGTGGCTCCAACAGCAAATCTTTTAAAAATCATGCTTACTAAACAATTTTGACCTCCCCATTTCAATAGAAGATAATAAATGTTGCCCAGTGAGCTACCACATGGATGACTGGAATACAAACTAATATGGAGAACAAATTGCTGCTGTCCATTGAACAGCTATGTCCTCTGGTGAATTCATATACAGGTGTATTATCTACACTTAAACCTAAGCTACATCAATGACCCCTATGCTACCCCGATTTGTGTGTTGAAGGGGAAGCCTGAGCCACATTATTTCTTGTGTATGAGGTTTAAGATTGACATAAACCAATGGTGGCTAATGTTTTAGGGCTCCTGTGATGAAAATTGCACATGCCAGCACCGAGTAGGCAATGCACACGGCCCCTCCACGCCCCCTGTGCATGCACATATGATTCCTACCCCGCTTGCCACTGCGCTTGCGTGCACCTCCCAACTGATTTTTGGGCCTTTTTCGGCCTCCCAGAGGCTCGAGGGAAGTCGCTGCAGCTTTTGGAGGCCGGTCACTTCTGGTATTTCTGGAAATACAGGAAGTGACAAAACAGGCCTGTTTTTCAGCCTCCAAAGGCTGCAGAGGCTTCCCTCGAGCCTCTGGGAGACTGAAAAAGGCCTGAAAATCAGCTGGGAGGCACGCACATGTACAGTGAGGTAAGTTTGCCTGGCTCTCACATGCCCATACAAATGCCCTGCGTGCCACCTGTTCGCCATCATGGACATAAACTGTCTACTTGTTTCTACCAATCATTCAGCACTTATTCCCAGGCTTGCTTACTTATCATTATATGGAAATTTAAAAGTAACTCTCCTTGACAAGGGTGTTGCTCAGATAATCAAGTATTAATTTAGCAAGTCAGAATATGCATTACTTTCATGCACCTCTAAGAAACCTCTTTGAGCAGGAAGAAAAAAAGTTGATGTTTACCACAGCTTCCTGTTAATAACTAGGGTGGGACTACTTGACATACTGCCTTGTTTTAAAGTTGACTTCTGCATCTTAGATTATAAAGATCATGCTTCCAGGCAGCTTCCTGATTTATTTTACCTCTTGAATATGTGAAGAAGACCTTGCACAGGTCACAGTGCTAATGCTCTTTTGGTTTACTGAACCAGAATTTGATTATTCAAACACAGACACTTTCATATGCACAGACAGAGAAGAGATTCCTTATATAATTCCCAGGAAAATGGAGAAATGCAGCAGAACTGGAGATAAGATCTGGAGATCAGAGCCAAAAATGATGAACATATATTTAAATATTTCCAACAGGTATGAATCAAGTTTTCATAAGTGTTTTACAAAAAGACAAGTCTGTTTAAATATGTCTGATTCCCTTTTCCTCAGGGAAAAGATTTTGTATGCCTTTCTATATGCTGTGATATATATTTCATATTTTCTTTTTTAAAATCATTGATGGAGGGTTGATTTATCTTCTCTAATTGAAGCAGATGCTTTCTTTCCTTACAAGTGAAATTTAGCCTGAATATAAACCATGGAAAGATTGATACTGATAACACTATGTTCCTACAGCTTTAACAGCAGAAACATATGTAGAACATTAGCCGAGATACAATAGTGTTGGTAAAAAGTCACAATGACATCAACGTGAGTCATGATGTCATTGCACAGATTACAAAATGGCGAGATGATGTCTGTTGCCCATACATAAGCCATGTCATTGCATGACGATGATATCATCACACACACACACACTTTCCTCCTCTAATGTCTGTTTGTAGGAGGGGGAAGTGAGATTCAGATGAGATTCTGCCGAAATGTTGCTACAACTTTAAAAGCACAACTACAATGACGTGGGAAAATACCCGAACAAAGCTGAATGCCATACATGTAAGTACCCGCGAAAACTTAAGAAAACAAATATATATATATATATATCTGTTTTAAATGTATGTCAAATAAATGTTTTTTTCTAGAATAATTTTTTTTTAAAAAAAAGAAGAAACAAGGAAAAAATGAAGGCATTGAATTATGTTTAACCTCAAGAGGATAAAAAGCAACATGAAAGCTCTCTTCAAATACTTAAAAGGCTGTCACATTTTGTGTTTTTACTTTTTACCCTTCCTTCTCACTCTCCCAGGAAACATTTGCTGTTGGACAAATTGAACATTGCAAAAAACGAGATACTCTTTTAGCTTTCAAATGAGCTTAGCAAATAATGTATTTTAAATATTCATATGCCAGGCTTCAAAACTTATAATACAGCTTGCAACTGCTGAAAATACTGAAAAAAAGTACTTCCCCTTAGGTCAAAAAGATGTCACATCTTGATACAAACAATACATCTAAGGCTATTTGCCATTAATGTTATCTGCCTTGAAGATTTTAGGAAATGCTAGTAAACAACATCCTTAGAAGAATTAACTGGCTATTGTCCCCTACTGCCAACAAGTCATCTTTAACTAGCCTGCTATGTCTGCTATAAAATCTCTAACACAAAGAAATTAGCGATAACAGGTTTCAAAGAAACAATAAAATACAAAGTAACATAAAGGGGAAAAGGGGGAGGGATAAAAGCGAAAACTTAAAAAGTAACACACCCAAACACTAAAACATACAAAAAGTGACTTCTGACTCTTTTCAGTGCAGAGAAAATTATAAAACCTCTGAGTTTAATAATATCAACACCTAAACACTTTTAAAATATTAATAACTAGTATTTGAAAACACAATATTCAAATACCCTCAATCAGTGTAATCTAACATATAAAAAGCCTATAACAATGAATTATTGTAAATTATACCAAAATGGGTAAAAAAAAAAAAAACTAAAAGGAGCAAGTCAAGTCCATATCTCGATGGACTGTTTACTAAGATGAAACATGGATAATGAAATTTTAAGATGTGCATATGCTGACAGAAAGAGAGATGATATGTCAGCGTAATTACATTTGTTGAAAGAAGTGAAAATGGCTGTGTATAAGAGTATGCTTGAACCTACCTTGTTATATGGAAGTAAGGTTGGGTATGTCAGAAAAAAACCATAAGGGTTGAATGAAAGTGAGAATTAACACGTTGTTAAATAAGAGATGGGATTTAGCAAGAAAAATGGGTGTTAATGGAATATGAATACATAAGTGATTGAATATCATAAAAGAAGTCTAGCGAAATGGATTGGTAAAATAAAGAAACATGTATGAAAAAGCACTGCATTGGTGCAGAGGAAGGAGAAGAAAGTTGTGGCTATATGAAGATGATGACATTCTCAAAAAGTAAGAAATCTGAAGAAAAAAGTGGATATACAGAATTAGTATATGGACATGGGTGAAACAAGGATGGGTTACAAGAAATGGAGAGCTACCATGAACGGTATTGGTTATAATTTCTTCTCTTTTATTTATCCCATGCCTTCCATATTCCACACACTAGGTTTTTTTGGGGGGGGTTATTATAGTTATTCCTCTTTTACACTCAGTACAACTTTGGATATTCCAAAATGGAACAGTGTGATGGGTTACAGTAGCTCAGTTACAAAGGCAGCACAGTTTGAAATGGATTGTATTCAGTAGAATGGTTGCCAAATTACTCAATTTTGAAAACAGAATTCTAGAGGGGAAAGCAGATGTTTAGGCTACTGAACTAGAGAAAATCCAACCCTTTGCTCAGTCAAAGCTGAAATCAAGATAAAGCTTCTACCACATTTTTTCTGTCCATCCTCAGTTTTAAAAAGGCAAGCTCATCATTTTCTAGGCAAGAACTTTTCTGTTAGGAAGCTTTTCTTAACTCTCATTCATCAGGGTATATAATGGCTTTTTTGAGGGAACACAGGGGTCGGGGTAGGGTACATATCATACAGGTGAAACTCGAAAAATTAGAATATCGTGCAAAAGTTCATTTATTTCAGTAATGCAACTTAAAAGGTGAAACTAATATATGAGATAGACCCATTACATGCCAAGCAAGATAGTTCAAGCTGTGATGTGTCATAATTGAGATGATTATGGCTTACAGCTCATGAAAACCCCAAATCCACAACCTCAGAAAATTAGAATATTACATGCAATCAATAAAACAAGGATTGTACATAGAACAATATTGGACCTTTGAAAAGTATAACCATGCATATGTACTCAGTACTTGGTTTGGGCCCCTTTTGCACCAATTACTGCCTCAATGTGGTGTGGCATGGAAGCTATCAGCCTGTGGCACTGCTGAGGTCTTATGGAAGACCAGGATGCTTCAATAGCGGCCTTCAGCTCTTCTGCATTGTTCGGTCTCATGTCTCTCATCTTTCTCTTGGCAATGCCCCATAGATTCTCTGTGGGGTTCAGGTCAGGCGAGTTTGCTGGCCAATCAAGCACAGTAATCCCACGGTCATTGAACCAGGTTTTGGTGCTTTTGGCAGTGTGGGCAGGTGCCAAGTCCTGCTGGAAAATGAAGTCAGCATCCCCATAAAGCTCGACTGCAGAAGGAAGCATGAAGTGCTCCAAAATCTCCTGGTAGACGGCGGCGTTGACCCTGAACTTAATGAAGCACAGTGGACCAACACCAGCAGATGACATGGCTCCCCAAATCAACACAGACTGTGGAAACTTCACACTGGACTTCATCTTGCAGTGTGTGCCTCTCCATTCTTCCTCCAGACTCTGGGTCCTTGGTTTCCAAATGATATGCAAAAGTTGCTCTCATCAGAAAAGAGGACTTTGGACCACTGAGCAACAGACCAGGTGTGTTTTTCTTTAGCCCAGATAAGACTCTTCTGATGTTGTTTGTTGTTCAGGAGCGGCTTGACAAGAGGAATACAACATTTGAAGCCCATGTCCAGGATCCGTCTGTGTGTGGTGGCTCTTGATGCACTGACTCCAGCCTCAGTTCACTCCTTGTGAAAGTCCCCAACACTTTTGAATGGCCTTTACCTGACAATCCTTTCCAGGCTGTGGTCATCCCTGCTGCTTGTGCACCTTTTTCTTCCACACTTTTCCCTTCCACATAACTTTTTATTAATGTGCTTTGATACAGCACTTTGGGAACATCCAACTTCTTTTGCAATTACCATTTGAGGCTTTCCCTCCTTATGGAGGGTGTCAATGATGGTTTTCTGCACAACTGTCAGGTCAGCAGTCTTTCCCATGATTGTGCTTCCTACTGAACTGGACTGAGAGACCATTTAAAGGCTCAGGAACCCTTTACAGGTGTTATGGCTTTATTAGCTGATTAGAGTGGGACACTTTGAGCCTAGAATATTGATCCTTTTCACAATATTCTAATTTTCTGAGATTGTAGAATTGGGATTTTCATGTGCTGTAAGCCATAATCATCTCAATTATGACAAATCACAGCTTGAACTATCTTGCTTTGCATGTAATGAGTCTATCTCATATATTAGTTTCACCTTTTAAATTGCATTACGGAAATAAATGAACTTTTGCACAATATTCTAATTTTTTGAGTTTCACCTGTATGTCCCTCAGTGAGCTGATCATTGCACTGATGAAATATGACTAGCTAGATCCAGCTCTAGCATAAGGAATCTTATCATGGATCCTTCTTGGGTTACATACAAAATCTACACACACACACACACACACACACACACACACACTGACGTTTTCATTCAATCGGTTTCATACAGATTGGATTGTTTGCTTTACTTCTAGTAAAGTTACCAGTTTCCTTTACAGTTGTAGGCTTTTCCCCCCATACTTTCCAAACACATTCCATCTCTCAATAAAGAAAATGCAGTTTTGCTGGAGGCTGAAATTATTTGTGCAATTAAAGGTGAATTCAGGACAGAAACAAAAAGAAGTAAAGCATTATGAACTCTGAAGTGAAATTGATTATTAGTCAAAGTAAGTTTCATCTCAATTAGGACGAGCATTTCCTGAGCAGCAGCATCTCGCATACAGTGCATAGAACAATTCATATTATTTTATTAACCACACTAAAAGCCTTACCAAAGTGCCAATTAAAATGCATAGAAAGGTTCCAGTGTCATGCAATCTATAATACTACCATTACAATAATCTAAGCAGGAGATCAATAATTGTATATAACAATAACTAGATCAGAGGCTCCCAAAAAGATAAAGAAAACCAGAGTACCATCCACATTATGATAACATTCATCCCTGCAGTTCCTAATATTCTCTCAAGCATGGAGGATAAAATAGGACTGGTATCACCCCACAGAACAGTGGCTATAGGATGGAGCATTATTCCCCAATGCTACCTGTTGCGATATCACCCAATGACCCAATGACACTATACCTGCCAGGTAACAAAACAGCCAACAACATGTGTAAAGATGTGATTGGTCAACATAATGTAACCTTATATGGTCAACCATGCCAAATGTAACCTTATATGGTCAACTATACCAAATGTAACCTTATATGGTCAACTATACCAAATGTAACCTTATATGGTCAAACTATGCCAAACATAGCCTTATATGGTCAAATGTACTATTTCCACACACATCACAAATCCCACCCTAAACTGGCACAATAAAAGAAGGGGGCACAGTTTGCTCTGGGCTTCCTCTCCCAAGAACAAGCCTTTGTGTCGTTGTCATCATTGCCGCCGCGAGAGAAGCCCGCCCGGGCAGTCGGTCCGGGCGCAGGCCGCCAGCTGACCCCTCATCCCCGCAGTGGGACCGGCAATGCATCAACTGGTGACCCCGACGTGATCCTCCACGACGTGATTCTTATCTAGGAATACGTTGCCCTGACTCTCATCTTACGCACCGGGTATCGGCACGCGCATCGTAAGTATGGGCTCCTCACTTTCCAAAGCTCTGTCCAAGCATGTGGATGAGCTTCACTCTTTAGTCAGGAAGGCTAATTCTGTACAGAAAATTAACGGCACTACTATCTATCCTCTCTCTCGCAAAAATATTACCTCCTTTCTCCTTTATCTCCAAAAACACTGTCCTGCTTATCCTGAGGAGGGTACTCTCCTACGTTCTACTTGGGAGCGCATCGGGAAATGGATTCATGAACCTCCTCGTGCTCCACCTGACATTATGTGTGCTTAGCGCGCCGTTATGGCTGCACTCAATACCCTTTACCCACCTTCCGATCCTGTCCCTACCCGTTCCATCACACCTAATCCTCCCCCTGATCCTACCTCTTCCGATCCCTGTCCTCCCTCCGCCCCCCTTCCTTACGAACCTACCAAATCCCTATATCCTTCCTTGCCTCCACCACCTTATGATCCTCCCTCAACTCCTCTGCCGTCTACTCCTCCCCCACCCCATCCCCCGCCTACCCTGCCTTCGCTGCCTTCCCCCCGTCTTCCTTCCCCTGTCCATAATACCTTTCAACATGCTCTCGCCACTGGCCAACTCACCGGGGAAGACTTCTCCTGCTTCCCCATGGTTCTTCAAATTCCTCAAGGTGCCGCTGCCGGCGCCGCGCCCATTCCGCACTATACTCCTATGGACTGGGATCTCATGAAAGAACTCAAATCTGCCACTGTTAAGTACGGTCTCAAGTCACCCTACATCCGTACGCTTTTGGAAAATATCTCCAGTAATCATAATATCATTTTCTCTGAGTGGCAGATGATGGCTAATATGCTTTTAACTTCCTCCCAACTTGCTGCATGGCATAACGACTATCGCTTGGCTGTTACTACTGCTGCCGCCAATGGTTTGCCTCAAAATGTCACCCTTGATCATCTCCTGTGTCAAAATACGGTCCAACAACCGCGCCAGGAAATCACAATTGGCGCCCTTGGATATGATATCATGCGCAATGCTGCTCTCAATGCTTTTCGCCGTGTCCCTGATCCCTCGCAACCTTCTCTTTCCTTCACTAAAATTCTTCAGGGACCTTCCGAACCCTACACTACCTTTATCGATCGCCTTTCTGAGGCAATTAACCACCAAATTGATAATCCTCAAGCCCAGGCGGAGCTTCTTTCAAAGCTTGCGATTACTAACGCTAACGCTGATTGTCAAAAAATACTCAAACCGCTTCAATCTGTCCCCCATCAAACTATTGCTGACTATATCCGTGCTTGTCAGGATGTGGGCACAGAGTCTCATCGTGCTCAGTCCACTGCCTCAGCTCTTGCCTCTGCTCTTTCCTCTTCTTTTGTTATGGCTGCCCCACGCTCTGGCAACTGCTTTAATTGCGGTAAGCCCGGTCATTTCAAATCCCAGTGCCGAGCGCCAGGTGGGGCGGCGCTCCACGCGCCGCTCCCCTCTTCCCCTTCTGTTAAACCTAAAACTATTTGTCCTCGCTGTCGCAAAGGATTCCACTGGGCTAGTCAATGCCGCTCTAATCCACCCCCCAATCAACCCAAACCTTCGGAAAACTAATTTCGGGGCCGGCAGCTAGCCCCACCCCCAAGGCCGCGCATTCTCTGCCCTCTGATTCCACCTCTTTCTCGCCCTCCTCCTACCCTGTTACCCTATCTGAAACTATTGTCTATGAGGATCCTGGCTCTGTATTTACTCTTCCTCTTACGGTCACAATGCTCAAACCCCTTCCTCCCTCTACTCCGATCTTATTAATGCCTAATTCCTCACTGATTATCGAAGGAGTCGTTGCTTCTCCATTCTTATACGACTCCTCCGCTCTTAACAACCTCTCTCTAGCCGCAATTGGGGATCGTCCTTTCACCCTACAAAAACATACCATTGTGGCTACTCTTATTATTCTTCCTTCTCCCTCTCCCTCACTCATGGCACTTGATTGCCCTGTTGAAGCTTCCAAACCCCTGTTGACTGTCTCACTGAATGGTCATCCTGTTATAGGACTTGTCGACACGGGCACGGACACTTCTGTCATCTCTTCTTCTGAGTGGCCAACTACCTGGCCCCTTGACCCTTCGCCTTCTGTCCACGGCGTCGGCGGTGCTCAAGCTGCCCAGGTCAGCTCTCGATGGTTATCTGCTTCCACCGCTGGAGTCTCCTCTTCTGCCTTTATTAAACCTTATATCCTTCCCATTTCCTTCAATCTGTGGGGCCGTGATCTCCTTTCCCAATTTCACGCCACTCTCCACTTTCCTTGATCATGACTCTTTCCCTCCCTCTATCCCTCAAATCCACCATTCCGGTGTGGGTGGATCAATGGCCCCTTACCCAAGAGAAATTGACAGCTCTCAAAGAACTGGTTTCTGAACAATTGGCTGCTGCACATATCGAACCTTCCACTAGTCCTTACAATACTCCTGTCTTTGTAATCAAAAAGAAATCCGGAAAATGGCGTCTCCTACAGGACCTTCGAGCCATTAACACCATTATTCAACCGATGGGCGCCTTACAATGCGGTCTTCCAAATCCTAACCTCATTCCTCAACATTTTGATCTGATAGTTATAAACCTGAAAGATTGCTTCTTCTCCATTCCTCTGCAACCCCAAGATAGACTCCTTTTTGCTTTCACTGTCCCTGAATTTAACAACTCGAAGCCTACTAAACGATACCAATGGAAGGTCCTTCCCCAGGGTATGTTAAATTCTCCCACTATGTGCCAATATTATGTAGATGCAGCCCTCCAACCATACCGCAATCTACATCCTTCCTTCCTCGTGTATCATTACATGGATGACATTCTCATTGCAGCTGAAGGCCCAAAAGGCACAGTCGCAAAAACTCTTCCCACTCTTACTAAACTTTTGACTGCAGCAGGTCTCCACATAGCTCCTGAAAAAATACAATCCCATTACCCTTTCCAATACCTCGGCCATAAACTCTTGTTATCTGCTGCTACCCCAGCTTTACCCTCTCTAAATCTTCCTCCCTCCCCCACTCTCGTACAGCTCCAGCAATATCTAGGCACACTCAACTGGGCGCGACCTTATCTATCTGTCACCACGGCAACTCTATCTCCACTTTTCCACGCACTCACCGGCTTAAAGCACCCTTCTGATGTAGTTCACCTCTCTCAAGCTCATTTTCAAGCCCTAACTGAAGTTAACAACGCGCTGCAGACTGTATGGGTCGACCGCTTCCTTCCAAATAATCCCCTCTCTCTGGCAATTCTACCCACCCCGTCCTTGTTTACTGCTATTCTTTTTCAAATTTCCCCCGATTCACCAAAGCGCTTGATGATCATTGAATGGCTACATCTCCCTCACACACCCCGGGCAACTCTTACTCCTCGCCCTTTACAAATTGCCCAACTCCTCCAAAAGGGCAGACACCGAGCCAAGGCTTTGATTGGCCATGACCTTCACGCTATTCATGTCCCCTTCAAATTATCTCAATGGGAACCCCTTTTTCAGGTATCCGATGTATTGCAGGATGCTCTGGAAAATTGGTTCGGCTCTATTTCTTGCCATCTTCCATCTGACCATCGTTTGCAACTTATCAAGACCATTCCGGTCACCTTTTCCTCTCCTATTACTTCTGCTCCTCTTAAGGAATCCCTCACTATTTTTACTGATGGGTCAAAGGTACATGGTGCCTGCGTGTGGTTTACTCAATCCGCATGGCATAAAAAACTCACAACACCACAGGCATCGGCCCAGCAAGCTGAACTGTCTGCCTTTAACCTAGCCTTGGAATTATTCCCTGCACAACCAGTTAATATCATCACAGATAGTTTGTATGTTTCTCAATTAGTTTTACATATCTTTGAGGCATACCTGTCACCTTCCATACAACCATCGTTAATGACATTGCTACTTCAGCTGCAAACACTCATTCAATCTAGGGCACACCCCTTGTTTGTAGCTCACATACGTAGCCACCAACATCTTCCAGGAATTCTTTCTGAAGGAAACCAGGTAGCAGATGCCGCCTGCAAATTACTTCCCATCACTGTTAAAACACCTCAACCCGCCCCCTTGACTGCAGGGGAAAGCCATAGTTACTTCCATCAAAACAAAAAGGCCCTAGTAAAGCAATTTGGCATCACATTGGCTGAAGCAACTGCCATTATACAGCAATGCCCAACATGCAGTTTGCAAGCAAAAAACAGCCCCCAAGGAATCAATCCCAGGGGTACACAAGCATGTGAGGCATGGCAAATGGACGTCACTCAATTTCAGCCATTTGCACCTTGGAAATATCTTCATGTTTCCATCGATACTTTCTCAGGATTTATTATGGCGACTCCCCAAAGAGGGGAGACGGCAAAACAAGTAATAAATCATTGTATTCGGACTTTCACAGTATTGGGATGCCCAAAAATTCTAAAAACAGACAATGGACCTGCATACATTAGTTCTTACTTTTCTCAATTTTGCCATCAATGGTCCATTGTCCATAAGTTTGGGATCCCCTTCAACAGCCAAGGGCAGGCTATAGTTGAACGGACTCACCAAACCCTGAAATTGGCCTTGCAACGATACATGGGGTCCAAAGGCCTCAGTGGCCCCCCTAGCCTCCCGACACTGCAAAATGTGTTAAATGTTTGTCTGTATACGCTTAATTTTTTGAATCTAAATGGCACCCCTCCCTTGTCTGCTGCGTCACGACATTTTACTAAACCACCTGTTCCCACTTCGAGACCACTTGTTTATTATAGACAGTTGCCTGATCCTGAGTGGAAGGGACCCGCTGAGCTGATCACCTGGGGATGAGGCTACGCCGCTATCCAACTTCCTGAACGAGTACTCTGGGTCCCTGCCAGGTGTGTTCACCCGTACCACCGTGACTCCTCGCCCTCCACTCCCTCTCCAACGGGCGCCTCCACTGACCAGGATGAAGATCCTTTTACTTCTTTGCTGCTGCTTCCTTCCTGAAGCCACACTTTCATCATCTCATGACAACGCTCATCGCCCCTACAACATCACATGGACAATCAAGGACGCTTATGGACAAATACTCAACTCCACAATTAATTACACCATGATTTCTTCCTATTTCCCTGAATTATATTTTGACTTTGCTGAAATGATTTTAGGTAAAACTGCCTACTCTCATCCCGCTGATGCCCCTTCCCCGAGCCATAGTATTGTTAAGAGACATCACCTGTATGTCTGCCCAGGACATATTACTGATGCAGACCATATCCACACCTGCGGAGGAATTTCTGATTACTATTGCAAATCCTGGTCTTGTGTCTCAACTGGTCACATTTCCTGGACACCTCCCTTGAAGAACGATCTCATCACACTTACCAGAACCACCCAGGCTATACAATGTATGGCAGGAAAAAACAAATGGTCCAGATGTAATCCAGTAACTGTCTCCTTTACGGCCAAAGGGAAACAAAGTAACATTTGGGACACTGGAGCAAAGTGGGGCGGTCGCATTTATGCCAAGTGGCCTGGATATCATTATGGGAACGTTTTCTATATACAACGCCATGTTCATCTTTCCCCATCCCCACCTGTGGGACCCAATACTAACCAAATCCAATCCGAATTTTTGAAACCCTTAACAAATGCCCAGAACCCACTGGTATCCCTTATTGCTTCCTCTTATGCATTATTGAATAGCTCCCAGGATTCCTCCATTTCCCAGCACTGCTGGCTTTGCTTGTCCTCAACCCCCCCTTTTTATGAAGCCATCGGCTCTTCCCAACCTATCTCCAACTCCACTTCTGATAAAAACTGCCGATGGAGGAATAGCTCTCTCACTATCATGGCCATCACTGGTCAAGGCTGCTGTCTTGGCCACATACCTACTAATTATTCACAATACTGCCTTAATGCCACCCACAAACACAAATGTGAACTTTATCTACCTGAGGAAAGAACCGGCCTTTTGGTCGGAGGTTACAACCAGGTATTCACCACATCCGGTGGCAATATCATAAAACGCCTCCAAGGCCAATTTTTTATTCCTGGAAATAACTCTGTTTGGGCTTGCTCTACAGGTTTAACTGCATGTGTCCACGGAGATGTATTATTGGCAAAAAAATCATTCTGTATTCAGGTTCAGCTACTGCCAAAAATTGATGTATATGATTCTGAAGATTTTATTTCCATTTTAGAACCTCAACAATACCATCTACAAGCCAAACGAGAAGTTGTTACAGCTCTTACCTTATCTGTGCTGCTGGGTTTAGGTGCTACAGGTGCAGCAACAGGCATATCAGCTTTGGTTGTAAATGATAACAGCTTAAGACAGTTAAGTGCCACCATAGATGAAGATCTTAGAGGAATCGAAAAATCCATTCTTGCCTTGCAAACTTCTCTTACTTCTTTATCTGAGGTGGTCTTGCAAAACCGCAGAGGCCTAGATCTCTTGTTTTTGAAACAGGGGGGACTATGTGCTGCTCTTAAAGAAGAATGTTGTTTCTATGCTGATAGCTCAGGAGTTGTCCTAGATTCCATGAAAGAACTAGACACCAGATTAAAATAGAGAGGGAACGAGCTTCACAACATACCTGGTATCAAGGATTATTTAACCTTTCCCCATGGTTAACAACATTGTTATCTGCTATAGCTGGTCCACTTATCCTTCTCTTGTTGGCATGTACCATTGGACCATATGTGCTAGGTCAACTCTTAGGATTCCTTAAAAGAAAACTTGGCCAAATCGATTCGGATCTAACCTCAAAACAAAAGCAAATTAATGCGTTAATAGAGAAAAAGGCCCTCTTGCAATTCTCCTCGGATTCCGATAACTCGGATAATGAGTTCACCAAAAGTGCTGGTAAAGGGGAACCACGAATTCTCATGAACCTATGTCAGGATGAGTCGGAGGACCTAGACTGGACATAATAGTGAGGATAGTGAGTAAATAGCCCTTAAAATAAAATTAAAACAGAGGAGATGTTGCGATATCACCCAATGACCCAATGACACTATACCTGCCAGGTAACAAAACAGCCAACAACATGTGTAAAGATGTGATTGGTCAATATAATGTAACCTTGTATGGTCAACGATGCCAAATGTAACCTTATATGGTCAACCATGCCAAATATAACCTTATATGGTCAACTATACCAAATGTAACCTTATATGGTCAACTATACCAAATGTAACCTTATATGGTCAAACTATGCCAAACATAGCCTTATATGGTCAAATGTACTATTTCCACACACATCACAAATCCCACCCTAAACTGGCACAATAAAAGAAGGGGGCACAGTTTGCTCTGGGCTTCCTCTCCCAAGAACAAGCCTTTGTGTCGTTGTCATCATTGCCGCCGCGAGAGAAGCCCGCCCGGGCAGTCGGTCCGGGCGCAGGCCGCCAGCTGACCCCTCATCCCCGCAGTGGGACCGGCAACGCATCAGCTACCCTTTGAAACAGAATAACAGAATAAGAGAGTTGGAAGGGACCTCGGAGGCCTTCTATCTAGTCCAGCTCTCTGCTCAAGCAGCAGATCCTTTACCATTCCAGACAAGTGTCTGTCCAGTCTCTTCTTAAAAACCTGCAGTTGTTGGAGCATTCACAACTTCTGGAAGCAAGTTGTTCCACTGATTGATTGTTCTTACTGTCAGGAAATTTCTCCTTAGTTCTAGGTTGCTTCTATGTTCAGTTTCCACCCATTGCTTCTTGTCTTCTGGTGCTTTGGAATATAGGGTGACACCACCCTTCTTTGTGGCAGCCCTTCAAATATTGGAACAGGGCTATCATGTCACCCTTATTTCTTTTCACTAGATTAGACATACCCAATTCAGGCAACAATTCTTTATATGTTTTAGGATCAGAATCATTCCCCCAGCCCCCAATCTCCTAAATTAATTTAGGATGGGTTTCAGCAACCTGCAGCTCTGGAGCCACATGCGGCTCTTTGGGCCCTCTGCTGTGGCTCCCTGCTGGGTGATCCTACCACTGGTTGGCCCCGCCCCTCACCCTCCTCTCCCAGTAACTCCTCTCCTGGCTTATGAAGGTAAAACACAAAAAAACAGAAATGAGAGGGAGGGAGGGAGGGAGAGAGACCCATTTCCCAGAGAAAACACTGGGAGCCACAAAACCTGGGTAGGCATGGTGGGGGAGGGGTGTCATGTGACTGGGTGGGAGTGACAATGAGTTGACCATGCCCACCCAGGTTTTGTGGCCCCCAGTGTTTTGTTTTCTGTGGGAAACGGGTCCAAATGGCTCTTCGTATTTAAGGTTGCAGACCCTTGGTCTAGGAGGACAGTGTGAAAGATACTTTTCATATTGTCCAGGTAAGCATCCTTACAAAAATAAGGAACAGGTGAAGACTGTATATCTGCCCAAAAGCGAATCACATTTAAACTTTTATGTAAATGGGAGAGTGTCATAAGAAATGTGAACTGTGATTCATAAGTAGAGCTTGAATTTAATAAGCAGCATTCACTGGAATTCTTTTCATAAGGACCTCTTACCTTTCTATAATGAAACGACCTTATCTACTTTTCCTGCCGGATTCTGTGTCTGTTTAATTTGTTCCAGTCTAGTCTACCAAGAGATAACCAACAGGTGCCATGGTTGATAGCATCAAAAGCTGTTGAAAGATCTAGAAACATGAGCAAGGTTGTGTTACCCCTACTATGCCCTCTCAGCAGAGCTTCCATCATGGTAGATGATAAAAGCTATAACCCAGTTAAACTGCCACCACTCTCAATTATCTTGGTGGAGAATGATAAATAATCCTACCTTATATATAGAAATGAAGACATGACATGAAAGACATGGAAAATATAAGCCGGAACAGTTAAGACAAATTAAAAGACATCTCAATGCTGGGGTAGGAGAAGGCAAAACAACCTTGTCTGAGTCTCTTTGATATAAAAGAGGGCAGGGAGAACCTCTAGCAGGCTTTCAAGATTTTGTCATACCCTACAATAATAAAGTACCATTTCTGGAACCCATGCCTTGTCCATTTCCTGATCTGGACTACCTCAAAGGGCAGACACTACCATTTCCATCAACATATCTTCCCTGGCTAATAGAAGCCAAAAGGGAGCTCCTGGCAGAGACGCTCTATGTGTAACACTTCTTTTGGCTAAAGTATATTTCCAATAAGGAAACATGAGCCTAATTCTGAGGGGCCAGAAAAAAAATAGGGCTTGGTATCACCATTCCAAAACCATGTTTTCTTTGAAGTCTCACTAAATTAAATTAAATTTACTCCATAATCAGCTTCAAAATTGTAGATGAAACCTGCTAAATGGATTTCATCCAAGATGCTCAAGCGTTTCACTCAGATTCATGAAAAATCTTTAATTTTTAATGCAAATTCTGCACAAGACCTCATGTATCATAGCTGGAAGCAAAGCACACAGCAAAGGTCTCCATCAGACTACAAAGGAAAGGAAATTATATACAATTGCTCTTAAAATGTACAAGTTAATACAATGCCTTATTCTCACATAATTCTAATTTTATTCAACCAGTACTGAGGCATACCTGTTTGGCTTAGAAACATTTACATCTATATCTCTAAGAAATGAAAATTTCTATTCAAAAGACAGGAGCCTGCCTACTTCTGTTTCATTTATTCTGGATGAAGCAAAACAATATAAAGCCTTCAGCCAAAATCTATTGAACTTTTTAAGGTTCTCTGCAAGTCCTCTTTAAGTGTCCTGTTCATTTAATTAAATAAACCAGAGACTGGAGAGAGATAAGGAATTGTTATTCCATAGGTTTTCCAAAGGTTCTTGAAAATTCTACATTGAACAAATATTATTATAGGAATATCTTGATGAAGAAAGTTGTTTATTCCCCAAAGATTACTGAAAATGTCCCCTCTTTGCTTTATGTTTTGTTTTAATAAGAAATAGATGTTTTTCACTGAGTATTTTGGGAACAGTAGCCCATCTTTCTATTATGTTTTCCAGTTCTTGATGTTCCAGTGATTAGGATTATTTCCTAATCATTCAAATATAAGCTTGTTAGAATGCAAAATTATCTTATGATTTAAATCAAACTAGGAAACTGAAAAAATATCCCAGAAAACAAGAGCGAACCATTTCAATATTGCTGTCAGTACTACATGGACACATCCATAATATCACCAAGATAATGGACTTGTTTTAAGGAAAACTTTATTTTAATCTGGAATTAATCTGAAATTGAGGACAATTGTAGCATTGGCCTATTCTACTGAGTCCCACAGAGATTGATTATTTACAGTGTATCCAAGGAGTAGGTACAGATTGCATCTTTAAACAATCACATGTGGCAGTTAGTCAATGAATATGTTGATTAATCAGTTAAGAGTGTAATCCCATAGAATTTAAATGCAGAAGTAAATATGCAGAAGTAAATGACTGGTTTCAGTGATAGTGCCTTGACAGCCAGGTTCAGGATTGGAATTCACAATGTATCATTTGCATATCGTGTTTATAAAATATAAAAAATTATTAATTTAAATATTAATATCTTAATTTTTGAGGGGAAATGCCTTCCTAACCCAATTTATATAGTTACTTCCAACATTTTGTAAACAATAGGTAGTGTTTTTCCATTTTTGGCTAAGGTCAACTATAGTATTGATAGTCAATGATGGCATCTATAAAAGAATCAATAAAACTACAGAATGTATTTAAAGATATAAAATGAACTTATCATTTAAAGTAAAACAAACAATCAATATATCTTCAAGGATGTAAATGTTGTGGTTAGCTGGCAGCAGGTGCAGATGGCTGAGGAGAGCGATGACTCTGATGAGGGGCCAGGACCATCAGGGAGTGGACTGCTGCCTTCAGATTGCAGTAGTGACGAGGAGGTTCCCGAGGAGCCTGTGCCAAGTGCACGTGAACGAAGGATTACTTGGAGGAAAGAACAATTACGGCAGCACAGGCAACTCGAGAGTAAGGCTGCAAGGTAATGGCCCCTCCCTCAAGAGGATAAAACAACTTGGCAAGGCTCTTTCTTGTCCGAGCTAATTAGTGGAAAGCAGCCTTCAGAACAGAATTTGTTATTAAACCTTAAAAGGTGGGGGCTAGTGCCTTTGTCTGTGTTTGTTCTTTGGGAACCCAGTTGGGTCAGAACAGTAAATCAGAACACCAAAGCACCAAACATATATTATAGTACATATTATATTAAAACCACAACATTGAAAACAGTTAAAAGGCATTGGATTATGCCTAATGATTAGCAAAACATGTTTCATCATTGAAAAGCTCTTGCTTTTAGTAACTACCTATCTCCAAATATGATCTTGAAGTCTAGGCAGGAAATAATCCTTCAAGTAATCTGATCTCAACCCTTTAAGACTTTAAATACCATCATTTTGAGCTGGGTCAGACTACTCTCATTGTCCAATCAGGGACTAGTTAGGGTTCAGTCCTATCTTCTAAAGCAGCCCAATATCACATGTATAAGGTGATATAGGGCAGCTTTACCTTACACCCTGCAACAGAAATGATGTTAAATATCTGCAACACCATTAAACATCTACATCTGCCTAGTTTAGGTCTCATAGGCAGATAAAAAATGCCAAATCCAGTTTGGAAATCTGGCTGACTGTGTGATAAACCGTATTTTTTAAAAAAGTTACCATAAATAGGGCAATTAGCATATCAACCTGAACTGATAGCATCAAAACTTGGTAAGTAGTGGTAGTGTAACTGCTATTTTTTAAAAAATGAAAAGGATACATTTTCCTGGTTTTTCTCAGTTCTACAAATGAGAAATATTTAGCAATTTATAATAAATAAATATATTAGAAAACACATTAGGAAATCCGGACTCAGACCAACATTTTAGATTGGATCAATACTTTTGAGACTGCTTGATGGAACAAGGAGGAAGAACGATCAAGCCATAACCGGGAATTTGGAATTATGTATTTATGGGTTATAGATACTACAGGTTTTGTCTTATAAGAAGCCTTTCCTATCCTTCAAACACAGGTGGAAGTAACTTCTCTGAAGGAATATGTGTCCTTTGTAATTTAAGTAACCTTTAAAAATTCCTTTTCCTTAGAAATAATATCTGGCTTGCTTGTTGACTTTGACGCTTTTTCAGTTCACTAAAATGTTATCAAACTAATGATGCTTACATCTTTACTGGAAATAAATTAAGCTGGTCTTCTGAAATCCAACTAGCTAATACAAAAAAAAAAAAAAACCAAGAAGCTGGAAAGGTAGACAGTTGAGAAAAAAAATAACACTACATTAATGTAGCATCACAATTCTGTGCTTTCAACAGCTCTTGATGGTTATAGGAAAGGTCACTTCTGTAACCCAGCTGGAACAACCAGACTCTCCAGCCTATAACTAACCTTAGCTTTGGAGCTAAGCTTACATCGATATAAGTACTGCAAGCATTACTAACAAGGCAAGATACACAACTGAGTTAGTGAAAACTTCAGTGGAAGTTGTATAATCCTCAGAAAGAGAAGAACTGCAACAATGGAGTGCTAATTGGCCTACTTGAGGTCTGCTATTCATGTCAACAGAATCACCAGATGAATCCACTTCACTCAGCTATGTTATTTTCTAACGCTTGATATTATCCCTAACAAAATATCCATCCTTATGATCAGCTATTATCTGTAATATGTTTGCTATGCTTCAATGTGCTCTTTAGTCTTTTAGGTATCCCAGGAAGCTGCAGTATGTGCTGCTGTGATGGTTTATGAGTCAGCCTTTGAAGGAAAAAACCAAGAAACTTTGTATCTTGGATCAAAAGACAACAAGGTGTCATTGACTCCCATTCAATCTAACTCCCATTTACCCCATTCAACTCTTAAGGTAGAGTTCTTTTACCATAGATGATCATTTCAATACTGGCTACTCCACAGCATCTATGAGAAAGAAATGCTTCAACAAGTAGAGATGGTCATGGACACAGGGGATGTTGCATGGTATGTTGAACTTAGTTTTCCAGTAGAACTGGAATATTGTGGTCAGGCAAGAAAACAAACAAATGTATCATCAAACAAATCAGAGTTTAGTCAAGTCATGAATGACTAGGCTCAAATTATGCTAGACAATTATGCAAAATCTAGCGCTCTGGAGAAGACTCTGATGCTGGGAAGGTGGAACGAAAGAGAAGAGGATGACCAGCAAACAAAAGGGATGGATTCAGTTGCAGTGGTGATGGGTTCATTATTGGAAGGACCAGGTTAGGGACAGATCATGATGGAGAAAGTATATCTAGTGGTTGCAAAGATTCAAAACTGATCTAATGGCACATAATTAATCAATATCCAGTAGAGCAGTATTTCCTACCCTTGTAATTTTCAGTTGTATAAACTTCAGTTCCCAGAATTCCCCAACAGATATGGCCAATGCTAAGAATTCTGGGAATTGAAAAACCACACAAAGACAGTTCTAAAGGTGCTTTTTCTTTTCTTTTCTTTTTTTAAATTTTTTATTTTATTTTTACTATGTAAAGAAAGAGCAACAGTTTCAATGTCTATATAAACAGTGTGTTGTCTGGTTGCAGTTAATTTGAGCAATAGTCATCATCATCATAATGTTCATTAGTGGTAATCATATAATAACAGTATTTTCTCAACATAATTTTTCAAGAGGCAACTGGACTTTCTGGTTTTTCTCTGAAGAAGTTTTGCTTCTCATCCAAGAAGCTTCTTCAGCTCTGAAGAGAAACTACTTCAAAGAAAAACCAGAAAGTCCAGTTGCCTCTTGAAAAAGCACCTTTGGGACAATCATGACCTGGATGACTGAGAATCTCCATAGTCACAGAAAGGTAGTTGCAAAGAGTGAGAAACACTATAATAAAGCATGAAAGCTCAGGGCAATTTAGGAGTATTAGCCAAAAGGATGTAGCTATTGTTCCCTCCATAGTACTTGCTATTTGAAATGTTACCTCACTTAACTTGATGATCAGTGATACCTGTGATCTAATCTGCTAACCATTTTTATATAAAGAATGGATGATCCTCCAGACATTGCTCAAATCACTCCTTATCATTGGCTATGAGAACTGAAGCAAGAAGAATTGGAGTCCAACCACACTACTAGATTCAGTGGTGTTTCTTACCTCTTTTAGATCAAAGTACTTATAGTATATATACTGGTATGTGCAGTATATATTTAAGAAATGGCTCTTGCATTTCTGAATAGAGAGAGTAATCATTTCTCCCACAATGATTCTTTCAATTAAATTACATTCTGTATTTCTTGTATAGGCCACCCTTCATTTCTCACCCCTCATTTCAATAGTGATTATTTGAAGTGAGGCAGGGAAGGTTTTAAGAATATATATATAAAGTTTATTCATGCCTCTCCAAAAACTAATAAAACAGGGATGCCTTAATTTCTAATTGTACAATGCTTTGAACTTTATTTCAAAAAAGTATTAGAGCACAGTGAAGCACAAACCAAGCAGCCACATCTTTTTCCATTTCTACCTCATTTATACATACTGGCAATAGGAAATGCCAAACTACTTTTGTAAGCCAGCCAAGAAAAACACTGACAGATGATAAAATACCCACTATCAGTTGAGCTTGACTTGAAGGGGAGCTTACACCTTTTGCACAGATTTGCCCTTTGCTTTTTTGGACTAAATCTTGTTGATGACTTTTATGTGCAAAAACTGAACAGCTTAGAACTTTCATCTCATAAACATTCATCTTATAAATCAAAGTACATAGTGCACTTATTTAACACAGTCCTCCATATTTGAACATATATGACACACCTGTTTACTGTGAATGATTTGTATCTTTTAATTCCATGCAAGAAGTAGTAACTTGGCTTTAAGTACTTTTTCCCCCACGAGAAGCAGAATAATTAATGAATGAAACAGACATTTTTCTGCATATGAAACCTGGTGTTCTAACATTTATAGATTGAATTTGTAGGCAGCATTCAACATTCTTCTGTTTTACATTTCACTCTCTATGTCTCTCTTTTCCTCGTGATGCAAATATGGGCTTATAAAATGCGCCTGACAACAAATGGTACACATTCGACTTGGAAACAAAAGAGGCGTCTCCTAGGAAGTATAAATTATTCTTGAAGCCCAACGCTATGATGATTTGAAATTCAGGCCTGCTACACAAAGAAATCAGAGAAACCCACTAAGAAAGGAATATGCTATTTCATTTGACAGCTTCAAAAGGAATTTTAAAGGCACAAAATATCCAGTAGCCCAGGTTAAAAAACAACAACTCTAGACCGACAGGTATAATGTTATACAGTAACAGAGTCAGCCATTAAGGAAGTCATTTCTGGGAGGGGCTGGAAAGCATTTTAATTGCTAAGATGGAACAAGTTTAGCGTTCATGCAGATACCTCTGGCAGGATTATTCCAGAAGATGCACTAGACTTATACCTGTGATTAAAGAGAACCAGCCCAAAGTTCACATGCTGAGCTGCCTAATAAAGAAAAGGGGTGGAGCCCCTCCCAAATTCATATTTGGTGTAGGTCCCTATTGTTTTGTCCTGGTTGTAGAGACACTATCTACAAAGAAATGCTTCCCCCCCCCCTTTCCAACTTGGCTCGAGAGAAGGCCACTGCCGGCTAGAGCCGTGTCCTTCTCTCCCTTCCCTTCCTCATCCAGGTTCTTGAGACTGGAATGGCAGCCTCTGCCTGGGCGTGCCACCTACAAATGGCGTCAGAATCAACCTGTCAGTTCCTGCTGCCCACCCTTCCTCCCGCCGCCCGTTCCGGCCCAGATCCCTCACAACCCTTTCCCCGGTTGATTTCTCCTGCTAAGCCCACCGGGCTTTTCCCAACGCGAAGGAAACGCGATGGTTACTGAGGCAGTATCGAAACGGGTGTTTACAACAAGCGGGTTGGCGGGGGTGGGGGTGGAGGAAAGGTGGGGAAAACGATCCACGGAACCCGCCTCGGGCGAGGGGAAGGCGCTGCACCGTACAGCATTTAGGGAATCCGGCCACGGAAATACCCTCAGTCGCTATCTGAGGGTTTTGGCCGGTTCGGAAGCTCGGGAGTCGCCGTTTCTGCAGCCGAAACGGCAGGGCCGGCACAGACCCAGCGGCATTTCCCACTAAAGCAGCCGCAGAAGTAGCAGCCACGGGTAGGAGTGAAGGAGCCGAGGCTGCCCCTCTGTTGGGGGCCGGGAACCAAAGCCGGGGCGGCGCGCTCGCAGCTATGGCTGAAGCTCGCCGTCTCGGCGCGGAAAAAGCGAGGCTTGAATGGGGACGGGGAGGCCGAGCCCTCGCCTTACCGAGACCCTCGGAGAGAGGAGGAGAAGGAGGACCGGCGCCGAACTTACCCGCCGCGGTGCTTGTTGTCCATTCGCTTCTTCTGCCTGACCGGCTGCAAGGGGATGTTATCGGTCATGACCGCGGCAGTCGTGCGAGGAGCCGTGTCGGCGGGGGAGGAGCGCAAAGCAGGCTCGACTCGTCGCAGCTTTCGCCTCGCCCGGCCCACACCCAGCCTCTCCGCGCTGGAAGGAGAGCGCGCCTCTGCCTGCCGAAACCCGGGCTGGGGGCTGGGCGGCGTCGCGCAGGTAACGTGGACTCTCACGCCGGCTCGCGTCGTCCCCTCATCTCCCCCTCATCTCGGAGCCCACCGAGCAGGGTGTGCGAAGTAGGCGAGGGCCGTTGGCTGGTCGCCTCAGGCAATGGTGCTTTTCCTCGTTCCCCGCCGAGGATGACACCTCCCCGGCTGCGTTTCTTGCCGGTTTTATTCCCTCCCTCTTCGCCACTCTGCTCTTACGGCTGCGGCGGCTCTGGTCCAGGAATTTAGAGTGGCCTTTCAAGACTGCGGACTCCGTGGACTTCATTCCTCCTTGCTAAATCCCTCTCCCGCCTTCCTTTCGGTGAGCTTCCTGGGGCTTTCAAAGGAAACGTAGCTTCTCTTCAACAACCTACCCTCTCAGAGAGCTTTTAACCTGCTCTCCTCGGCTCTCCTTACCATCAAACATTCAAATCATCCCTGGAGAAAGCTTAATGTACAGCCCAAGATGTTTCTTTGAACAATTCCGTTCCCACGCACTGATTTATTTATTTTTTAGTTTGCAAATCCCAAACCATTCGTTTCGAAGCTAAATCATAAGGGATAGCATTGAGATAACCTTGCTGAATGAGTGAATAATCTAATCAGAGTTGGGATTGATTATATTCAGATAGGAAACCACCAATAAATCCCAGCACTGTACCTGTATTTATTACTAAGATTTGTAATTTGTAAGATTTGCCAAAGAATTGAGGCCTTTGAACTATGGTGCTGGAGAAGACTCCTGCGAGACTGCAAGGTGATCAAATCGGTCATTCCTAAAGGAGATCAATCCTGACTGCTCGCTCCTTAGAAGGCCAGATTCTGAAGATGAAACTCAAATACTTTGGCCACCTAATGAGAAGGAAGGACTCACTGGAGAAGAGCCTAATGCTGGGGAAGATTGAGGGCAATTGAAGAAGGGGATGACAGAGAATGAGGTGGCTGGATGGAGTCACTGAAGCAGTACATGTGAGCTTAAATGGACTCCAGAAGATGGTAGAGGACAGGAAGGCCTGGAGGAACATTGTCCATGGGGCCGCGATGGGTCAGACACGACTTCACAACTAACAACAAGATTTGGATACTGTTTCAGTCATAACGGTTCTAAGGGGCTTAGTTCTCATCCAGTAAACATAACAACATGTAACAATATAATTGCCAAATCAATACTTCAATAAATATCCAATAACCCACCATTTGTAATCCAGCCATCTCCCCTGACTTATCAGGAACAAGAACTTCATAATTAATGCCCTGCATTGTTCAGTCATCAAAGGCTTTGCAGAAAGGCTCCAAAAATTTTGGGATAAACTAGGAAATCATTTTTTAAAAAAGCATCCAGGAAGAAGGTAAAGAGGATCCTGATGGAGAATCTCAGAACGTCTAAGCCTGTCTTGCCATAGCTTCACTATTAGAAAAGTACTGGGTTAAAATTCATAGAAAAGTAGCAAGATAGAAACAATGGTTCACCAAAAATATTGATGCTCATCTCAGACTTGCCATTAAGCACTTGGATGAGCTTCCAGATATCTGGAACAATGGTCTATGGGGAGGTCAATCAAAAGTAGAACTTGTGAGAGTACATTGATGCTATGTTTGCCAAAACCAATATTCACAATAAGAACCTCATTCCAAATATCAAGCATGGAGATAGAGGTATGATGATTTGAGAACACTTGCCTACATGGGACCTGGATAATTTACCATCCTTGAAGAAGCAGAATATAAAGGCAATCTTGCCCATGTGCTGAAACAAAAGTGGTCATGCAGCAAGATTGTTGACTATTTGCCATTAAGTTCATATAGATAGGCCTTCTGTCAAATGATCTGTATCTAACTGGTTTTCTTCAAGATTTCCAAAGGTGAGTCCATCAACACTAATTGAGTAAACCAAAAAGGCAGGCAATATCCACCACTTCAGTATCTTCATTGTCAATTCTAGATTGACTGCTGAATCTGTCGTCATTAGTTTGGTTTTCTTTATATTTTTTTTTTTTCATGGTACCTTTTGACTTTCATTACTAGAGGATATAGATCATTTACAATTTCAGGGTACTGTCAGCAATTTTCCAGCAATTTTCTTCCTATAATTTTCTTCCATTTTATTCCAATCCAGCCTGTTTCAATATACTGTATATTCTGTTAAATAAATAAAGTGAGATTATAGAGCCTCGTCTCACTAGAAGTCTGGAGCCAGTCTCTTTGGCTAGGTTTGGTCTGGGTTGTAACTTCCTATCCTGTATATATGTTTTGTATCAGGACAATAAGATGTTGTAGGATTTCCATTCTTCCTGAGACATTTTAAAGCTTGGTTTGTTCTTCAAAGGCCCTTCTATAATCAACATATAGATTTATTTCAGGTGTTCTTTGGTTTTCTCTATTATTTAGCATACTTTTTGGCTTTGTGTTCTCCCTACTTCCTACACTACATTTCTTTCTGATCTTCCCATTCCCAATATTTCTCAAGCGTAAGAGTAGGTTTATCTCAGAAGAATGTTCCTTCCATACATGTGCAGTACAAAGTATACTGTACTACACAACAAATTATGCCATCCCTCCCTTTTGATCATGCTGGTTGGGGTTTATGGGAATCAAACTGTAATACATAGAAAACAAATTCAACTCCTGCCCTCCAAGAAACATGATCCAATGTTTTTCTTCATGGCCAATAGTAACATTTCAAAAATGTGGCAGAAAGTCTGCCTCTACAGAAACCTTGTGTCCTCCGGAGACTTCTGGGCTGCAACTGCCATATTTCCTCATTGTCTGTGCTACATAGGACTAACATGAAGTCTAAAACATCCAGAAGGCACAATTAGACAATACCTATTATTCCCCCCTTCCCAATTTCTCTGCCTTGGTTGCATAATCTTAGGGAAATGGGGTTGAGAAGTCTTAGGTCCAAGAATCACCATAAAATATAGCAATGCAGGATGTGTTTAGCAATACCAGTTTGGAATTTGGGAAGTTGCTTTCCCAATATCAGTGAGGATATAACCTGTTGGTAAAAAGTCAGTTGATGCATGCATGAAATTAAGACATAGAATGTTGCAACAGCAGAACCGACAGTCCCATTTTTAATTCCTGGAAGTTAATACAATTAATGTAAAACTGTGCTTGCATGTTAGAAATGCAAAGGGGGAAAAATACCTCCTTGAGAAAAAGTTTGGCCTGATTGACATCTAACTTCTGTCTTACACAAATTTTATTCTTTTATGCAAAGAACCATTAAAATGGAACTTCTCATTTGTAGCCCTGAAGATGATTTCAAATGGAAGTATTTCATTATTAGCAATGCAAAGGCACCCGGGGACTAGTCCCTCTTTTTCTCCATTATACATTTTGTTCTGGTAAATAAAAAAGGTGTGGGAAAATATGGAAGGATTCCAGATGGGAGACAATTGTGTCTTGATGCTCCGTAACTTTTGCCTAATAATGAAGCAGTGATTCAAAACAAAAGCCCTCTCTGGAACTTTGCATTTCATTTTGTTACAGAAAGGCAGAGTTTCTTACACAACAAAGTTTTGAATCTGTTTCCATTCTGCAACCTGTCAGAAACCAGTTTAAAGCTGATATTCAGTAGTTTTATTAATATAGAGCCAGAAAATTGCTGGCTTAGTTCTTGAAATGATCCCATATAAAGGAAGCAGGCAGGCCCAGCCTGATCTGAGACAGTGTGAATACATATAAGGTAAACTCAAGCTTTGGATGGCCATTTTATCATGTACATGCATCATTTACTGCTTGTAAATGAACATCTCATTGTCATAACTTTTAACTGGACAAAATGGCCCATTGTTGGGCAACACTTTTTAAACCAAGGCACGTCCAATAGGCTAATTTACAGAATGTGTCCAAAATCCGGAACCCATGACTCCCAAGGGAATGAAATTTGGCAAAATTGTAGATGCTTCAGTGCTACTGGCTGCTCCACTGCTACTGTGGTCATATTTTATTTTCTTTATTTTATCACCTTTATTTTCAACATCCAGTCTCAAAATCCCTCATGCTCTCAACCCACATAGCAATGGCCGTTTACCTTCTGATGTGTGGATGAGAGCACACAGGGAATGGAAGGTTCCTGGTTCTCCTTGCCAAATTCCCACAAGGAAACTCAATGTGGAAACTGGCAAGAAGTTACAAATTGCTCTTAACAGAATAACAGAGTTGGAAGGGATCTTGGAGGTTTTCCAATCCAAACCCCAGCTCAAGCAGGGGACTATTTTAGACAAATGGCTGTCTAGTCTCTTCCTAAAAGCCTCCAAAGTTGGAGCACTCACAATTTCTGAAGGCAAACTGTTCCACTGATTGATTGTTCTTATTCTCAAGAAATTTCTTAGTTCTAGGTTGCTTCTGTCTTTGTTCACCGATCACTTCTTGTCTTGCTTTCTGGTGCTTTGAAAAACAGATTGTGTTTCTTTGTGGCAGCCTCTCAAATATGAACCCCAGGATTGATTCCAGGAATGGATCAGTATGAAGAATCAGCAAAGACGGAAGGTGAGACAAAAGGGGCTTGGGGGGGGGGGGCTCCGGAAGCCCCCTGCTATCATGTCACCCCTAGTTCTTCTTTTCACTAGATTCCAATTCCTGCAACTGTTCTTTGTATGTTTTATCCTTTAAAAACCTTCTTCCACCCAACCATCTTTGTTGCTCTGCTCTCTTTCTAGAGTCTCAACATCTTTTTTATACTGTGGTGACCAAAATTGGATGCAGCCTGAAAGAAGGCATGAGTATTCCAATGATCCATTAAGAGATACTTTACATGCACATTCCAAAGGATTTGACTGGCCCTCATTTTCATTACTACTAAGTTTTCTCAATCCCTCAGTCCTGAGCAGGCTAATTCACAAACTGCTTGCAATTCTGTCATTTCTGAGAAACAAACTACATCTCAATCATGTCCTTAATCCACAGCCTTATTTTGCTCATCTCCTCCTAAAATAGAGCAGCTATGAAGACATGTAAGAGCCAGTTGTTTGCCCACTTTAAACAAAAACATTAAATTGTTGGACAGCATGTGCATTAAATAAATTGAAATGCAAGTAGAATTTTTGGGTATCCAGATTGGAATTATTAGCAGTACAACAGTGTCGTGCATGCTTTTAATCCATACATGGCACATTTATGTCATCTCTGTACCCAAACCCAGGCAAATGTACTGCAAATAATTGTTTAATTAATCACATGAAGACTGTAATAAACTGTAAGCACCTGTGCTGTCATATGCTGGGATGGCTTTGTTATTTTTCCTCATCACTCCCCTTTCCAGTACAAGGTGTTAGCAGACATCCTTTAAACATTTAATAAAACCCTTCAAAAAACTGTCAATATTTGCAAACAAACTATAACAAAACTTAGTCACTGGCTTTTGTAAAAAAAGGCCATAAGGCATCTTGATAATGATACATTACTGTGTTGTATGGACTTGGGAAAATAACCCCAAAACTAGCAGGAATTTGGGAGGACACATTCACCCCAATAGAAGTTGTGGGAGAAGATTGAGGGCACAACATTTTTCCCTAGACTCGGGTAACATTTTGTTTTGTTTTGTTTTGGTATAGTAAGCATTCAAGTCAAATGTCTTCTAAAAAGAAAGGTTGGAAGTTTCTGCTTCCAGCTGTCACAGCACAAAGAAGTGTTTTAGGATATTCATTTCTGGTCAATGCTAGAGTTTATTCTATTAATTCCACATATTGTTCCACATCCAGTCATTTGGTAGTAGTTTGTTCTCTATTTATCAAGGCACAGAAGTTTATTTACATTTTATTAAAGACTACACCAAGTTTCTCCAAGGCAATCTTCCTTTTTCACTGACTCTTTCCAAAAACATCCTACAAATGGGACTAGGAGGCTTTGCAAAACTTGTTTTTGGCAGAGGTGAATAATTCTGGGGGAAAGGAGTTCCTTCTTTCATTTAAAATGGACATTTATATTTTTATGTGTCTGGGTTAGAAAGACTGAAGGTGAGAGGACAATCTGAAGTTGAATTTCTTTAAGAGAGAACTATTGCTGGTTTCAGGGCTTGGATTTATGATTTTGTAGAAATGCCTGCTCTGCAGTTTGGGAGCCCTCTTGAATCCAGCACTGATGCTGGGCAATCTGATGGCATTAATGTGTTAATAGTGGCTTTTATCAATGTTGGCTGATCGGCATCAGTGTGATACAAGCTGGTTTTCTTAATCCTTCTTTATAGGGTGGCCTTGTTGACAACCTGACCTAGAATGGAGAAGCTGTATTGATAAGTAGGATCTCACACCACCATTCTTTGTAATGCTTTGCAATAGCATCATACCACAAAGCTTGAAGATGCATGCACAATCGCATCCTGGCCTAAATGTCACCCTGCCATACTTGTGTCCCAAGTATGTAAATTGTGGTATTTGCATAACAATGTAGTCGTGCATTTTGTTACCATTCCTCTGCTGAAACCTTCAAACAAAATTCAAGACCCTCATTATGATGGATAAAGCTTTACTAGCTTGGGACCAAACTCTTTCCAAGACTGTCTATGCCTGGAAAGTCCCTCCCATGTTGCTAAACCTTAGTGAATTATCTTTGCAGTTCCCTGCCAGGGATTCATTGAACATCAACAGCTAATTGTGCCTTCTCATGGTGGGACCCAGACTGTGTTTTGAGCCTTCCCTCTCCTTGTTACATTTTAAGAGGAAGCTCAGAACATTTGTAATGCCTTTACATGTTTGGAGTTTTGATTGTATTTGTATTCAGGGGTGGGGTTCTGCCGGTTCTGTCCACCTCTGTTGAACAGGTATCTCTGAAGAGCAGCAGACATAGAACTGGTTCTATGTCTGCTGATGTTTTTGCCTGCCCACCCACCCGGGCTCTTACCTGATCTTTATTTCCTGATTTTTCAACTGCAGCTGCCGAACGAGGCACAGCTGCAGTTAAAAAAGCAGGAAAAGAGGGCTGCTTCAAAGGCTGCTTCTCCCCACGCAGCTAATGACGATTTACAGGTGCCACAGTTTGTAAATCCCGAACCGGCAGTTAACTCTGTTGTATCCCACCCCTGTTTATATTGGGTATAAATATTTGTAAACTACATAAAGCAAAAAAAAAAGAGAGAGAGAACGTATGTACATTTTAAGATTTTTTAAAAAATACAATAGAAGTTTCTTTAGTGAACTGGATAGTCATGTAGTGAAAATGAAGGTTTGGATGCATCATGTGAAAAAATTATCAGAGATTTATTCTCATATCAACAGAAATGCATCAGTAGATAGTCCAAATAAACAAATAAAATATAATCCTACACAGAATTGCTTAAATCGTCCAAACATTCACAATGCAGAAAGAGAGATTATTCTCGGGATGCACCTTTGGCATGCTCCACGTAACAAGATCCATTTTACAGTGTAAACAGTGTGTGTTCTTACTTTACAAAGTCCAGATGGAAAGGCACAACTTGGCAAAAACTGATCCTAAGCAAATTATAATAATTAAAAAAATATATAACTGGAGACATACACACATACAATAGTTCAGGTGCAACCACATTGGTTTTTCTTTTAAAAATATTATTATACATCCACTTTGTTTCATAAACCTTCTGCATGAGCGAAGCTGGACTTTGAAGTTGGAAAAAGCCACATTTGCATTCAAGTCCTCTTAATACCAAATCTTTGTTCAGTTTTCCAATGCAGCTAATACACAGGCAGATCCTGCTGATGAAAAGAGAAGGGAAGTGGGAGGACTAAACACAACTCCCACATCCACTCCATGAAATACACTTCTAAACATCTTCAACTATCTCTACAAGCATATCTTATTTTGGTTTGAAATAGTGCACAGTAGTTTCTGTTTGGATCTCAAGTTTGACACAGTGGTTATTGTCTAGAAAAATAGAACTTAACACTACCATAAACAAATTAATAATAAAAATAATAATGAGGTAGATAACTTAGAATCCAGAAGACCATTCCAGTAACCTTCATACAGTACAAATGCCACATTGGGATTTTATTCCAGGCTTTCTCCCCTAAGAACTACAAATAGATAAAAGTCCAAAGAAAATGTAGGGCTGCCCAAAGTCTGGAAAAATAGAAATGATTCAGTCTTCCTGTATGAGAAGTCGAAACTCACACAGGTATAGGTCTTTGCTGGATTGCAGCCCTGAATTGCTAAAGTGGAAATGTCTCACACACACAGATGGAAACACCTACTTCATTTTAAATATAGATTTAGGCAGACTCCCTTCCATAAAGTGGAGGTGAGGGACAGTGGCAGAGAAAGAGCAAACTTGTGGAGGAAGATTTCCATTCAATAAGTAATCTGCTTTCAAAGTCATCACCTGAGAATCTGAACACAAACGGCAGAAACAGCAAAAACTCAGTCTTGCTAGGATTTGATTTCCCTTCAGCCGTATGCCTCCGTCTGGGTATTTGAGATGGGTAGGAGGAAAGCAAGACACAGCCACGAAGACTCAGCTTTTTGGCACTGTAGGTGGTGCACGTACAATTGTAGTCTTTAAATAAGCAGCAGTAATCAGATACAGAGCATTTAAGGTGTACAATGGCCAACATTATGCCTGTTTAAACATTCAGTTTTGGTTTTTTAAACAGGGTTCTGTGTGTATATCAGATCCTCATGTCCAACAGGCATCGTAACACTATTACATTCAAAACCGCATCAAATGAAAAAACAAACGAAAAAGGGAACGCCTCCAAAGGATGGCATTCTAGGATATTTACCCGCATAATTACTTTCCACCTTATCAGTCACGAATTCCATGAGTGCCATTTCCCCTCTTCGCTCCAAATATCAAAGGGAGATTTGCACTATTCTGCTCAGATCCCTTAAATGGTTTCTACTTAAGCCATCTCAAAAAAAAACAAATAAGCAAAAAAAAAATAGAGGTAAATGTTATAACCTTTGGAATTTCACATTGTAAAACATCGAAGGTTTTTACAGGTTTATGTTTCCCACGTAAGAAGAATCTTGCAAGACCCGCATAGAAAAAGGAGGATCCTAAACTGGCTTCACTTTTGTTTTGCGCAAAACATGGGCATGATTGTACTCTGGGCAACTCTTCCATAGACAGCCTTAGAATCATTTGCACGTCAATAAGAAAATAAGGATACTTGAGGTGTCATCTCTTAAAAATATATAGATATATATATATAGATATATTCCGTTAGTGATTTTTTTAAAAAAATCCATCCTGCCACCTTTCAAGCTTTCTGGTTTTTAATTAACGGCAATTTTGTTCTCTTCTATGAAGTGAGGGAATTGGTGTTTTGGCACATTGTCTTCAGCGGTGCTGTTTGGCTTCTCCATCTCTGAGCCAATCACAGCCTGGGAACTATTCGCCTTGGAAACGGTGGCAGAATTCATTGCTACATTGATTGCTGGACTTCCTCCCACGGTGTTTGGAAGAGAACGGATGCCCCCACTTTGGATCACAGAGATCTCATTGGTTTTCATGGCTAAGCCATTACTGAGCACTGCAGCGTACTGGTTCCATGCTGATGGATCAAGGCTCACCGAAGTGGTCACTGCATCTTTAGGGAACATTTCTGATACCTTCTTTGAATCATTGCCAAGCAAAGCCATTGGGTTATCAATGGACAGTCTTCTTCCACGTCTGGCAGAATTGTTCCACATGTGAGTCCCAACATGGACCTTATGGAAAAGAATGCCAACATTAGACTTCTGTGGGTAGGAATCTGGGCAAAACTGGAAGAACTAAAAACTAAAATGAATGGATATGCAAGATTCAAATCCCTGTTCAGGGACAACAGCTACCACGACATCTTGACTAAAAAACCCTCTCTCAATTTCTACCATTCCAGAGTTTTATTCTGGAGAAAAGTGTTTCTGTTAAGCAACTAATGGCCCTGAGGTTGGTTTGAAGGTTCTTCTGCAGTTCAGACCTCTGGTGATAGCTAACTGCCTCTTACATAATTGACACAGAGAGAAAAGGAGTATACCCACCTACTTCTGCCTCTGTTTGGCCTCAATCCCTTGGTAGCTTGTAGCCCTATTATCACATACTTCTTATCCATTATCCAAGGATGTGTAACATGTAATCTCCATGGGGGAAAAAGTTGCCCATTCCTGACATGTAACTTGTCCCATATTCCCTTTAATTGCAGGTATGTAATTAAAGAGAAAGGAGCGCTGGCCATGAGTCCATCATAAGGAAGATGCCTATGGAGATTCTCAGTCATACAGCTCATGGTTGTCCCAAAGGTGCTTTTTCAAGAGGCAACTGGACTTTCTGGTTTTTCTTTGAAGACAGTTTTGCTTCTCATCCAAGAAGAGCTGAAGAGGTTTCTTGGATGAGAAGCGAAACGTCTTCAAAGAAAAACCAGAAAACCAGAACCAGATTCCTCTTGAAAAAAGCATCTTCGGGATCACAAGGAAGAGAAACAAGAGATGAGAACATCTCACGAATATGGGATATCGTCCCGTAACATCTACAACAACCAAACCGTCTTGGTCTAAATCAGGGGTGTAAAACTTGATTTCTTCGAGGGTTGGATCAGCATTGTAGTTCTTCTCCACGGGCTGGCTGTCGGGGGAAGATGGGATGGACGTCTCCTGCAGCACCCTACTGGCCAAAACCGGGGGGCCCTCATGTGCCCCCATGCCCCATTTTGGTCGGCAGAGTACTGCAAGAGGCCGTTCAGGCAGAAAATGGGATGTGTAGAGGCCATGCAACCCCCCAGTGCCCCATTTTGCTGCTAGAGGCGCCATAGGCTGGTCCTTTTCTATTTCCAGGCTGACCCCACTGGCCAGATTTAAGCACCCCTTGGGCCGGATCCAGCCCACAGGCCTTGAGTTTGACACCCCTGCTCTAAATCCTAAGGCCAATAGTGAAGGAGGAGCTGAACACACATATTGTTTGCCTTCAAATTGCTCACCTTGAGATTCCCCTTTGTGGTGAAAGCTCTTCCACAGATGGTGCACGCAAATGGCTTTTCCCCTGTGTGTGTCCGCTCATGGATCTGAAGAGCACTTGCCGAAGAGAAGTTCTTACCACACGTAGTGCAGATATGCTGCTTAGCTGTACGGCGATGGGGTGGCACCAGAAGGGGAGGCACACTGGGGGATAATGCAGGAGGGGCAATAAAATGGCTGGTGCTAATGGGTCGATCGCTAGACATCTCCATTTTTATGAGAGCTGGTGGTGCTCTGATAAACGATGGGTGGATACTGCTACGGCCTGAAGAACAAAAAAGATAAAAAGGCATGTTGATGTATTGCTTATATGGCAAAGTTTCCTAAAAGTTCTCCAAGCCCAATTTTATTATTCAAAGCAAATAATTGAGTGAATATGAACAAGTCATACTGAGAATAGAAAAGACCTGATGGAGATGAATTTGTGGGGTGAAGACTTCAGGTGTATATAGATAAACCTGGATGCACGACCACAACTGGAACCAGAACTTCCATCGCTAAGCCATGTGGTTGTTCAATGAATCACACCCAGTTTACCACCTGTTTTGCTGCAGTTGTTAAACAAATCACATGGTTATTAAAGTGAATCTTGCTTCCTCCATTGACTTTGCTTGTCAAAAGTCCCTGGGAAAGTTGCAAATGGCCAAGGCGAGATCCCAGGACGATGCAAATATATGCCAGTTGCCAAATACTCAAAGAGTTTGATCAGATGCAAAAGTGCAAAGGCTCATCATAAGTCCCTTTTTTTCAGGGTCATCGTTACTTTGAACAGTTGTTAAATGAATGGTTGTAAGTTGAGGACTCCCTGTATAATTTGACAGTTCAGGATATGCACTTATCCTAGCAAAGCCCTTTGGTGGAACAGGTTGTTGATAAGATATCAGACCCTGAAAGGCTGGCATCTCTTCTCCTTTCCCCAAGGACATCCAGACATTCCACTACTCTCATCCCTAAGTCACCTCAATGCACTTTAGATGGGGCTTCCCTTGAAAACCACTCAAGAGCCTCAGTTGGCTCATAATAGAGAAGCACAAGGCGGTGATGGACATGCCCATCTGATATCTTTGCTAAAAAAGGAGGAACTATTTTGTTTTGGCTACAAAACCCCATCTATCTCTCCCTTACCCCTCAGCTCCAGTGTGGCATAGTTTTTCCTGGGAACCAAGGACATTCCAACACAGGTGGCTGAAGAGAGGAGGAGTGATGTTACCTAGCAACTGGCTAGCACCTAGATTGGACAATGTGACTTATTGTTTGGGGAAAAGGGAACCTTTTCACTTTTTAATTAGGTGAAAACCGTGGGGACTCTCAGAGTTGGCTTTCACCAGTCTGTGCCAATATGATCTCTCCAAATATGGCCTCAAGTCAGGCCAGCTTCAGAGTTGACAGTCTATGTGGCATAGGAACAGGTTACAGGTAGTCCTCGACTTATGACCACAACTGAGCCCCAAATTTCTGTTGTTAAGTGAGACATTTGTTTAAGTGAGTTTTACCCCATTTTACGAACGTTCTTGCCACAGTTGTTAAAGTGAATCACTGCAGTTGATAAATCAGGAACACACTTGTTGAGTGAATCTGGCTTCCCCGTTGACTTTGCTTCTTGTCAAAAGGTTGCCAAAGGGGATCACGTGACCTTGGGACCCAGCAACGGTCATAAGTATGAACCAATTGCCAAGCATCTGAATTTTGATCACATGATCAGGGGGATGGCTACAAAGGTTGCAATTGCGAAAAATGGTCATGAGTCACTTTTTTCAGTGGCATAACTTTGAACGGTCACTAAATGAACTGTGGACTACTTGCACTTGAGGGGTTGCCTCTCTCCCATGGGTTCTAGCCAGTTGGCATATGCCACCAGAGTTGGCATACTGTGGGTTGGCTTTCAATTAAATAATGTCATCTTATCAGAACTCAAGAAGCCTTTTCGGAAGGAGATCTCCCCGCTCCTGAAATCCATGTGGCTCCCACCTTCTCCATAAAGCCCCGAAGACTGGGCTCTTCTCCCGGACCTTGGGTGAAGATAGATGGAGTCCCAGGTTTGTTATTTCTGTGTCTATTTGCATATTTTGCCTTGGTGTCGTCTTGTTTGGGTGTCGTATTCATTTTTATTTTACTTTGTGAGTCAATAGGAGTTGGCCAGTGTCCAAGCTGAATTAAATACACTGTGCTAAAGGACATAGTATGCTGGCAGGTTTGCCCTTCCATTTTATTCCAGTTAAGTATTTATTTATTTATCAAGTTTATACAGCTGTTCCATCTCACCAAAGCTGACTCTGGGCAATACGCAACAATAAAACAGCCAATATAAAAACAGATGAAGATGTAAAAAGTCACAGTAATAAGCATAAAAAGGCAAAAATATCATTTAACCATAGGTCAAGAGTCTTCCAACTTGGTACGTTTAAGACTTGTGGACTTCAACTCCCCAGAATTCCTGAGCTAGGATGACTGGAGGAGGAATTCTGGGAGTTGAAGTCCACAAGTCTTAAAGCTGGGGAGGGTAAAAATGCCTTCCTGGCAATAGAGCCACTGAGGCAAATCTCTAGTTTTCCTGGAGCTTCAGGCCTGGCAGCACAACCAGATCTTGAGGCTTTAAAAAAAAAAAATCAAAAGCAATGGGAGTAATCTAATTTAATCTAATTTTCCTTAAGGTGGGTGTCCCAGCAGAGAAGGTAGCTTTCCCAGAGACCCACCAAATGTAGGTCATAACTGATGATACCCACAAATATCAATCATGCAGGTTTTTTAAAAGTTGAACAATGTTTCTGAATATACCACAATAGCCTGTTTTTTTTTTTTTCTAAACCCATTTTTCCTCCAAACCAAGAAAGCCATTAATTCACGTTTCACACGGCTGGGTTCAGTACAGGACACTTAACTCAGTCATCTGAATGCTAGCCAGAACTTGGGCAAAGACTAGGGAGGCCCCAGCCAGCCAGCCAGCCATGAAGTTCCATGACCTCAGCATAATACATGGTAAACTGAATCTGCTCAATTTTACAACTATAAAAAGTAAAGGTAAAGGTCCCCCTACACATACGTGCTGGTCCTTTCTGACTCTAGGGGGCAGTTCTCACCTCCGTTTCAAAGCCGAAGAGGCACCGCTGTCCGAAGACGTCTTCATGGTCATGTGACTGGCATGACTAAACGCCGAAGGTGCACGGAACGCTGTTACCTCCCCACCAAAGTGGTCCCTATTTTTCTACTTCCATTTTTACCTGCTTTCGAACTGCTAGGTTGCCAGAAGCTGGGACAAGTAATGAGAGCTCACTCCATTATGCGGCAGTAGGGATTCGTACCATTGAACTGCCGACCTTTGTGATTGACAAGCTCAGCGTCTTAGCCACTGAGCCACTGCATCCCTATTTTACCTTTTACAACTATAATTTTGGCCAAATACTTTTTCCCCCTGACTGGAATTCTGAACCATTTCAGCAGTTCAAAAAAAGCTTGTGAAAGATGGGAGTGGGAAAGGGGTTGGCAGGAGAAAGTAAACTGAGATAATAATCTGAATCAATGTGTTCATTTTTAAATTAGTGGATCTACTCTCATGCCCATTCCTCTCTCATGTTTCAACAGGCAATTAATTACTGGGTTCACACTAGAGGGTCTGGTTGGGTAACACTGGAGTGCCCCCAAGATTCAGTTCAATTGAAAAATCAAATGGGTTCAAAACTTCACTGCAAATTCATTTTCTGAACAGATCTGAATAATAATAATTGAACTTACTTGGAAACACCAAATTGAATCAGACCATTTGATCTGAATCAATGATTTTTTCTCAGAAAAATCAGTTCTAATGGAAATTCTAACTTTGAATCAAATCTTAACACAACTCTAGTTCACACATCATGCTAAGTCACAATTTGCTTGATTATAGTTGGTTAAATACTTTTGACTAGATTCACTAACAATAAGTTATAAACCACATCTTACAATCCATAATAGTTAAGTTCGCACTTTGGTCTAAACCAAAACCAAACAAACCTCATCATGGCTTAACATGTTATATGAAGCCAGTCACTGTTTACACTTAAGAACATATGTTTTCCAGATATGAGTATTAGCTACCAAGAAAACTGTACAAGTTAGAGGAAAGAAGAATAGCTATATATCCTATTTTACAGAGGATAATTTCTGTTGGCAGGGCTGTTATTCTTTATGTGAAGGGCTGCCTGCCAGCTAAGTCTAGTTGGAGTGAAGAGCAAGACTCCTGCAATTCACCATCAACATTTAGCAGCCAGATGCAACTGGTGAACAGATCAACAACTTCTTCAACCTGGCATGAAACATTAGAACATGGTGTATAAATTAGAGCCCATAATCTGTTCCGCTTTTGCTCTTTTGGGGTGGGTGCATTTCCTTTTTTGGGTGATTCATAAAAGGCTCTCCTTCAGAAATAAGACAAGATTCCTACTTTGATTTATAATTCTGTGTCATTTAGTGCGAGAAGCCATCCTTCAACAGAATGTTTTTGGGTAATGTGATCACAGCTCCCATCACATCAAGAAAAAAATAAAGAGTTAAATCATTCAAAACAGCCGATATGATGCCAAGTTGAGTAGCAGTACTTTCCCATTTGTTCCAAAGCCATGAGTTTTATTTTAAGTGATTTTAAGTAATAGAAAACTAGAAATAAATAGTGTTCTTGCCTAGGAAACAAATTCACATTTACCTGTCATTCATAAAGTTAATTCTGTATTATACTTTGTCTAGCAATGCTGACTTCAGATTTAATAATCATGGCAGAGAACACAAGGGAAAGAAGGGAACAATATAGCCATGCAAACAAGATAGCTACCGATTATGATTTCACCTCTTTGGTGAGAGCTATGGAATTGTTCCTAGCTTTCAAGAGCAATTGGCAGGTGTCATTTTTCACATTAAATATTCCTCAAATATTAGGTACTAGAGAAAAATATGGCCGATGGGGTCATGAATGGAACTCAGATTTATGAAGTAAAATTGGGAGCTTGGCTGTGCTAGCATAGACTACAAACATTTAACTCCACCCATGTATTAAAAAAGAGAATCGATTTCACAGTAACTGCTAGGGTTTTTGCTTCCCTTTAAAGTGACTCACCATATTCTCCATTTTGGAAGTATAATCCAGGTTCTTCCTTGATCACTTTTCGACCAATGTTGCCATACGTTAGATCCAAAGCCCGTTCTCTCTCTGTAGGTGTGACTTCAGGGCCTTCGGCCTTACTTCCCACTATTCCATCTTCTTGGATACTAAAACATGGTGACTTTGATCTGATGCTCTCTGCTTGACTGTTGGTTGGAGACATGGCCAGGAAGGAAGTCGATTCAGAGGTGATGGGGCTACGGCTACCGTTTTGATAGTCCAGATCACCTGCCACTGAGGAAGAATCATTGGTCATGCCGTCGCTCTCCACAGACCCATTATCACTCGACTTCAAACTGCTTTGTCGCTGCAAAGTCAAAGCCGAATTCACCATTTTCATATGGTCTTCTAGCACTGAAATACTGGAAGAAACAGATGTTGATGGATCAGCTTGGGCATTGCAAGATTTAGAAGAATGGTTTGGGCCGTTGGGTGATTCCAAGTCTTCATCCATTTCCATGCTTTCATTGATCTCTAAGCAACAGGGATCTCCATTGTTCTCAGCAGAAGTAGCCTCCATGTCATTATTATCATGGGTGTTTTCCGCCACTGGGATATTGGGGATCTGCCCTCCCATATGCATACGAATGTGCTGCTGTAGCACCACTGCGTTTGTAAATTTCTTTTGGCAAATGGGACAGGAGTGCTGCATCTTCAAGGGAGTATTTGCCCGGTGCACACCGTAGTGTGTTTTGAGGTTACCTTTGGTGGAAAAAGCACGGCCGCAAATCTTGCACTTGAAGGGCCTCTCCCCCGTGTGAGTGCGGTAATGCATTTTGAGGGAACTCTGGCAACTGAGAACTCTATGGCAGATCAAGCACTCATTGGGGTCAGTGGTGGCTTTGTCAATGTTCTCTACCAGCTGCTGGAGCTTTGTTGTTTCAGAGCCTTGCTCACCAACCTGGCACCCGTGGAAAGTGTTCCCACTGCAGCCAGCCTGCGGAGAGCTCTGGTTCTGCTCAGCTCCCGATTCATGACTGGCTGGACCCGATGAAGAATCTCCTTCACTTTCTGGAGAAGGCCTAGGCTGGGCATCACTTAGAGGTATGTTGGTAAAAGGATCCTTGCTACTTGTAGGGTTGGAAGTGTTTGGTGGTGGCAAGGCCGAGCCAACGGAGCCAGGCAAGGTGGTCAAAATAGGTTTGGAATCTACAATGAGATTAGATTCATCTAGTGGGACAGACATGCCATACGGTATGCCAGTGCTGGTGGGCACATTATCTAGGTGTTCAGGCACAGGATAAGGATTCATTTTGATGTGAGGGTACTTGTCTTTATGCCGCTGGAAATGCACTTTCAGATTGCCTTTGGTGGTGAAACGATTGCCACAAATGTTGCACTTGTAGGGCCTCTCCCCAGTGTGGGATCGGAGGTGGATTTGCAGAGCGCTATCGTTGCCAAAGACTTTGCCGCAAAACTTGCACTTGTGTTTGAAAAAGGACTCCTCTTGGTTTGGTTTACTTTCAGGGATGCTCATGTTTGCTACTTTCCCTTTCACCTTCTTTGAGGGGTCGCCGGCTGGGGAGACAGTGGGAAGGGGATTCTGGAAGATAGCCGAGCTGGAGGATTGAGGTAGCAAAGGGCTCAGGAAGCGAGACATGGAACCCGGCAAGCTTTGACCTGCCTCAGGCTTCAAGGACAGGGCAGGAACAAGCCCACCGGCCACCGAGACGGCTGTCGGAATAGCGAGATTTGGATGAGGTAGTTTGCCTTGCTTCAAGGATTCGAGGGATAGGCTTTGATTCCCAGCTTTCTGTCCAATTAAAGCAACAGCAGCTGACAGCTGCTGGGACATATGAGCCCCCAAAGCTTTGAAGGGTTCTGCAGCAGCAATGGAGGGATGAAGGACATGGGGGGCCATCATGGCAATTTGGATGCGGATCTGCTCCGTCAGCTGGAGTTGTTGGAGTTGCTGCTGCTGTAGGCACATCAACTGCTCCAGGATCATTGGGATGGCACTGAGACCAGCCACGGAGGGAGGGAGAGACTCTGAGGTACACTGGTTGACAGCCACTTTAGTGCCATGTATAGTTTGCAAAGTCACGTTAGTGTTTGGTACTTTGGGTTTGGGGAGAAAGCTTAGCCCTTGAGTTGCGGAGGCAACGGAGGACTCTGTTTTTAGATATGTCATTCCTGAAGGTTCCAATCCAGCTTTCACTTCTCTCTTTTCTGCCGAAGCTGGGCAGCTCTTTACATGACTCTCCTCAGCCAGCCTACCATCCATTTGGCTGGTTGGAAAAGTCTTCACAGAGCTGTCAGGGAAGGCTTCTAAGGGCACCGCCCCTTCACTGTCATTCATGATGAGGACAGGTTGTGTTTTAGTGCAATTTTTCTTATGCTCGAGGAGTTCAGTGAAGTCAAAGAACTCAGCGCAGCATTTCTCACAGACATGGGTTTCTTCAGTCCGACATCTTTTGGCATTCATTTCACCTCTGTCACCTGGGGTATCCTGTGGACTTCCTGGAAAGACATCAGAAAGAGAGAAAAGATCTGAGTGAAATGATACCATGGACCAGAAAAGGAAGAGGCCCTCATGGGATGAGTTTGCAGTAGGAGTCTCCAACCCTGGTAACTTTAAGACTTGTGGACTTCAACTCCCAGAATTCCTCAGCCAGCCATGACTGGCTGAGGAATTCTGGGAGTTGAAGTCCACAAGTCTTAAAGTTGCCACGGTTGGAAACCCCTGGCTTGCAGGATTGAAATACATAGGAATGGGGACGGTTTTTGTGCAGTCTCTATATCTGCTACTGGTATAGTTTAAAAAATTTGTGAGTTATCCTAGGACGGGGGTCTCCAAATTTGGCCATTTTAAAGACTTGTGGACTCCAATTCTTCAGGGCTGGCTGAGGAATTCTGGGAGTTGAAGTCCACAAGTTTTAAAATTGCCAAGTTTGGAAACCCCTGTCCTAGGACAAAGACAAAGTTGATGAATCAAAGTTGGGTTACAATTTTTGTGACCTTGCTTTCCAGGTCGCAATTTCTCCTGGCAAACCTCCTTGATAAGGACTAGGTAGTCTTAGTGGCATTGGCAGAATTGGCTGTCCACCATTTTGATTTCCCAGTGATTGGATCTACAGGTGGTTCTTGACTTGCAACCATTTGTTCAGTGAAGTTACAACAGCACTGAAAAAAGGGACTATGGCTGTTTTTCACACTTACGACCGTGACTAAAAAAGTGACTATGACCAGTTTTCACACTTAAGAGCATTGTTGCATTCTCATAGTCACATGATCAAAATTTGGATACTCAGAAACTGGCATATATTTATGACAGTTGCCTTGTCCTAGAGTCATGTGATTACCATTCTTCTTGGTTGGTTTCTAACAAGTAGTCAATAGGGAAAACTAGATTCATATAACAAACACATTTCATTTAACAACTGTAGTGATCTGCTTAACAATTGTGGCAAAAAGGTCATAAAATGAGGAGCAACTCACTTAACAACTATCTCGCTTAGTAACCAAAATTTTAGGCTCAATTGTGGTTGTAAGCTGAGGACTAACTACGGTTCTGCTTTTCAGGTAGCTACGTGCTCAGGAGAACAACTATGATGGTCTTTACCAATTTGAACATTTCCAGATTTATTGGGATTGTAGAAATTCCCATTAGCCTGGATAGGCTCCTCCAGCTAGGAATTCTGGAGCATGCCGTCCATTGCTTCTGTTAAGATCAGGTGGAGGAAGGGTGATTTTTGAGCAACAGCAGCAACTGCTAAAATAGTATTAGTTTTAGGAAACCTAACTTGTGACTCTGCAGAAATAATTTGGAAAATCCTTGCAAGTAGCCCTATAGATGTCATCACCATTTTCTAACCTTGAATGGATTTAAATCCAGATGTTAAGTGGAAAAAATCCCAAATCACTCAAGCTTCCCCAAATTCTTTTGTTGGTATCACTACCTGTCTACGGAACTTAGGAAGATAGTAAGAAACGGAGAGAATCTATTATGTCAGAGTTCCAAGTAATGCACCCATAGAAAGCAGAACTCTGAGGCAGGCAAATTCCTCAAAGAACAATTTATTGGATAGTGGCACAACTCATGAAAGCCGACTCTGAACATTCCCACGGCTTTCACCCAATTAAAAAGTTAAACTTTCCCCTTTCCCCCAAGTCATTGGTCCCACTGTCCAATCCAGGTGCTGGCCGGTTGCTTGGTTACTTCACTCCTCCTCTGGCCAGCCACCTGTGAGAATGTCCTTGGTTCCCACAGGAAAACGTTTTTGTTTTGGCTACAAAACCCCATCTAGCTATATCCCCCCACCTCCCTGTTCCTTCTTCTGCTTTGTGGCAACCCTGAAACCTCCAAGATGGCCTCAGCCAGGTTCACTTCAGGGTTGACACTATTATGTATTTCAATTATGTGGTATACAAATGAAACAATATCGTGGGAAGCGCTTCCAGAGGGAGAGAGGTAGGTGAATTTTTTTACCTCTGTAAGAAGAGAGGGACATGTATCCACATCACAGATCCTGGAAACCATATGGCTTTGTCGTGTTATATATGCTAAGAAAGCATAATAAGACTCTGCAATAATTTCACCGAGTTAATTTTTCTTTGAAGGCTCCCCCGTGTGGCAAAATTAATATTTTCATTATCAGGAGAAGGCTGAAAAATCTGTCCTCAAACTGATAGAAACAACTATCAATGTTTACCGCAGGGGGAAATGATCATAAGAAAGGATGGCTGTGTGAAACTGTAAATAGTCTAATATCTTGAGCTGGGTTGACACTGGAAGGGCTGAAAAAGCACGACACAGATGGTGCTCAACTTACAGCTGTTTGTTTAGTGATTGCTCGAAGTTAAAACTGCACTGAAAAAGTGACTTACAATCAGTCCTCCCACTTAGAACTGTTGCAGCATCCCCACAGTTAGGTGCTCAGGTGCTTGTCAACTGGCATGTTGTTCTGACCAAAACCCTTTTCCAATAAGACAAACAATAACTAAAGGGAACAGAAACCTTTTAATGAGTCTTACGAATCCTGGGTTAAAAGGCTGCTGCAAACTAATTAACTTTGATAAGCACAAACCTCACCAAAACTGTGCGAGACTGCCAAGAATCACAGATAAGAAATATTTCACAACACAAGAGTCCAACTGAAGATACTGTAATGTCCACAAGGCTCGACTTTCAAAACATCTTTGCTTCCTGCAAAGAACGTCCAATTCACAGCTGGCTTTTATCTTCTTGAAGGAGGGGCCATTACCTTGGAGCCTTACTCCCGAGTCGCCCGTGCTGTTGCAGCTGCTCTTTCCTACAAGCAATCCACACTTGGCACAGGCTCCTTGGGAACCTCCTCATCGCTGCTGCCAGCCCCCACAATCTCTGAAGGCAGCAGTCCACTCCCTAATGGTCCTGGCTCCTTATCTGAGTCCTTGCTCTCCTCAGCCGTCCGCACCTGCTGCCGGCTAACCACAACACATGTATTTGTTATGGTTCCAGCATCCCATAATAAATACATGCCGTTTGTGACCTCCCCAGCTGGCTTCCGACAAACAAGGGGAATGTGGGAAGATGGTTTGCTTAATGGCTGAATGATTCTTTTAAATGCAGTGATTTGCTTAACGACCGTGACAAAAAAAAAGCTCATAAAATTGGGTGCAACTCACTCAACAACTGTCTTGTTGCACAATGGGAATTCTGGATATTCCCAATTGTCATCGTAAGTTGAGGACTACCTATTGTATAATGAAGATGTGTCATTCTTGTGTTGTCTTCGCACAACACTGGAAAAATGAAGAAACACCATGAGATGAAGAAATAATTAAGAAGATACTAGATTGGCAGAAATCGACAGATTGACATTGAAAATTAAACAGAAAATTAAAAAAAAGATGTGTCATTCTTAGCAGAAATGCTGTGGCAATAAAATCTCTTCTTTACATCAAAATTCACAATCAATGAATTTACAAGGAATCACTGGATAGGCATCTTTCCCTGTTTTGTAAGCTATTAGAGGAATAAAATGCAGTATTTTTAGTGGGGGGAAAACTCAGGGAGGGCACCTTAAGATGTGGGGAAGGCAAATGAAACACAGTGTTTTACACCTTAAATGCAACACTTTGTGCAGCACTATTTTCTTCCTGATACCAGAACTGTAATGACTAGTAGTAAATAATGCAAGACAATGCGCTATGCAATGCTAACCACAGCAGAACCTCCCCAGAACCTTATCCAGGTCTTTCTCAGAAGATCTTATCTAGATACAGGTTCCTTTTCTCATTCTCAGGTGTGTGTGTGTGTGTGTGTGTGTGTGTGTGTGTGTGTGTGTAAGATGAAACTGAGAAACCAAAGTAAGTTGGTTGAGGTGTAGACTGTGTGAATTTGTTCTTTAATCTTGCAAAATGTGGAGCAGCACCATTATTTTGGTAAATGAGAATGTTGCCTTCAGCCTTGGAAGAATTGCTTATACTCTTGCTTGTATTCAAGCAAACTGAGATTCCACTGTCTCCAAAAGGATACAAATGACCAGCTGTCTGCAAGGAATATAAATCCTTCCATTCCCCACCATCCAGTCAGAGCTGAAGAAGCTTCTTTGATGAGAAGTGAAATGTCTTCAAAGAAAAACCAGGAAGTCCAGTTGCCTTTTGAAAAAGCACCTTTGGGACAACCATGACCTGGATGACTGGGAATCTCCAGAGACAGTGTTTCTCAACCATGGCAACTTGTCAGGACTTCATCTCCCAGAATTCCCCAGCCAGTTATGCTTAACCAACATGCCAAGGTTGAAAAACACTATGCCATAGCATGTATAACTCCATAATGTATGGTTTACTTGTTTTTTTACTTGTTTTTTTGCATTCCTGATGGCAAAACAAGGGACAAAAAGTATTTTAAAACAAGCAATTCCTTTCCAAAACCCCAATACTTCTACCTAAATGGATTGAAATTTTAATGTCACTACATAACCATGACTTGTGTAACCCTGAAAGAGAAAACATTTAAAAATATTTCCTTGCTTCTTCAGGTAAATGATCACCACGTTCTTTCTATGGTCCTACCTACTTTCCCACCTTTTAATCTTTTTTGAATCATCAGCGTTTTTGCTTTTATTTTGGCTGATGTTGGAATAGTTGGACCCGATCAGTTCTTGGAAAGGAGGCCACCAACAAATCCCAAGAAAGTACATAGAAAGAACAAAGAACAATTTTTAAAAAATGTTCCAGAAGGTGACAATGTCAAATCACCTCTGAAATGCTGTCAAGAAAACTATATGGACATATCCATGCAGTGATCATGAAATGAATTCAATAAAAGGAGACTTTACTTTTAACTTAATGCAATGCAGCTGAAAGTATAGCTTGTGGAAGTCCATCAGATGGTCTGCCATAGGTTCCTGATGTTACTGGGCCACAGCACTCAGTCCTGCTCCCCTCCCCCACCCCAAATGCACTGACAGTCAGTTCAATCATGATAATGGATCAGCAGCTGAACACTGGATCACTGAAAGCAGATTTGACTTTAAGACTAATTTGCCTCTAGTCTGTTATTATTCAAGAGAGTTCTACTGGAGAAACCTTCCTGACTAGCATGTTTATGCAAAGACTCTGTTGTTATTGCACAGGGTGCATAAAATGATCCAAATGGTACACAGGAGTATTCTTAATTTTGCAATACATTTCGATTCATCGTTTAATTTGAAAAGCCAAATGACGAAGCTGGTGGGAAAGAAACACACGAAAATAACCACAATCATTGTCTCGATTGCTAAAAAAAAAAAAAGTGTGCTGTTAAAACAGAGGGAATAAAGTGCTTAATCGGGTAATTCACCTATTTTCTGAATAGTTATTCAGTGGCCCGTGACTGCAGGAAATACTGCCTCAGCAAAACTTCCAAACGTGAACTATACGAAGGAACAGTCTTTGAAAAGCAGTATTTTGAGATATTTGTAGCTAGTAGTTAATCTATTAATTATGATTGCTTTGAAGATCACTCATCAGGTTTTAAACAAAAACTTTATAAAAGTAAATGGCAATTTTACAGAGAAAAGCAAGGCGGCCTAATTTTTTTTTTTAATAATTCACTTATTATAAGAGTAAATGTCAGCTTCACTATTAACAATTACAAACATGTTGTACAGATAGCTACCGTGTTCCTCCACCCACAGTTGAGCAGACACACACTGAATCATTTATACCAATAAAAGTTTTATGGAAGATGCAGAAGAAACTGCCGAGTTCAGACAGAATCTTCCCCCTAGCCCAAAAGAAAGCTGTTTGCATGTTTTAATGCCAAGACACACAAAAATGGCTTATCACACTCAGCAGTGGAAAAAGTGGTTTTGAAACATTTCTTTGAACTCACCCACCTAAAAACTCCAGAGGAATATGACCCCAGTTTTTAGTGTGATTTGCAAAGTCTCTTAAATTTCTTTCTTAACTAGAGTTCAAAACTTAATGCTAAGATTCAAGTAGCAGACTGCTGCCTAAATAAGCCTTACGGTGTTCACTGCAGAGTCCATTTCTTGTGGGTTTAACTTCCAATCCAGCTCCCTCCTTCTCCTGGACCCAGGGCTGACTGGAAATGCCAGCGGGGAGAGCAAAAGATGAGAAGCGGAGGGTGGGGGGAGAAAGAAAGAAAAAGTGCAGATGGAGTCATCTTTTAACTTAGCAATATCGTAGGTTTTTGCACCTCCAGGGAAGGAGAAGACCAGAGGCATGCAAAGCTTTGGGGGCCAATACTCATATTTCAGTTTTTGAGAGTGTGCCATCGTTGCCCTTACCAAATAGCTACAGAGAATTTCTCTTTCAATAGTGTGGATGGCAAAATGGAGTCACATAGCCAATGACAAACTATCTATTTCTTAGAAGGCCAAGTCATGAGATATTCTCTAGCTTCCTCCAGTGTAAGTTTCACCGCAGCAGCTTAACCACTTCATGGGTATATATGACAACAAAATCCAGAACTGCAGCCACCCACTGTTTTAATTTTCAAAGTATGTCTGCAGCCGGGGTTTCAAACTCGCATCGTCACATTGTCATGTGACATATCGCAACTTTTTTCCCCTTTGCTAAACCGGGGGTTTGGGCAAGTTTGACACCCCTAGTCTCCAGGATTTATTGGGCTCGGCTAAACTCTTGAGCGTAAGGTGTGATGCTGGGCTTTATAGTATCCCAAGGTCACTTTTATTTTACCGAGAAAAAACTTGAAATGACAGATGGGCCACAAACTCATGGCTGTCAATTACCACAGTTGCAGGTACACCGATGCCAAACTGCCAACCAGAGTGACTGACTATCAACAGCTGGTTTTATCTGTGAAACTTGGACAGAAGAATCCTAACCAAAAGGGTGCCTCCTTTAAAACTCAGATAGAAAAGAAACATTTTGCCAACCCATTTTCACCCAGCTAGTTGCAATGGGTGAAATAATAAATGTCTTTGTCAAAGAAAGCAAAAAACAAACAAACACAGGTCCAATTGCCTTGGTCTTACTTTATGCTAAACTATTAACGCTTCTGGTCTTCCCTTATTATATGAAATCTGTTCTGGGAGTACCTTCTATATCTGGAACAGTTCTAAGGAAGGAGAAGCTGAAGAAGAAACAATGAAAAAGTATTTTTCCTCATATCTGTTAAAGATGAACAGCTCTACTAACTACAGGTACTCCTTGACTTACGACCATAAACGATCCCCACATTTCTGTTGCTAAGTGAGAAATTTTGTTAAGTGAGCTGTGCCCCACTTTACGACTTTTCTTGCCACAGTTGTTAAGTAAATCATTGTGGTTGTTAAGTGAATCTGGCTTCCCCATTGACTTTACTTGTTGCAAAAGCCACATGACCTTGGGATACAGCAACGGTCATAAATATGAACCAGTTGCTAAGTATTCAGATTTGATCATGTGACCATGGGGATGTTGCAACGGTTGTAAGTGTGAAAAACAATCATAAGTCCCTTTTGTCAGTGCTGTTGTAACTTTGAACGGTCACTAAATGAACTGTTGTAAGTCGAGGACTACCTGTACTATATTTTTCCAGTTCTGTTTTGACAGTCCTGTTTTTCAAAATTAAATCAAAACTGAGAGTAATTTGCTTTCAGTTCCAGAATGCAGATGTGGAGATTTAACAGCCCCTCATTAACCTGAAGATGTGCAGCACACAAAGTATCTAAACCAGGGGTGTCCAACCTTGGCAACTTTAAGACTTGTGGACTTCCGGCTGAGGAATTCTGGGAGTTGAAGTCCACAAGTCTTAAAGTTGCCAAGTTTGGACACCCCTGATCTAAACAATCATCAGCCTGATGTTTGATAATATTTCATGCATCATCTAGAAGGCAGACAGTATTTTCTGGCACAAGGAGATAGATGCTTGCAAAATGAATGTGTAATCACTAGCAAATCAACAAACCTGAAAGAATAAGCATATTTCCCAGGCAACACAATTTATTGAAAACAAAGAGGTTTTAGCCTGAACAAAATGAGGTGGTTAAACTAGAAGGTGGATTTAATCTAGAATAAAGGTAAAGGTTCACCTCGCACATATATGATAGTCGTTTCCGGACCTAGGGGGCAGTGGCAGTGCTCATCTCCGTTACAAAGCCGAAGAGCAGCGCTGTCCGAAGACGTCTCCGTGGTCATGTGGCCAGCATGACTAAATGCCAAAGGCGCACAGAATGCTGTTACCTTCCCACCAAAGTGGCCCCTATTTTTCTACTTTCATTTTTACGTGCTTTCGAACTGCTAGGTTGGCATAAGCTGGGACAAGTAACGTTACGCGGCGCTAGGGATTCGAACTGCTGAACTGCCAACCTTTCTGATCAACAAACTCAGCGTCTTAGCCACTGAGCCACCCTTTTTAAAATCTAGAATAAGATAAGGCATTTTTAGAAATCATCCCAATTCATACATTTCAATCACCTGCTAGCAATTACATAACTGTAACTTTGCCTTTCCCCCTAATAATCCATAGAAATTTAACCAGCTTGGAGGATTGAAGGAGGCAACTATTCTCCTTCAATAGTCTCCTTAATTACTAGCAAATTAGTGAACTGTAATTTTAGAGAGTTTTCCCCATTCCAATGCGGCAACTGACTAATGAATTTATGGTAGACCCTGGGACCAGTCTCTGAGCCTAATTCACTCATAAGTTAGTTTTGATGGGAATAAAATTAAGGAAGAACCTCGGGAAAGCTGTTCTGAGTTTTCACCGAAAACGAGGAATATGAAATTATGACAGATATCCCCCCTCCACAAAAACTACTTCTAACATGGTTTTGAAGTTCTGGTATCATTTCCCCTCTAATCAAGTGACTGCTTTTGGGCACACAGCAATTGGCAAGCATTTACAGCCATTTGCAAAGTCCTATGGTCACATGACCATGATTTAGTTTCTGCTGGAAATGTACAATAGTTGTGCTGGCAAAAATCGTCCCCTGGGACACAATGGGTTCACCTAGCAACTACAGTGTTTGCTTAACGACCATGGCATTTATTTAATGACTGCTCTGATAAAAGGTCATAAATTCTGTATACGACTGTCATGGCTTATGACCATAATTGCCAGACTTGGTGATGGTTAAAACTTGAAATTTAGTTAAGCACAAGATATAAGCTCTGGCATGTCTTTTAAGCTTCTGGATGTTGATTATATTGCTTGGGCAAATGTTAGAGATCTCAACACGGAAAAGTCAATTATTTCTCCCTTCCAGGTTTATTTTAACTATGATTTGTTGAATATACAACGGGCTGGGTTTAGAAATAAGACTAACTATAACCTACTACCAAATGCCATCATAGGGAGGTTGCCAAAAAAGGCAACAGGACAGCCCCAAGCTTTGTTTCCTATTCAACAGATATTTCATTTGATTGTGCTGTCATGGCCACCAACTTGACTCTTTAAAGCTGTATGACAGACAGATCCTCAGCTCATCAACTCTTTCCCAGTGAGTTGTGATCCTTTTGAAGAAGAGCCAAACTCCCTTCGCTTTTAAATTAAATGATTGACTTGAGAAACAAATGTACCACAAATCCATGTACCACAGCAGCACATCTATCTATTCTAGCAAAATGTTTGGTATTCTTCAAAATAGAAAGATGTGAAAAGCTACCATACATGGATAAGCAGTGAGATGTTGCAACCAAAAAGAAAAGAAGTCCAGTGGCCATGACTCAACTTCCAAATGGATCCGTTTGGAAGAAATATCCTACATTTAACCTATGGACGTTATGTAGATGCCATCAATTTGCATCATGTATATCTAACCTCCCTTAGTCTAAAGTTTCTTCGGAAGATTCATAATGTTCAATTAGATTAGTTGCTAGTAAAAGTCAAACTAGGTCAATGGCTGGAACAGTGCAATTCAAGTTTTAATTTCTCTCATATTTCTCTCATACATTCTTATGACACTCATATGTTCCTTCATGTGGAGATGGAACTATGATCAGAAACTAGCAGTTGGAATGGATGCATCAGCAGCCCTCAGTGATGAAAGAAAGAAAATGCTGGCATGAGAGCTTTGCACGACAGCCAGGAATTAGCCACTTTCATTAAAAGCTTGAAAGAACTAACCTCCCCGTCCCAATATGAATTTCCAGCTCTGATACGAGAAGCATAGCTTATTTTCTTGGACTATTGGGTAAGTAGATGCTGACAAAATTCAGAAATACTGGAGAGATTAGCCCTCTTTGGTTGAAAGACATGAATACGAAGAATGGAGTTCAGTGAGATGGGTGGCATAGAAGTTAAATAAAATAGTAAATAATAAATAAACAAAGCCCTTCCCTCTCCATTTCACAACTTCCAACAGTAAGTAGGGGTCTGAAAGGAACGTCTTTTCATGTTGGTTTGAACATGCATGCAGTTCTCTACATGATCCAAAATGTTGAGCAGGCTTCCAAACCATGCAAACAGTTATTCTTGTATTCAAGCAAACATATATACAGTATTCCGGTAGACATGCATGGTGATTACTTGGTGAAAAGTGAAAGAAAGGAGTAGGGCATTTTGTCTGCCCAATTTTTAAACTAGTTTGAGCTTTCTAACACCTGCACAGGGTTAGTTGTGATGCAAAAGCTCGAAGACCAAACACAATGTATAATGTATTTGTGAGGGAAATGGATGGTTCAGAAATGTGAAAAACCTGAAATAAAATAAATAATGCAGAAAGGTGATGGCATTGAGTTTTAGGTACAGCGTAGAAGAACACTTTCAGTTTGTATTAACTCTAGATGATTCATGCTGACTAAGGTCAAACTTAACGAAAGAAATCAATTACCAATCCCCCAACTATGAAGAACCAAGATCTAGTAAGTGATCTTAAGGTCTAGGGAAGCAAGATGCTCAGTACTTTTTTAACATAGGAGTCACCTGTTATCTGCTCCATACAAAGAATGATTGCCAAAGAAGCAATCAAGGAGCCTCCTAATACCAGGGCAGTAAAGTATGAATTTTGGGCAAAGAGAATCAGCAAAGAAAAAGTCAGACAGACTTTGATTATCTGAGAGAAAGACCCAGCAGCTTTGAGGAGGGAACAAGAGGAATAGATCTTCAGCTCTTCAACCACCATTTTATAATTTTCCATCCAGTGTACCTAATATTAGATTATGTTATTGAGTAATGGCTATCTGTCAACCATGATTCAACCAGATAAGACTAAAATTCAGGCAATAAGGAAACAAATGAGCTAGCAAATGTAAAATTAGAGCAGCACAACAGTGACTCACCAAATTGTGTCACATTGTTCCTACACCCATTAACTTGCAGCCCTGCAGAAGAGATGAGACACTTTCTATTTTGCAGCAGGAGATGGGTATATAGAGGAATAGTTCAGAGGGAGGGAAGGTGGGGCTGAGCTTGATAAACCACAGATCATACAGACCTGGTTTTAAATCTTAACAGTACAGCTAGTCCTTAACTTGAATAGAATAGAATACTTTATTGGCCAAGTGTGATTGGACACACAAGGAATTTGTCTTGGTGTAAATACTCTCAGTATACATAAAGAAAAGATACATTCGTTAAGAATCAAGAATCATAACGTGCAACACTTAATGATAGTCATAGGGTACAATCAACAATCAAAATACTAGGAAATAGTCAATATAAATCGTATAAGCAGACATAAGCGACAAAGTTACAGTCATGCAGTCACAAGTGGGAGGGGATGGGTGATAAGGAGTGACGAGAAGATTAACAGTAATAGTAGTGCAGACTTTGTAAATAGTTGAACAGTGTTGAGGGAATCATTTGTTTGGCAGAGTGATGGCTTTCAGGAAAAAACTGTTCTTGTGTCTAGTTGTTCTGGTGTGCAGTGTTCTATAGCGTCGTTTTGAGGGAAGGAGTTGAAACAGTTTATGTCCGGGGTGTGAGGGGTCTGTAAATATTTTGCAACAATTCATTTAGAGACCGTTTAAAGTTACAATGGCACTGAAAAATGTTTTTCAAAGTTATGACATTCGCAGCATCCCTATGACCATGTGATCAAAATTTGGATGCTTGGGAAACTGGTTCATATTTATGACGGTTGCGGTGTCCCAAAGTCATGTGATCCCTTTTTGTGACAAGCAAAGTCAATGGGGAAGCCAGATTCACTCAACGATCAAGTTTTAAGGGTTACCCGCTTATCAACTGCAAGGATTCACTTAACAACCGTGGCAAGAAAGGTTGCAAAATGGGACAAAACTCACTCGACAAATGTCTCTCTTATGTTGAGCTCAGTTGTGGTCGTAAGTCAAGAGCTACCTGTAGTTGTGAAGTAGACTGCTTCCTGCTTTGGAGAAAGCCCGTATGAGGAGAGATTGGATGGCAAAGACTATGGAGATTCTCAGTCATCCAAGTCATGGTTGCTCCAAAGGTGTTTTTTTTCCCTCTGAAAAAGCTTCTTGGGTGAGAAGAGAGCAACTTCTAGGAAAAACGAAGTCCAGTTGCCTTTTGAAAAAGCACCTTTGGGATTGGATGGCAACATGCAACTTTTCTCAAATCCTTTGTGATCCTAGTACCAATTCGGGCACATTTCACTTCCAAGACTCAGACCTGAACAGAAGTAATCAAAACCACCTCATGCATTCAGAGTGTCTTTCACGATCCAAAAAGAAACAACACTTCTGAATCACAACAAAAGCCTTTTTATCCCAGCATCTTCTTTTCTCACCATGGTCAGCTAGGCGTGCTCAGAAACCTCAAGCGGGGTTTTGAAGGCAATAATTCTGATTCTTGGTTGAAATACCCAGACAAGTTCATGCATTAGGCTAAGGCAGCCATAGCCTACTTTGCTTTGCCTTAGAACGCAGTGCGAATCTAGTCATGGCCAATAGCTTAGCACAATGTAATGCTAGCTAATCATGCTTTTTTTTTCTTTTAGTCACTGGAGTGCATGTGAGCAGCAATCACCATTAAAAATGAAGTTTAATAGAATTTAGCATACCTATTTCCCCCTCTTCTTTTGCCCAAACTGTATCATCATTTTTATTTATTTACAACCTGCCTTATTTTTTATAAACAACTCAAGGTGGCAAACATATCCAAAACACCAGTGGTGAGATTCAAAAGTTCCCACCACTGTTTCTGTGGGCATGGCTTGGTGGGCGGGCTGCAGGGGTGGCATCGCAAGACTTGTGCGCCAAACACATGCTTTGCGCAAGCGTTAAAACAGTAAAAACTAAGTTACTGTGCCTCTCAGCTATTTAGCACAGCAATCCGCTCTGCCATGCCAAACAGCTGAGAAGTTAAAAAGGACCTAGGAGCAGGGGCGGGCGGGTGGGCCCAACTGTAGCGTGTCGGAGAGACTTAGAGCGAACCGGTTCTCTGGCAGCTAATCTTCGACGCTACCAGTACGCCAGAATGAGGCCGAACTGGTAGAATACCACCACTGCAACACACCTTCCTCCTCCTATTTTCCCCACAACAACAACCCTGTGAAGTGGGCGGGCTGGCCCAAAATGATTCAGCTGGCTCTGGGACTAGAACTTACGATCTCCACTCATAAATAAATAAAACAAATGGACCGCTACCTAGCCTTTTGGACAAATATAATCTGGTTCCTTTGCAGGTAACAATGAATTTCAAATTCCATAATCCCATGTTGGTTGAGAATTAAAGAAGTCGATGTCCAACATACCTGAGGAACATTGAGTTGAGAAGAGCTGTTTTATTATTTGTCACAGTGTAAATCTATGTATTACTTAGATAAGAATAGCATATCCACCTTCCATTCTCTTAAATGTGAGAAAAAACTGTAGAATACGGATCGGGTCCAGGTGTAGGCTAAAATTCAAATTTAAACTGAGCATATTGTCTGGGGATGATGGGAGTTAGAATACCAATGCATGTAGAAAAATCACATAGGGAAAGGGTAGTTTAAGGTATTATAACCCCAGATCCAGTGTGTGAATATCAGGTTCTGTGCCTCTTCAAAAAATGCATAGGCATTTTATGTCTTAAAGCTCTTGTAAATTTATTGAATAACGCAAATGCACCAAACTCAGCCGAGAACAAACAGGAAGCAGATCTTAAAGTGTAGATGAGATCATGCGATATTGGGCATCAGTATTTAACACAAGTCCACGAAGTTTTCCCTGGTGCCCTTTCATAATCTGATTTAATTTACTCAAGTGCTTACAACTGCTGATAGGATCCAATTTGTTCCAAAAGAATTCTCATGCTTCAGAGAATTATTATATTCATCCCACTTCCATTATGAGGATTGGTTTTTAAAAATTTGTTTTCAAAAGTTGTCCACCAAAGCAGAGATTGTCATTCCCAAATAGGGCATAATTCAGTCAAGACAAAGCACTTTGAGATCTTTTTTTTTTGTTGGCAGAATATGGATGGTTTTGCTCCTATTAAAATTATAGCATTGGGGATATTATGAACAGATCATGTTAAAAGTCAGCGTCTCTCACAAAACAAGATTTTTACTTGTTCTGCAAAAGAGTAGTCGCATTAAGCACAGAGCTAATACGAAGAACAACTATTTCCAAATTGTTTCTTGGGTAGATATTTGACTGGTGGGGTGGGGGTGGGAGGGTATTGCTTTATTTGGTTAAACATTTCCAATATTCCAAGCATGCAGATAACACCATTAGATAGCCTAAGAGTTAAATCAATATTAATTAGTTACACATGTGGGTCACTAAGAAGCTTTTGTGTGCCACTGTAACAAAAATTAAAATGCATGAGGTTTTTGATTTTGCTTTCAGCCATTTAAAAGTTAAAACACAAATCAAACTGTCACAGCAGTTTGTGAATATCACACCACATGTCAAGCAGATGATAAAACTCTCACGGAATTAAAAGTCTTGCACCAAATTAGGAAAAATGCAAAATACTCAACACATTTGTTAAGAGATTGGAGAAGGCTAAATGTGTTTACTGTAGTTGCAAATAAGCCACACAGAAGTGAAAGGAATTCACCCACTTGAAACAGACTTCAATATGCTGCCTTGGAACAGCACATAACATTAACCATTTGAAGGAATGTAATACTACCACCCCTACCCAAGTAACAAATTTTCTTAAGAAAATTAAGCTTTAGCAAAAAAAAAGTCTACCAACGTCACTAAACATGATTTTAAAGAGAGAGGGAACTGTTCAAATTCTCAGACATTTGGATGGATTAAATTAAATAATCCCCATGTTTATATCACAACAAATGGCCTTCTAAGAAAGGCAAACAAGCAAATAGATACAGGAAACAAAAGAGATTTAAAATAAAATTTGACCTGATGGAATTTCAGAAAAACAGGATCACAACTGATGGGTTATCTATGCATGAAAGAGTAATGACTTCATCCTTATTGGGTAATTCTGCATTCCTGCCAGGAGCATTCGATAAGCATTAAAAAGCATTATGATAAACATATCAAAAAAGCATTGATAAAACATAACACTATCTATGTAAAATACTGCAAGAACTATAAAAGAATTCTTAACTAGTGATCTGGACTGGGTTTGAATTTAAAGATCAAAGCTGGGGGAAATATAGACTTCAAATGTAGACATGACGAGCCAGAAACCCATGTATTTAAGTAATAATAGAGAGTACCTCATTCAATTTTGCACTGCATCACCAGGGAAGAGACAGAAAGAAAGGAAGGAAGAGAAGAGGGGAACAAGTTGTTCTATCTTATCCAAGAATCATTTCTCCCTCTGCACCGACTAGTAAGCTATGTAAGCTTCTACGTACCACCAAGTCCTCCAATTATAAACAAGGCAACTCCAGACCACACTTAACACTAGGGCAGTGTTTTAACCAAAACAGCCCCAAATCCTGCTGCCAAGGTCAATTGCGGGAAAGTCCTAATTGTAAGCTTGACATCAACTTACCACCCACAGAAGGCAGGAGGAGGCAAAGGTTAGAGCAGCAGCTTGTCAAAAAAGCATCATAAACTGCGTGAGGCTTCGGAGAAAAGGCCCAATCACTGCAGCCAATATAGTGTTTCACTTACATTTTTTTTAAAAAGGTGGGGACAGAAAGAAAATCATCACGAAGGCACCTCCCCCCACTTTACCTTCTCTTATAAGCATTAAAATTACTGCTTGCTAAAAGAAACTTTCTTGTCCTAAGGACGGTTTGTACTGCTTAATCTTTTTCTTTCTTTCTGAAATAAAAGGACCGTGTTTGTGCATGTTTCAGGTGGAATTTTTGGAGATCTTTTTCACACCAGTGTATGTCAGAAAGCAACTGATGCAATCAGGAAGAGCTCTCCACACGCCGTTTCATATTTGTTTTAACCTTTCAAATGTAATAGTTTAGAAATACCTGAAGACCCTGCAGTTATTCATATGGAAGAATCTTATCAGATATACCTGACATATTAAGAAAAAGAAACTTGCCTCAAGGACAATTAGCAGCTGCAAAGAGCAATTAAATCCTTTGGACAGTGGGAAGTGCTAATTGTCAGTATGAAATGGTTGCTTTTAAGACAATTACCTGTTATTATTTTGACCAATCAAATTAATCATCCTTCCCACTCTGGCTCTCCCTAAAATCCACTTAATTCTTTTTTGAAAATTTCTGTAGTATCTGGATTTCAAGGCAAAAGATAAAAGAACTTGATTTCATTATAAACCCCAACCAAGATGTAGGAAAATGGACCCAACAAATCTTTGGGAATTCTTAAATTAATTTTTTTTAAATTATCATCATACCTTCAAATGCCTAAGCTGGATAGAGCTCAGTTGTGAGACTCGTTCCACGCACAAATTGTTAACAGATATCCTGTCAATTTCCCACCTTTAAAAATATTCTCCTTACCATGTAAATACATCCCACTACAAAAATAGAGGGCAAGAGATTGACAGTACGTTAATGCAACACAATTTCCATTCTATTGTTAAAATTTTATCCTGCATTTATTTTTGTTAACTCAAGGCAGCGTCCATACCCTAGTGGTCCTCCCTCCTATTTTTCCTACAACAACAACTCTGAGAGGTAGGATGGACCAAGAGAGAATGATTACTCCAAAGTGACCCAGACTGCTTTCATCCCTAAGGCAGGACTAGAATGCATGGTCTCTTGGTGTCTAGCCAGCACCTTAAACATTGCACCAGATTGACTCTCTTATCCAGCCCCTGAGGCTGATGTGAAACACCCAAGTTCAATTCCTTATGGTATTTGGCTACATCTATCTCTCAGGCTTATCCCAAGGTTACAGACTGAAGGAGAAGCAAAGGCTGCATTCATACAGCACACAGAACCCTCAACCATTTATTAGCCAGAATAGTGAGGAGTGTCAGTTTGCAAAGGAACATGCAAACTAACCACATTAAGGCTTAGCAACATGCTGTGGGAACACAGCCAAAGAATTTTCTGATACTGTAACCCTGCCACCTTAAGTGCTGCAATCTTTTAAGAACACAAGATGCTTGATTACTTATAGGAGTATTAGCTATTTTTTTATTTATTTTTTGCAGGAGGTTTTCCATAATCTCGGACTACTGGCCATATTCGTTAAAGCTCATGTCCAAAATATCTGGATTTTTCTTTTTGAACACATTCCTTTCAGAATTGGAATGAACTGAGAACCACAGTGGGGTTTCAGACAGTGTGTTAAACTTTAATTTGCTTATTTTCTTGAATAAATGAAGCCACACTAGCTGAGTTTATATAAAAAGGCGAGTAAAGCATGTTTTTGGCTTTGTTGCATGCAAATTCAGCAAGAGAGTTTAAAGAAACTTGAGAGATCAAGCACCTTGCTCAGTGACCTGATTTAATAAGTTGGATAAGCAGAACTGGATCTTCTGCAATTGTTACCTGGGAATTGGCCCAAATTCGTTGAAGGGCATCAAATGCAATATTGTTTTTAATGTGACTGTAGCATCATTGGTTTACACCCTGTTTGGAAAAATCCCATTCAGTGAACCTCAGAACAGCATTCTGGGAAGATAGGCGTCTGGGTGTCGCTGTCCATTTCATCCGATCCTTCAGACCCTAAGCATTAAAAACCCCAAGGCAGGGAAACTAAATCCCCATTTTTAATCTGATGGGCCATGCGATGCCAGCCGCATCCTCGAGGTGGCACAGCAGAGCAAGCGAAACATCCCGGATCCCTACGATAAACAAACATTTCAGCGCGATTTTAAAAGCGCGGATGCTTTTCCCCAGATTGACAACATACTCAAAGATTTATCAAGACGTCGCCTTTTCTCTCCCTCCCCCCAAATCCCCATTGCTTCCCATGTTAAAGGGTTCCGCAACACTAAAGTGACAACCCCACAACGCTGAAGCCTTGGCTGCAAATTATTGTGTGTGTGTGTTATAAGATAAAATTGATTCAAAAAGTATTACTTGGAAGCTCGGGTGCCCTGCAGCGGGAGCACAAACACGCTTTTAAGCAGGAACATCTACCTAATCTTCTGATTACCCTCGCTCCCCCCCTCCATCACTCAACTCCAAAGAAATTATTAACCCTTTTGTTTCAAGACAGTCTCCGGGGTGGGTTTCCAGCTGCCGGCAGCGAGATTTACATGTGGAAACATCACCTCCAAAGTGCCCCCCTCCCGCGCCAGCTCCATCCTAACCAGATGCACAAAGGAAAAACAGTCATGCATTAAACATGGGATTTATAGCCTTCTGGCTCGCTCGTTTTCTTAAATCACCATTAACCGGACTCAACAATTGCACATTTTGGACTCAAAAGAAAGGGGGAGGAGGGGGGGGGGCAAGAGACTCAAACCTTCTGCAGCTCTCAGCCACCCTTTCCCCAAAAATATGCATGCCTATCAATTGGGATGGCGGATCTGGGCTTCAGGGAGATCTTCTTCTCCACCCACTCCTCGCTTGCTTAACATTAAAAGTGGACCTAAAGATTTCACCCAAAGTTTGCATTTTCTGCCTCTGGAGCTGGGAAAAGAGATTTTTTTTTAAAAAAAGATAGGGAGACGTATCGATTAGGCATAGTTTCCAATATTTTAAAGTATCAGGTTCCCACCCATCCACGCACGTCCGAAACTACAAGACTCAGAACTAAACTGATTATTTCTATAGTGTCTTTCCCCTTCCTGGGGGAATCTCTTCATCTCCCATGCGACCCCTCCCCCCTCCCCGGAAAAAAGAAAAGAAAAGGATGGATCATAGATTTGAAATCCCGTTTTCCAAAACCTTGGGAGATTTCAAAGTCCTCGTTCTCCAATTCAGCGCACCATTCCGAAATTGTACCCCCTTCCCTTTTACGCTTCGTCCAGTTCTCCGCTTTTAACACCAAAGCGCTTCTCTTCCAGCGCCGGCTCCCCCCCCCCTCCCCATATCAAAATCAATTAAATCTGCGAGATGATCAAGCCATGCTATCATTTATAGGAGATCCGAGAGAGAGAGGAGGGAGAGAGAAGGTGGTGGTTCCATGCAGCTACTTCGGGAAGATTTTAAAAGCTCTCTTGCCCTCCCTCCCTCCCTCTCTCTCTCTCTCCCCCCCACCATATTAGCTCACGGGAGTTATTTTAGGAAGTCGGAAATCAAAGATGGCTGGAGGTCAGGCTACAAAAGGTCCCAAGCGATTGTAATCTCTCTCTCGGCGAGTTTTTAGTTACTAAATGGCAGAAGCAGCAGTTCATCCCAATAGAGGCACAAACGGAGGGGGGTATCACAAAAGGTATTTCGCAGTGTTCCTTTCGGCGCCCCCCCCCCTTCCAGAAATATTTAGGGAGTTACCTTCTGGCCGCGGCTTTCGGCTACGATGGCTCCAAATCAATCCTGGGGGGTGAGTGGGAGATGCTAAAGACAACCTACATTTAGGAGGTAGAAAAACTTTTTTTTCCCAACCGGAGAGGGGCTTTGGGGGGCAGGGAGGAAAGAATCACCCATTAGGAAAAACCTGGATTTTTCTTTTTCCCAGAAAGGGAAAAATAGTCTTGAGTTCAGAGTTCAATTCCCCCCTTAAATTAAAAAAAATTATCCGAACTTAGATTCAATCACGGATTGATGAAGGAACAGGGGGAAAATATGGGGTGGCACACATGATGAATAAAGATATATCTATATGCACACTTTCCGATCTGCCCCCGCAGTCGTGGGAAATCAGGATGAAACAGAAGTGGTCCAGATATCGAGAGTTTGGCTCAGGATCCCGGTCAAGAAACCCCGATGCGCCATGGGGTAGGTGGGAGAAGGAGCCACTCACACGCGCACAAAAGCAAGCAAAAAAAAACACCCCAGCCCCCAACCGATCCCCCTGCCTGATTTCTTTTCCCCATCAATTAAAGTTGATAATTGACCGGCGCTCCTTCGCGTTTTTTTACGCGCCCCCCCCCCTTACCATTTGCTACATCCGGGAACTGCCGCTCGTCCGAATGGATGTGCTGGGGCTTCGCTTGCTTGCGCCTCGACATGGTGCACAACACGCATCGGGAGCAAAATAGTAGCAATTATTTTCTTCTTCTTCACAACAAATTCCTGGAGTTGGGAAATTACTCCCGAAGAGCGGAATGCGCATGTCAGAGTAATTATGATTATCAATAATGCATTGCGATTTATCATGGGTCCCTGACAGCTGATTGGCCTGAGTCCAAGAGCTCACAGATTATTCAAATAAGGTCCATTGATCAGGGAGCAGAAGGGGACGCTGGGCACTGTAGTCTCCCTCGCCCGCTCCTGTCCGCCCGGCTCGTCCGGATGATTGAAGGGTGGACGCCGGACGCCGCCGCGGACGCCGCGCAGGCGAGGGGTTTCGCGCAAGAGGCCCGCCGGCCCGATTGGGTGGTATTTCCCTGAAGGGAAGAGAGAGGGGAAAGAGCCGAGCAGCAGCTCTCGAGTCCATCTTTGAAAGTAAATAAAGAGCCGGGGCAGAACTGGTTTTTGTAAGCAGGCTGGACAAGCCGCCCCTGCCTCCCTTATCTTCCCCTCGCATTGTCTTCTGCCTCCAAGTTAGGGCTTGTCCGTGCGCGCGTGGAAAGCATCCCCACCCGCCCCCGTTACACTGAAGAAAACCACTGCCCCCGTCGTCCTCCTCCGGAGGAAGCTTTCGTGCAAACTTTATCCTTTACTCTTAAAAAAGGGGGGGGGGGAGAGAAAAGGCTGGCTTCAAAGATTTATTTGGCAATCAGAGCCGTCGAGTTCGAGAGAAAAAGAAGGAAAAGGGGAAATGGTCAAATCGCGATCGGCCATTGAGCGAATGTTTACTATTATTATTATTATTATTATTATTATTATTATTATTATTATTATTATTATTATTATTATTATTATTATTATTATTATTATTATTATTATTATTATTATTATTTATTATTTATTATTATTTATTTCAGTCAAAATGTCTTCCTTGAAATGTATTTCCAAAGCGTGTATGGGGAAAACTTACATTTGGACTGGCAAAAATCCGAAGGGCCACGAGATGGCAGAAGAGAGACGGTGAAATCTGGCTTGGCTGCCACCTGGTGCTTGTCCAGATGTGCGCAGCCCAGATGGGGTTGGTTCTAGGTTTGCAGGTTCTTTAGCTTATTTGCCTTGAAAGGGTGGGTGGGATTTCCACTTTGAGGAAGAAAGGGGGGGGATGTATAGAGGAGCTGAAGCCTGCATGAATCTGACAATCCGGTTTCAAGCAAATGTTCAAGATAAGATGGTCCTTGGGGGATAAAGGACAAGCTTCTTAAGATTTCCAAACTGTGAATGGATTACCTTGTAAAAGGTTGCAAATACAATTCTCCCTCATGACACAGAATATACAGCCTTTAAATGGGCTGAATTTCCACAATGGGCTCACCCAAAGTTAACTGAACTGTGCTTTATTGAGTTAACCCACTATTCTTAGTTTGTGTGACAGCCTGAATTGAGTTCACCAAAGTTAATTCTTGAATTGCTTTCTGGAATCAAATAGGACATCCAACACAGAAAATCACAAAAACCATAAACAGTTAACAACCAAAACTTAACTGGGTGTGGGTATGTTAAATTTATAACTCATTGGCTTAAGTGTGGGGTATAAACTCAGACATGAAATCCTAAACCAGCCTCCTAGTTGGGCTCACACAACACACTAAATATCAAATAGATATTTGACAAGTTTCTGGTTCAGTTTGCTTCAATGAAGGATAAAATAGGAAGCACAGATACACTCATCTTGAATGACAAGTTGTTTTGCAGACACAGTGTTCACAATGGGCAACATTAATTTATGTTTAAGTAGTTCACACATCTAAGCCCAAGCAAACAAGCTGCACAATGTTTTGGTTAGACAAAGATTTAATCCATGCCCTGGTTTTGGCTCACTAGTTGCTACTGTCCTTCTCTAACCTAATTCATACTTTCCACTAAGCCTTAAAGTGGTTTGAGTCTGGCTTAAGATCCTGTGGTGTGTATTCAGTGTGTGTGCACTTTCAAGTCAGACCTAACTTCTGAGAATTGCCTGGATGAGTCCTTGCAATTTTTGAACAAGATTTTGGAGGTGATTTGACATTGCTTGCTCGGTAGGGCTGAGAGAGGGACTGGCTGAAGTCACCCATCTGGTTTTGTGCCTAAGGCAAGACTTGGGCAGCATCTCCTGGTTTCTAGCCTGATGCCTCAACTACTATCTTAACTGGTTCTTATATTCAGTAGGTGACAATTTAAAAAAACTGGTTTGCTGCAATGTGAGAACCTAATCATTCTGAAAAGTGGCAGACATAGGAGAACTAAAGCTGGTTTTGATAACCTATATAAGACCATCTAGCAAATCCACATAGCACTTTTAATCATGTTTTTACTCCTCTTCTAGAGTAAGGAGAGTAATTCTCATGTTTTAAAATTCCCACTCTAGCAAGATTTTTCTCCTAGTTGATTAAGGGCTAAAAGATTTTGTTTAAAAAGTTGCAAATAAAACACAGCTGAGAGAACTGATAGTTTAATACATAATATAAGTAAAATTCAAGATAATTATGGTAGATTAGAAAAGAGTGAATAATTGTTAATGCAGAGTTCATTTATTCACTGTTTCATTTATGTAACTTATTTGTAATTTCAATGCTGTTTGAAACATTGAAATTAATTGTCAATGACTTACAAATTCAAGTATTTCTGTATCTCAAGTATGGTGCAGATTCTGCCTAACATACTAAGAAAAGCTCAGAATAATTGAACCGTGTACAAAGAAAACAAAAGATTTATACAAGGGACTGAGTATGTTAAATCTTGAGAAAAAGATGACTGGAGGGAGCGAACACTGTAAAGACCCTAAAAGGATCTTCTATAACATAGAAGGTTAACATTTGATGTCTATCATTCCAGAGTGCAGAAGATGGAGTGTTGGTTTTAAGTTACAGTAAGACAGATTCTGGTCGAATGTTAGAAAAAGCCAGTCAATCATAAGCACAACCCAACAAAGGAATCAATCTCCAAGGGAGATAATGAACCTTCTCAGTCAATGAGCTCAAGAGAAACCAGGCAACTGTCTGCCCTGCAATGAAAATTGGACTCAGTGGATGAAATGACCTCTCCCAACCAATTCTATGCCTGAAAATTTCCATTTTCCAATCAGATAAAAAGAAAGCCTTGTTGAATTTCTTACTACAGCACGTACAGAAATAGGAATCTGTCTGGCTGGGACTGGAGATTCATTTGTTGAGGATGCTTTAATTTGGGTCTGCATTGAGCAAAGAATTGGAGTCAATAGCTTAACTAGCTCCCTCCATTTTATGGGTCTAAGGAGAGTTCATCCAGCAAACAGTGACAGAAAAAGTGGGGCTTCAGCTAGAAAGTAGGGCAAATTTTGTCCAATGGTTAATAATAAAAAAAACAACTTTAGGTATGGGTTTAATCAGTGCCAATAACTCATTTTGTGGTTGTGTGCAAGACATTGCCCATAAAATGGCTGAACTTAGAATGGGCAAAAACACAACATAAATTACAAGACTACTAGTTTGATAATGAGTAATACAGGTAGTCCTCACTTAATGACTTGTCATTTAGTGGCCTTTTGATGTTACAACAGACCCCTCCAAAGGTACTTATGGCCTTTATTTGAAGTTCTGATGTCCACCCCTCCCATGGTCATTTGATTGCATTCATGTTTGCATCCATTTGCAATTTGTTGGGTTTTTTTAACCAGAAACCGGCATTGACTTCCATTTTCCAGCAAAAAATATGCATTGGCTAAAATGGATTTGCTTAACAATTTGCTTTATGACCACGGTATTTACTTAATAACTATGGCAAAAAAAGACATAAAATTGGATTGCTCATATGAGGTCCCACTTAATGACTAGCATGATTTATTATCATAATTTTGGGCTCAATTACAATCATAAGTCTATGACTACCTCTATAGTTGTGTCAATGTAAAGAATTATATTCCATACCTCCCAGAAAGTTTATTTTCCTTAGAGATGCAGTCAAAATTTACATTCAGTTAAAATATTTTAGAAATATTTATATAGAAACATGTTCACATATTTAATAGGTTCACTTCATAATGAACATAGAAAACAGCTATATCACTTTATTTTGAGTAAGCCAAATTAAGTTTGCAACTTCAGGTAATACTTTGTGGTAAAGAGGCTTACAAATTTAGACAGAAATTTGTAATACAAGTAGTAAATAAAAGAAGTAATGTCAAACATTTCCGTCCTCTGAGGGGAGTTTATAAGAGGAGCATATCTGAAGAAAGTTTTTGGTAATTCTGAAGCCTGGATGGTGCCCCAATAGGAGAATTTAAAATACTGTATATAGGGTGAGGTTCTTAACCCTGTTTCGGAGTCCCTGAAAGAAAGTGATCACAGGGAGTTTAGGAAAAGCAAGCCTGTATAGGGGCAGATAATATCCTTCAAAATAGGAAGGGCTACTGCATAGAGTAAGGCAAAGACTTCTTCTTGGCTCCTTATCTGAGGGAAACCTAGATCTAATAATGGGTTAAATTTATAGAAGGCTATATAGTTCAAAGGAAGATTGTGATTATGATTCTCACTCTTTTTGGTGAGAACCAACAGAGAATGCAGCCAGTTATTTTGAGAAGATGGGTTTAGTCTTTCTATTTTCAAGCAGATGCTTAAACAGGTTGTATAATATTTACATTGAGTAGGACAGGGGTCCCCAACCGCCGGTCCGCGGACCGGTACCGGGCCGCGGAACAAGCCTTACCGGGCCGCTGGTTGCTGGGCGCCGCCATCTTTTTTGGTAAAAAAGCAATTTTTCGTCAAAAAGATGGCGGCGCTAGCGTTGGTGAGCTTTTCGGGTAGAAAGCCATTTCTACCCGAAAAGCTCACCAGAAGCGCTGGCGCCGCTTTTGACGAAAAATCACTTCCGTGACGCCACCGGAAGTGATTTTCGTCAAAAAGATGGCGGCGCCCAGCTGACGCCGGAACCGGGCCGCGGCGCCCAGCTGACGCCGGAACCGGGCCGCGGCGTCGAAAAGGTTGGGGATCCCTGGAGTAGGAGACTGCAAATTAGTTTTTTTTTAAAAAAAAACAACAACAACTGGTTTAGTTCTTTATTTATTAGAATCATGTTTCTACCTGACCACTCGAGTAATTCAATTCTATGATTATTGCTAGGAAGAATTTTCATGGAACTCAGTATGATTTTAGAGAAACATGTACACACTCTAAAAAAAAAACCTGTCAAACAAATAGCAGGCTATTTTAAGGGGAAAACAGAAAAGACACATTGTAAGCAAGAAATCAATTAATGGAATTCATTTTTGTAAGATGTTATGCCCGCCACTCTGAACTGAATGAGCTAGCAACATCAGTTGCTAATAATTGTGTGTTAAAACTGAGCTGTTCTATTGTTGACTAGGCTTCTAACCACCAAACGTTTGTTAATAATCTCACAGCTGAAACTCCTAATAATGGGTTTGAGAAATCTGACTTGGGTTATTAACGGGGGGCGGGGGAATCTATTTTGCGGGAAAAAGCACAGTAATTAAAACATCTCCAGGAATGTGTCGTGTGTCCTTATTACAAATGAAAGTGTTGACTGTCCTTAAACAAATAAATAGGATTCTGAAATTACAGAATAACAAGAGTTGGAAAAGACCTTGGAGATCTAGTCCAACCCACTGCTCAAACAGGAAACACTATACTACTTCAGACAAATGGTTGTGCGCAAAGCAACAACATGCATACTACTCCAGTGACATTTGTGGGACTCCATATACTGTATATGAATATTCCAAAATCACACAGATTGTGAAAGCTTATTGTTTTTCAGGGAGCTTACCCCAACTCTTGTAGAATTTTAGGGGCAGGAATGCCGTCATCCCATTGGATCGGATGAACCTCATGTGATCATGCCATCATTTATTTATTTGGAAATTTGATGTCTAAAAGACCATTGAAGCTAAATCATAGTTTATTTTAAGCAAAGGATTTTGAATAAAACCACTGTCCATTGAATGCACACATCAAGATAAATCAATAAAACAAGATTTGTAAATTGCTGCCTGGTTACGCTCAGCTAAAGTAACCATATCTGGGTGAGAAGTTGCTGGTTACTTTTTACCGTTCTACCATTGAGAGCATTTTGGCATACTGTGTAATGGTGTAGTATGCTGGATGCTTTGCAGTGGATAAGAAGATGCTCCAGAGAGTTATAAACACAGCACAAAGAATCATCGGTTGCTCTCTTTCTTCTCTGGAAGAGATTGCAAAGACCAGACTCCTCTCTAGAACACTAAAAAATCTCCATCATCCTGGACATTCATATTTTGATCCGTTACCATCAGGAAGGCGTTATAGGTGTCTTAAAATGAGGACTAATAGGTTGAGAAACAGTTTCTTTTCCAAGGCAGTAATTGTCCTGAATCAAACAGTACATTTGTGATTTAGTTCTATTATTATTATTATAATTATTTTAGTTTTTAAATCCTCTGTAGTGTGATTGTGATGTGGTGTTTGGGACACTGTGCTGGAGCCGCTTTCAAATTTCATTGTATTTATGGAATGCAATGACAATAAAGCTATTCTATTCTATTCTATTCTATTCTATTCTATTCTATTCTATTCTATTCTATTCTATTCTATTCTAAATATTACAGTTAACATGATAGAGAGGGATTATGCAATTAAAAGAGTGATTGAGTTCTAAAGCCCCCCATCCTGATGATGTTTTGAAAGACATAGAAAACTTAGCTTATTCTCTCCAACTTTGATTGGTGAACCCCTGTAAGATTTTGTCTTGTACGATATTTTTCTATTTGCATGCTTCTCCTCTCCCAGAACATATTTGTTTTTTTAATGTGGCATTTTATATGTCAAGTTAGTTGAAGTTAGGTGTTTTTTAAATTTTATTTTTAATTGTCCCAAAGGTGCTTTTTCAAGAGGCAACTGGAGCTCAAGAAGTTTCTTGGATGAGAAGTGAAGGTCTTCAAAGAAAAAAACCAGACAGTCCAGTTGCCTCTTGAAAAAGCATCTTTGGCAAAACCATGACCTGGATGACTGAAAATCTCCATAGATGTCTATTTTTAATTGATAAATAAACAATTATTTAATTTTAAAATAAGCAAATAGGATGAACCCGTTTCATACCCATACATCTGAACTTCAGGAATTATTATTAAATGCTGTTTTTAGATTGACACATAGGGGTAGGTAGCCTATAGCACAGTGGTGGCTAACCTTTTTGGGCTGCTGTGCCAAAAATTGTGCATGCGCTTGGGTGCCAGCACCCAGAGGCTACCCCCTGTGCATGCACACGCAATCCCCACCACCACCCCCTTACCTGCACCGCGCCTCCCAGCTGATTTTCAGCCTCCCAGAGGCTTGATGAAAGCTTCTGCAGCCCCCAAAATAGGCCCGTTTCATATTTACAGGAAGTGATGAAACGGGCCTATTTTTTGGGCTGCAGAGGCTTTCCTCGAACCTCTGGGGCTGAAAAAGGCCTCAAACAGGCCGAAAATTGGTGCCAGCTGCGAGGGGCGCACATGCGCAGTGAGGTAAGTTTGCCTGTGGCTCGCGTGCTGGCACAAATGGATCTGCGTGCCACCTGTGACACGCGTGCCATAGGTTTGCCAACATGGCTATAGCATGTCAAAGGTTGCTGAACTACAATTCCAGGAACAAGATTAAGGTGCAATTCAGCAACATCTGGTATGGTACAGACAGTGGCACATACAGATGTGTATTAATTTCTAAAAGATGGTGGGTTGTTGTGATACAAGCCACACCCCTTCAGTAGATGTGTTGATGTCACATACATGAATACAAGAATTGCAGCCTGCATCATGGTGCCACACTTGAGATCTTGCAGATTTTGACAACGGTCCTACCCCAATGGCCCTGATTATAAGTTGTCTACCTCTGCCCGAAGCCTTGGCATACTTTGAGTACAGGTATGTCCTCCACTTATGACGGCAATTGAGCCCAAAATTTCTGTTGTTAAATAGCAATTGCAATTTTGCTAGCAATAGCACTTAGACAGTGCTTTACAGCCCTCTCTAAGTGGTTTACAGAGTCAGCCTCTTACCCCCAACAATTTGGGTCCTCATTTTACCCACCCCTGAAGAATGGAAGGCTGAATCAACCTTGAGCCTGGTGAGATTCGATCTGCCAATTGCAGTCAGTCGGCAGTTAGCAGAAGTAGCCTGCAATACTACGTACTAACCACTGCACCCCTGTGGCTCATAAATGAGCCACTTGTTAAGTTTTGACCCATTTTACAATCTTCCTTGCCACAATTGTTAAGTGAATCACTGTAGTTGTGAAGTTAATAAAGCAGCTGCTAAGTGAATCTGGCTTCCCCATTGACTTTGCTTATCAGAAGGTCACAAAAGGTGATCACATGATCCTGGGACAGTAAAAGTCATAAGTATGAACCAGTTGCCAACCAGTTGCCAATTTTGATCACATGAGCATGGGGATGCTGTAAAGGTGGTAACTGTGAAAAATGGTCATTAAGTCAATCTTTTTCAGTGCCATTGTAACTTTGAACAGTCACTAAATGACCTGTTGTAAGCCGAGGACTTCCTGTAGTATTTTGGTCTAGAGCAGTGGTGGCAAACCTTTTTCGGCTTCCATGCCAATAATTGTACATGCGCTCGTGCTCACGTGCCAGCACCCAGAATGCAATGCGTGCTGCCATCCCACACCCCCTGCACTTGCACGCGTGATCCCCCCACAGTGTGCTGCGCACCTGTGCATGCGCACGCGATCCCTCCACTGCGCACCACGCACCTGCACCTGCGTGTGCAATTCCCCCACCGCACACCACGTGCTTCTGCACATGTGCATGCGATCGCACCCCCACGCACTGTGTCTCTGCGCATGCATGCGCAATGACCCCCATGTGCCATCCATCTGCGCATACACGTGTGACCCCTCCGTGTGCTGCACGCCTCTGCACATGCGCACGCGCCCCCCCGTGGACATCGCACATCTCTGCGCATGCGCGTTTGTCTCCCGCGCCCCCCCATGCATGTGCGCCAGATACCCGACAGTTAGCTGTTGGGCAGTGGCAGCATGCGCGCTTGCGCAGTAAGGCTCTTCCGGGCGAGCTCTCACGTGCCGGCAGAAGAAGCTCAGCGTGCCACTTCTGTGACACATGCCATAGGTTCGCCAACACAGGTCTAGAGTGTGGTTATTCAGTCGTCAGTTTTTCCAGTCTTCAGATATAGAGCCCCGGGGGGGAAAATGGTTTTCTACCTTAAGCCCTGATGGCTTCATAAACGCATTTATACCATTTTCTCAGCAGCAATACAAAAGTGGTTTTCTAGGGATGTGTCTTCAAGCTTCCAAGTTTAACCTGTAGCCCTGCAATTCCACGGAGGGAATTCAAAGTTACAACAGCACCGAAGAAGTCACTTACGACTGTTTTTCCACACTCCCAACCGTTGCAGAATCACCACAGGCACGTGATCAAAATTCAACCGCTTGGCAATTGGCATGTACATATGACCCTTGCGGTGTCCCGAGGGTCATGTGATCCCCTTTTGCGACCTAACAAGCAGAGTCAGTGAGGAAGCCAGATTCATTTAACAGCCGTGTTACCAATTTAACAACGTCAGTGATTTGCTTAACAACTGTGATAAGAAAGGTTGTAAAATGGGTGGGAAAACTCATTTAATAGTTGTCTTGCTTAGCAACAGAAATTTTGGGCCCCAATTGTGTTTGTAAGTTGAGGACTGCCTGTGTATTATTTACAAAGTCTGGATTCTAAACTTTTAAGATAGTTTTTGTTTACTTGTGATTTTAGCATGTTGTATGAACTTAACAACTGTGGTCATGACTAGTGTTTTAATATGATGGCTAAACTAAAATGTAGTTGATTAAAGGATGGTTAAGCAGGCTTTGGCTTAGTGCAAAATATGAACTGGGAGAGAAAGAGCACGATTATCCAGTTAGGTTCATGAGATTTGATTCACAAAAATGCACAATATGGAAGAGCTCCTTTGTGAGGAGAAAAATTGGAGGGAGGGGGGGCACAGGAAATTCCCATTTGTGTTTGTTTGCTTTCCTTGTTTTCACTACCATAATTTCTGCTAACAAGACTCCAATAACTATTTCTCTGTATTTGGGAATGCACGTCGCTCAACTTACGATATAATACAATAATCAGTTTATAATAGTTATAGACCAGAGACCAGAACAAATAAAAACACTCAGTAAATATATAATTAAAAATTCTAGTATAAAATAATAAATAACAACTAAAATCTATGATAAAATCCAGTCTCTCAATTATACGTGATCTAAGTATACTAAAATTACAATTATGCTCAACTTATGGAAGGAGGAATCGGCACAGTCATAATAAGAAAGGAACAGATATCTGGAACAGGCAACTTTGAGCAAAACTTCTGTCAGTGTAAAAGAAAGCTGAAAAAGGTTTATAGGAACTGTAATATTTTGAAAGAGACATGAACTGGCTCCACTGCCTGGAAGAATGACAAGTATGTGGGCTAGGCAGAGAAACAAACAAATGCCGGGATGTTTGTTAAAACGCCTAAGCTTTTCATCTCATCCAAGGTAAACAGCATCAGATGTATTTTTTCACAGTATGAAACAACAGCCCCTGCTCTAGGGGGAAGGAGGGATTGGGGGAAAGCAGGGATTAATTTCATCCACCATTAAGGTTTAGACTGTGATGAATCCAGGCATGGATCGTCCAACCAGACCGATTTGCAAATTTCTGCTATGTAAAACTCACGTATACATAAGGCTTGAATTGAATGATTCACCGGGTGAAAAGAGTGGCATTTTAGTTCATACTTCTCATTCAGGCCATATAGAACTGGATTGGGAAATTGGCCCATTCTTCCTAGTTTCAAAATCCCAAAGATTATCAGCAATTTATTATTTTGGAGTAGCCTTTTAGCCTCTCCCCTTATTTTTTTTAAATAGAGGCAGTCATCGATTTAAGAAAATTGACCCCAGAATGTTTGTTGCTAAGTGAGACATTTGACAAGTGAATTTTCCCCCGTTCTACAACCTTTCTTGCCACAGTTGTTAAGCGAATCACTGCAGTCATTAAGTTAGCAGTCATTAAGTTAGTAACAGTAACTGCAGTCGTTAAGTTAGAATCACCGCAGTCCAGGGATGGGATTCAACCGGCGTGACTACTACTTTCCCCATTGATTTTGTTTGTCAGAAGTTTGCAAAAGAGGACTGCATGATCCTGGGACACTGCAACCGTCATAAATATGAATCAGTTGCCAAGCATCCAAATTTTGATCACATGACCCATGGTCATAAGTGTGAAAAACAGTTATCAGTCACTTTTTTCAGTGCTGTTGTAACTTCAAACATTCGCGGAATGAACTGTGGTAAGTTGTGGACTAGTAAATAACTCTGAAAATAGATACATGAAGACTCGGGTAAATTTAATACTTATTTTGAGTGGAATCCCTCCCTGTTCCCCAAACAAAAAAGAGCTGAACATGTTAATCAGTGTTGGGATTCCAAATCTTTTCCTACTAGTTCTATGAGAGCGTGCTTTGCGCGTGCACTTGCACTTTGTGTACAAGTAGCACTCAAAGACTGCCTCAAAGACCACTTAAAAACTCAGCTGGTGAGCGGAGTGTTTTTTAGCTCAGCTGAGGTAAAAAACAAGGGAATATAGGACGGAACAGTGGGGGTGAGTGGGCGGAGCCAGCCAGAGGTGATATTTGCCAGTTCTCTGAACTACTCAAAATTTCCACTACTGGTACGCCAGAACCAGTCCGAACCGGCTGAATACCACCTCTGACGTTACTTTCCCTGCTCTAGTGACATATTTGAGTCAGGACTGTGTTTCCTCTGACCCTCAAAGGCTGGAAGATAACGTAGAGTGAACTGTCTTTTAAATGTGGATGAGGGGAAAGGGCCACTTCTGGTCTGAAATCTGATACATATAAGCATAGGAATAGAGTGATCTGTGGCATAATTGCACGGAATTACAGGTAGTTCTTGACTTACGACCACAACTGACCACAACATTTGTACTAATTGACCCCAAAATGTCTGTTGTTAAGTAAGGTTAAGTTCACGCCCCCATCCATTTTACAAATTTTCTTGCCACAGTTACTAAGTGAATCACTGCAGTTGATAAATTAATAACCTGGTTGTTAAATGAATCTGGCTTCCCCATTGACTTTGCTTGTCAGAAGGTTACAAACGATGAATACATGATCTTGGGACACAGCAACTGTCGTAAGTATGAACCAGTTGCCAAGTGTCTGAATTTTGATCACGTGACATGGTTCATGCTGCAACAGTTGTAAGTGTGAAAAACAGTCATAAGTCCCTTTTGTATCTTTGAATGGTCACTAAAGGAACTGTTGTAAGCCAAGGACTACTTGTGGTTCAATTTTTTTTAGAAAGGCATTTCAGGAAGGCAGGCAATATTTGATTATCAGTGTGGCATATTGGTAGACAAGTTCTGAGCAAACAGACCCACATTTTCAAGAGACACCAACTTAGATTTGCACCAAAGCCTATGATCAAATAGTTACTTAGCTACTATGGAGTTCTTTTGATAAATGTAGCTTGCTTGTGTCATAGGACAACAGGCCAAATGCATGTGCCTCCAGAGAGTGTTATACTGCAAGTCCCATAATCTCTTGCCTTTAGCGATAGCGATAGCACTTAAGCTTATATACTGCCTGACAGTGCTATACAGTACCCTCTGAGTGTTTTACAATGTCAGCATATTGCCCCCAACAATCTTCACCGACATTGGAAGAATGGAAGGCTGAGTCAACCTTGAGCCCCGTCAGGTTTGAACTCCAGGCTGTGAGCAGAGTTTGCCTGCAATTGCAATAGCACTTAGACTTATATACCACTTCACAGTGCTTTACAGAACTCTCTGAGTGGTTTACAGAATCAGCGTATTGTCCCCAATAATCTGGGACCTCATTTTACGAACCGCGGAAGGATGGAAAGCTGAGTCAATCTTGAGCCAGTGATTCTTGAGAATCGAACTGCTGAACTGATGGCAATCGGCAGACAGCAGAAATTAGCCTGCAATGCTGCCTTCTAACCACTGCACTACCAGGGCTCCTATCTAGAGCTAATGAAGTGGAAAATATAATCATAGAATAACAGAATTGGAAGGTACCTTGGAGGTCATCTAGTCCAACTCCCTGCTTGAACATGAGAATCTATTCCAAATAATAGCCTCTACCAGGATCCAGTGGTAGGATTCAATTTTTTTTAATACCAGTTCTGTGGGTGTGGCTTGGTGGATGTGGCAGGGGAAGGATACTGTAAAATCTCCAGTCAGAGGTGGTATTTGCCGGTTCTCCGAACTACTCAAAATTTCCGCTACCAGTTCTCCAGAACTGGTCAGAACCTGCTGAATACCACCTCTGCTAGGATCGAACTCACAGCTTCCTGATTGTGAGGCAAGAGTTCCACCTCTAGGGATATCTGGAATTGATATCTGGAAGATGTCAATTGGTATATCCTTCCCATGAGGTTATGTTCTGGATTGCACTTTGTCAAATTATCACAGGTTATGGGAATTAAGAGTCCAAACAACTGGAAAGCACTAACTTGTCTATTCCAGTTCTGAATAGGCATGAACAGGTTCGAATCCCTGTAGAACAGTGAAGTTTGTTGAGTGCCCTTAGGCTGTTTCCACTGCCCAAGTTAGCATATCATTAAATGTATTTTTATTAAATCATGGTTTATAGAATAAATCATAATTGGCTACATTCTCACAATATATTGTAAGAGAAAATTAAGCAAAAACAGAAAAAACCCCATCTGATAGCTTAGTGTATCAGTAGATAAAGAGTTAAAGGAATGTCTCAGTTAAAGAGGCTAGTTTGTCAGCTGAAGCTGACAGCCTGGGTTCAAGCTTCTAGCACTTTGCAATGGAGTGAGCTCCCGCTACTAGGCCCCCTCCTACCCGCTGAGAAGTTCAAAAGCATATAAATGCAAGTAGATAAATATGTACCACTTTGGTGGGAAGGTAACAGCATTCCATTGTGCTTCGGTGTATAGTCATGCTGGTCACATGACCACAGAAATGTCTTCAGACAATGTTGGCTCCCTTGGCTAAGAAATGGAGATGAGCACTGCCTCCTACAGTCAGAAATAACTGGATAAGGGAAACCTTTACCCTTGATAAAAGGGTAGATAAAATAGAGAAGAGGGACACTCATATCCATTGCTTTTAGCTCCCTGGAGAAAAGCTTATTTTTATTGTATTGGAACAATCCTAGGCAAAGAAAGAAACACTTCTGAGTCAGATATATTTCAAGGATTTCTTCCAAGATGCTTGTAGCATGCACATGAAATAATGTGTAGCCTTTCCCAAATGAAGACTGATGTACATACAGGCTTCAATGAAACAATTTAAAATACACACACACACACACACATTACAATATTATATAATTTTATATATATTGTAGATTAGTACATCTAGGAATGGTACAAAAAATCAGATGGCACACTAGGACACACCATATACCAGAAGAAAACACACACCAACCTCTACCTCAATGCCCAATCCCACCACCACCCAGCACAGATAAACTCCGTGGCCAAAACACTAATCGCCAGAACCAAACGCCTGGCAGACAAGACACACATAAAGACTGAACTATGCACCCTGACCAAAGTACTGACAGCCAATGGCTTCCACAAAAGCAAAATCACAGGCCTGATCCACAAAAACACACTAGACATAATAGAGACCTAGAAGATGAACAGACCTATGGAACAGCTGTCCTGTCTTACATAAGAGGTACAACAGACAAAATCAGTAAGATACTACACAGGAATCACATCAAGACTGCCTTCAAAACAGACAGAAAAATAGCAGCCATTCTAAGAAACCCCAAAGATAAAATTGTCCTGGAAAACCAAGGTATGTATGAAGTCCCCTGCGCATCATGCCCTGCCACATACATCAGACAGACCAATAGAAGAATAAGTACCCGCCTTGATGAACACAAAAATGCAGTAAAAAAGCTGGAACACAAAAATACAGTAAAAAACCTGGAACACATTTCCTCACTAGTCCAACACATGAAAGCCACAGGTCATAACATCGACTTCAAGGCACCAAAACCCTAGCCACTATAGAAAACCCCAGCTACGGAATTATCAGAGAAGCCATAGAGATTGAAAAACGACCTGAAAGCATGAATAGAAGAGATGACTCCACCAGACTGTCAATTATCTGGAAGCCTGCACTCACAAGGAAAAAGAATCTCCACACCACAAGCCAAGCAAACACCTGGGCACAAACAGACCCCCACTGATACCTCCAGCCCAAACACACCCCAGCCAGCCACCCAGATGAAACCTAGCTTCCTAATAAACGATAGCCAGCCATTCACCTGAAGCCAAGCAGTGCTGAAAGCCTCCAATACACAAAACACAATGTTGTCAGCTAATCAAGACAAAAAAACACTACAAAACAGGCAGAAGATATTAGAAACACCAATCAAGCAGAACACAGCAAACTCCAAGACCAATAAACACAGACCAAGACTCCCAACCAATCAGGATGAAGAAAGAACCATTCTAACAAAGCATAAGGCTAGCACCAAATTTAAAACAGAAACGGCTGCGAAAGCCTGACACACACGACGAAGATGAACCTAATACACAAGCCTGATGATGGCAGATGAGATTCTGCCGAAACGTCACTACAACTTTAAAAGCACAACTATAAAGACGTGGGAAAATACCTGAACAAAGCCATACATACATACATACATACATACATACATACATACATACATACATACATACATACATATAATGCTAAGCTTACAATTGGTTGCTAGCAACTGTTCAAAGTTATAATGGATCCCCAAAAGATATGACCAGATTTTGAAGTTCCAACAGACCCACAGACCCTCCGCAGACACATTATTACATTTTGGGTGCTTGGCAACCAGCAAAACTTTATGGCTGTTTGCAGTGTCCCACAGTCACATAACTGCAATTTTTGTCACTTTTTGCCAGTTTCCAGTATTTATTGTGACAGTTTGTGTCAAAACTGACACATTAGAAAAAAAGAGATTCATTAACAACCACTGCAAAAAAAATGTTGTAAAATCAGGCATGTGGGACCCATTTAATAATTTAAAAAATATAAAGGACTACCTGTATCTATGATGCATTTGTAATAAATATAAAATAATGAAAAAGCATGTGAATGAACGAGCAATTCCTCAGATGCAAATGTCCAATTTAGTAAAATACTCCCACTCCCATTTCTTGGTTGTTCTGTTGTATGCTTGATCTCCAATTTTCATTTTATATTTTGGATTTATATATTGTTGCTGGTTGTTAGATTATTTTCTTTGTTTTTACTTCTGTTTGATTTATTGTTGTTTACCTTATATGACACCCAGAGTCTTACTGTCTCAGTTGAGTGGCCTTATAAATCTTGAAAATAAATACATGAATAACTAAAAAAGAATGAGCCCATCTCTATAGGAAAGACTTAGCACTGAAGGCAGGTCAAATTATTTTAGCACTGAAGGTACAACAGCTCATAAGATTTCACTCCTGGCTACAAAAATACAATATTTATAATCTATAATTACTTAATGTGATTATTTAAATCAATAATTAACTAATTGTTAGTCTGGAAAGAGTGAACAAAAAAGCAACAAAGATCATTAGAGGGCTGAAGTCTAAAACGTATAATGAATGGTTGCAGGAACTGGCTATGTCTAGTCTACCGAAGAGAAGGACTAAGGGTGACATGAGATCAATCTTCCAATATCTGAGGGGCTGTCACAAAGAAGAGTAGGACAACCTAATTCTTCAAAGCACCTGAAGGCAGGACAAGAAGTTATGGATGAAAGCTTATCAAAGAGAGATCCAATCTAGAATTAAGGAGAAATTGCCAGACAGTGAGAACAATCAATTAGTGGAATGGCTTGCCTTCAGAAGTTGTGGGTGCTCCATCACTGGAGATTTGACTGGAATGGTGTAGGGTCTCCTACTTGGACAGGAAATTGGACTAGAAGATCTCCAATGTCCCTTCCAAATCTGTGAGGTGGGCTGGGCTGAGAAAGAGTGACTTTCCCAAGGTCATCCAGCTGGCTTTCACTCTTAATGTGAATAAACCAGCCTATAATTTCTTACCATTCAAAATCTCTTAATTATACCTTTGAGATCATTGGGAATTAAGTGTTCAAGTTATGAAATATTACTCATGCAATCAAATATTCATCATGAGTGAATAGAATATTCTAAAGTAACATCTAGATGGATAGTAACATGTCAACTCAGAACCATGCAACATGTCAACTCAGAACCATGTAAAACTAGCTATGTCACCTAAGACTTAAAGTCTGGTTTTGAATTATCCCATTTTTCGGATATACAGAGTATATTTAACCAGGGGTGGGATACAATTTTTTTAACAACCAGTTCTGTGGGTGTGGCTTAGTTGGTGGGTGTGGCTTGGTGGTAATGTGACTGGCTGGGCATGGCCAACTCAACATCATTCACATCGAGGCATACATCTCCTCGCCTGGCCTCTCGTGACTGTGGGGATGCTGCAATAGTTGTAAGTGTGAAAAATGTTTATAAGTCACTTTTTTCAGTGCCATTGTAACGTTGAATGGTCACTCCACACAAGCAAAGTACCAGCAAAGGAGAGAAAAAAAATTCCAGAGAAGTTCCTGAGACAGGAAGTCTAGTCCTGCCAAGACTGTAATAAGGGTTACAGAGAGGCAGTTTCTGTAAGCAACATCAGAATGTTTCCTTCCTGCTTTCCTTACAGGATTAGGCCAGTAATTTCTTCTAACAACTGGTTCTCCCAACTGCTTAGAATGTTAACAACTGGTTCTAGCGAATAGGTGCAAACTGGTAGAATCTCACCCCTGTATTTAACCATAAACTAACAAAAAAGAATGAACTTGCATGCTAAACCACCAGAATACAAACGAAGGTTCAGCTAACCAAGCTAAGCCTTTGCTAGATCTTCACTGCAAATGATTAAATGTGTTTTAGAGTTTGTAAGACCTAGCTTTGCTCCTACATAAATGTATTTAATTACAGCTACCAAAGCATCTTTTGGAGACTTGTTCAGAGATTTTTTAGTCAAAAGTGATGCACAGAATAAGAAATAAATTTTGTATACTTTTCATCAACAAGCTAGCAATTATTTTGTGAGTCATCATCTTTGATGTTTTGTTTTATGGCTTATTCCATAAGGGGTTTAATTAAGCAACTATTTTTAGTCAGAATAATTTTAATTAAAATAAAACATAATGCTTTGGGGAGGGGGAAAGAGAGATTTTCATAGAAACTTTCCCAAGTTTCAAAAATTTTATATTATATTCTTTTATGTTTTAGATGGACAAAAAGATTGAGGAAATATTATGTGCAATTAAGATATGTATAGCTATGTTTTTCTTTAAAATTACAATTGCATACAGTATGTTTTGATAAGTGAATTTATTCAGGTGATGTTGAAAGACACATATCTTTTTCACTTCATTCATCAATGACAGGAAGTTATAACCCTTGTTGCTGAAGCCTGTGAATGGCTAACCAGAAATAAACAGGTGGGATTCTACCGGTTTGGCCTGGTTTGGCCAAACCGGTAGCTCCAAAGATCATCTGGAAGCGAACCAGTTTGCTCTGATGATCAGCTGCTGGGCCCGCCTGCCCACCCCAGCTCCATAATGACCTTTATTTCCTGCTTTTGATGCTCAGCTGCATCGCGCAGCACAGTAGATTGCCACCATCAGCTGTTGAAGAGACAGGGAGAGTGCGCAGGAGAAGGTCAATAGGAACACCTCTGCGTGCGTGTAAACCGTGTGTTTGCCACGCATGTGTGTAAAGCACACGTGCATGCGCAAATCATGCCCACCAAACCATGCCCACTGAACTGGTGATAAACCAATTTGGATCCCACCCCTGGAAATAAATCATATATAGACAATAGGCTTAATAGAGGAAAACATATTGTACCAATAGAAAATAATATTTGTAGATCAGTGTTGAATTGTGGGGTCCTTGGTGCTTTTTGAACTTGGTTATTTCCTTGCGGACGTTTCATTGCCAATCTAGATAACATCATCACTCCATTGATGATGTTATTCAGCTTGGTAATAAAACATCTATAAGCACATAACCAAGCTCTGAGAACATTTAAGAATTCCATAGAAAAAATAATAAGGAAATGCAACTTGAAGACCCTCATTATTAGGGATGTAGTTTTTGTAATTAACCACGTTTTATATCAAAATTAACCAATGTTTTGGAGTCTGTCCATTGAAAAAGCAAAGCACCACTAGCAATCTTGGTGCAGAAAATAGGATGGTATATGCATGTGATACAACAGCTAACAGATAAGAAAAGAGAGCAGTGGACAGATTTCCCTAACATTCTCCTTTTTCAGTGAGAATTTTATCCAGTATTAAGGCAAGTATTTGAAGTGCATTGATCATTGGTTCTGGGGTTTGATGACATATCCCCTTCTACAGCATATCTTTTCACCAATGCACAGAATGTAGCTCTTGTTTGACTTCTAATTAATTGTAGATGAGCAGGGAAACTGCATGTCTTTAACCCCTCACCCTCATCCCTTTGTTTATCATTTGGAGCTTAATGTTACCTGCATCTAAAGGTAACTTGAGCTCTCAAAACTTGGACCGACTTCCTGATTTATTTATTTGTGCTAATTCTCTCTGTCCAGGGATGACAGTAGAGAAAAATCAAAGAATGCTTCCCCCCACCTCTTGTGTCACAGGAATAAGCAGAGGGGAAAAGAAAACAATTTCCACTTTAGATGCCCCTTTTAAAATATTGCTGCTTGAAAAGGCTGAATTGAAAAGTTAAAAAAACAACTTCCTAGAAGATAATAGAGCAAAACAAGCTGACCTGAAGGAAATCTTACTTTAAAAGAGCTTCATTTATCATCCTCTTCCCATCACGAGTATATGCTTATCAACATCCTGGATGGGATTGATGAGACATATAATCTAATTCATCAATAGTGTTGGGGAACACTGTGGCATTATTTTAGCACGTCTTTTCTATATCTTGGAAAGCTTGAGACTAAAAGATATTTATAAAAAAATGATCATGGCTCTTCTTTCGACCCAAAGGAAATACATTTTATAAAAGGGTTTGATTTGAAGAATTACTTCACAAAACCAGAAATGAGTTTGGTGTAAGGAGGTTGAAGCTAGCCCCGCTCCCCAAAAAATACTGAGTTTGAAAATGGATCCAGCTGGGAGCTGTGGCGAAAAAATACCTGGCAAAAATAATCCAAGCCACAGCATCTGCAGGCAGGAAGCAAGGGGTTTCACCCAGGAAAGCAGAATCGCTGCATAATGAAGCCAGCCACACCCCATTTTTATGTGCTTATCCCCAAAGGGGTGGGGCTTCTAAAATCATGCCATTTTTAGCATTCCGACAAAGGTGTTGACAATCTGTTCAGCGGCGGCTCAGAATCCTGCTGACCCTGCCATTCTAAGCTCCTCCCTCTTTCTGGCCATGTGATTTAGAGCAGGCCTATTATTAAAGGGTCAAGAGGAATTCCAGAAGTCACACTTTGCATGCTTTCCCTATTTTTTTTTTTTTTTAATCTGCAGGTGCTGGTTAGGCTAAGGGCTCACCTGGATCCTTATAGTATCTCCAAATGTAATTCTGCTTCCTTTTTGTCTTTTTTTCCCCTTTCTTTGCTTTATGTTAGTTCTTGCTGGTTTTTAAACTTCTTTGCAAAACTCTTCATAAAAAATAGATTAAAAGAGAAGAAAAATAATGCAATTGATAGTTCAGTTTTCAGAAGGGGATCTCAAAAGGCCATTAAGTCTGTAATCTAAATCAGTTTCTTCAACTGGTATCCTATAATGTTTGAACACTATTTCCCAGAATTACTCGGCAGAGATGTTCCATCCTAGTCTAGAATTCCATAACTGAGCTGCTGATCACACCTTTGGTCACTGTATTTTCCTCTGTAAGTTTCTTAGCTAGTGTGGTAACCCATAGGTTCAATATTTAAATTGATCGACATCTCCAGAAAACTGGACAATACTAGTAATCATCTTGATATACAGATATAGTTTAGACCAGATGTTGTGGTTTGCCAGCAGCAGGGTGTGGATGGCTGAGGTCTAGGAGAGCAAAGACTTAGACGAGGGGCCTGTGTGTGATGCAGGGATGGGGCCAGGACCATCAGGGAACGGAATGCTGCCTTCGGAGATTGTGGAGGCTGGCAGCAGTGATGAAGAGGTCCCTGAGGAGCCTGTGCCCAGTGCGCGTGCGTGCAGGGCTGCTCAAAGGAAAGAGCAGCTGCAGCAGCACGGGCGACTCAGGAGTAAGGCTGCAAGGTAATGGCCCCTCCCTTAAGGGATAAAAGCCAGCTGAGAAAACGGAGTTCTTTGTGGGAAGCAAAGAAGTTTTTGCACTCAAGCCTTGTGGACGTTCGGAATATCCTGGTTGTTGTTTGGAGACTCTTTGTGTTTGAAATATTTCTTAGTAACTTTATCTAATGTTCTTGGCAGCCTTGCACAATCTTGGCAAGGCTTGTTCTTATCAGAGACAATTAGTTTGAAGCAGCCTTTTAATCATGAAGGAACGGAATTCATAAAGAATCATTAAAAGGTTTTGCTGTTACCTCTATTTTGTGTTTGTTTCCTTGGAACAAAGTTTGGGTCAGAACACGAGGAGTGTCAAACTCACAGCATCACAAAAGTCACAGTATTGTGACTTTTTTTGTCCTTCCCTAAACTTGGAGTGGGTGAGGCCAGCGCATGACACATCCAGCCCACAGACCATGAATTTGACACCCCTTGTTTAGACTGATGAGAGAAGGGGATAAATTGCAATTTCTTATATTTACCAAGCTCTCTTAATTCCTCCTTTTTTAGTGCTTGGAAATTATATGTTGATTTTTGTGGGGTGGTTTTCTTCTGCAATCACAAAAAGAAGAACTAAATTACTTGCTGCAGAAAAAAACTCTGATTTATTCATATTTTGAAACAGAAACAAAAAAATTTGTGTATGGAAGAAATGTAAATGCATGAAACAAGAAAAAGAGGAAAACAGTTCTGAGTAAGAATTCTTTTTTGCAAAGTCAGAATATTCTATTATTATTATTACTATTATTTATTAATATTAATTTTCAATTTGATTCACAATCTGGAAGTGGGAAAAACTTTACAGTTCAAGTCCTAACCAAGGACCTAAGAGCTGTTAAGGTAATGTTTGAGTATATAAACAATAAGATGGTATTTTGCAAAGTCAGAAAATTCAGGTATAATAATAACAATAATGATAATGAAGGTGATGATGATATCTGAATTTTCTGACTTTGCAAAAAACTATCTTACTGCTTATATATTCAGATGTTAGCTTAAAAGCTCTTAGGTCCTTGGTTAGGACTTGAACTGTTAAGGTTTTTCCCACTTCCAGTTTGTGAATCAAATTGAACAACAACAACAACAACAACAATAATATCCATTTCCCAAATCTTCAAAGCACCTTATTACAGCCATAAGGCCAGAAAGCAGCAATATAAAACCTAAAAATATAAGTATGTATATATTCAATTTACAAGTAATAAGTATAAATGTAAGATACATAACAAGGAATACAAATGAAGTAAAGAATACAAGAGTACTGGCATAAAAATACAATAACGGTAGAATAAAGTAGCATAAAGTCACTCATGCCCTGGTCACTTCCTATCTTGATTATTGCAGCACGCTCTACATGGGGCTGCCCTTGAAGAGCATCTGGAAGCTCCAGTTGGTGCAAAATGCAGCGGCCCGCATGGTTTTATGCAGACCCCGGTGTGCACATGTATCACCTCTCCTGCAGGAGCTGCATTGGCTGCCAATTTGTTTCTGGGTGCAATTCAAGGTGCTGGTTGTCACCTTTAAAAGCCCTTCATGGCTTCGGTCTGGGTTATCTGAGGAAACATCTCTTGCCAGTGACATCTACCCGACCCATTAGAGCGAGGAGGCAGGAATGCTGCGGGTCCCACCCCTGAGTCTACATGTGTAGACTTTTCTAGGCTATTTTCCTTTGAGATAAGCACAGCTATCACTGTGTAGCATAGGAACTATATTATTGGTAAATTGCTTATGAAGTCATGCTAGGAAAAAGGAAGGATGACCAAGAATACCTTATGCCACCAGACTTGAAATTCTAGAACTAGAAAACCTTGAATTACGCCGTCTTCGGTCTGATTTAAGCATGGTATATAAAATCATACATTGCAATGTCCTACCTGTCAATGAATACTTCAGCTTCAACCATAACAACACAAGAGCACACAATAGATACAAACTCAAAGTTAACCGCACCAAACTTGATTGCAGGAAATACGACTTCAGCAATAGAGTGGTCAATGTCTGGAATACTCTACCCGACTCTGTAGTTTCTTCCCCAAACCCCAAAAACTTTAACCTTAGACTGTCTACTATTGACCTCACCCCTTTCCTAAGAGGTCTGTAGGGGGCGTGCATAAGCGCACCAACGTGCCTACTGTCCCTGTCCTATTGTTTCTCTTATTCTTTTATTTTTCTTATATGTACCCATTTCATGTATTCACAACTATGTATACACTTATACTTATTATCTTGTAAACAATTGGCAAATCAAATAAATAAATAAAATAAATAAATAAGTCATGTGTGATTTGATTGGCAACAATCACCGCTAGTTGCCCTCCCAAGTGCAGGATTCCATATATAAGTGACCCCTTTGACTGAAGGCTCTATGCAAATGGCAGGATGATGATTTTGCAAGACTGGTTCCACCGGTGAGTATTTTATTTTTGAAGTAATGCTGAAAGTTCAGTTTGATGCATTGGAATTTTTGTGATCAGTGACTCTTAATACCAGTTAAGCTACTTATAATAGTCAGTGGGTTGACTAAATCCTGTGTGTTACTCTTCATTTATTAGTATTTCTGGGCATTTAATACTATGCAAAGACAATATAAAGTGCTTCATTTAAGGAACTGAGCCCTAAATGGAATTAATTGTTTATACAGGTTGATTTACAATCACCAGAATTTCCATTTGCAGTCATTTTACTGTCTTCCCAATTTTCATTTTTAAAAAATATTTAACATTTCATAGTTTCTCTGGCAGGACTTATTGAACAAAGCATTTTATGAATCTTCAAGTTGTGCCTTCTGTATATTAAAAGTACACATGGAACAATGGGAAGGGTTGAAACATGCAAAAAACTTAGCTGATCTCTTTTATTTTCAAGAAATTGAGAAAAATGAGCATTACCCCAAATGAAAAAGTTTGATTCTGCAGACCAGTAGATTGTATGGCAAACACGTGATCCAAGATTTAGCTGTTCCTTACTACCTTGGTGTGGTCAATGCAGTTAGCCTACTTCTGCCGCTTTGCACACTCATGAAAAATGTAATATTTACAGTGCTTTAGGTTAGGCCTCTGTTGTTCTTAAAAATCTGTGGCCTTGATATGGTTGGTCTCAGGGATGGGATTCAACTGGTGTTACTACCGTTTCAGTGACTACGTTTTGTGCGCGCTTGTAAAAACACCTTAAGCTGTGCCGCCCGGACAGCTGAAAAGCACTGTGTTTGAAAAGCCACTTTTTTCCTGCTTTTTCAACCTCAGCTGTGCTGGGCAAAGCAGCTGAGGTTGAAAAAGCAGGAAATAAAGGGTGGGTGGTTGGGCCAAACAGCAGCAAACACAGAACCGGTTCGATGTCTGCTGCTCTTCAGAGCTACCGGTTCTAGAGACCTGGGCAGAACCAGTAGCATCCCACCCCTGGTTGATCCATATGAAAGCATTTTAATCGGATCTGCAGCTTGGTCCTAAGCTTTTCATAATGTACAAGCCCTATCCAATTCAGTTTTGGTTCTGTTGAGATGTATTTGAAATCGAAATAGTGTAATATTCCAGTTTCCACACTGATGAGGAAACTAGTCTCTTCCCATCTCTACGGTAGGTAGATGAACTTATTTCCTAACACCCCAAATGTCTATTTAGAACTCAAGGCCTGGGGCCCGAATCCCGTTTGTGGGGTGCTTAGATCTGGCCCATGGAGCTGCCCTGGAAACAGCAAAGGATTGGTCTGTGGTGTCTCTGCCAGTGAAAATGGAGCTCTGGAGGGCCATGTGCAGCCCTCCTGAGCCCTGTTTTCACTGGCAGAGGGTTGCATGAGGCCATTGCAGCCAAAAATGGAGCTCAGGAGCCTGTTTTTGCTGGTAAAGCGCTCAGGCCACCACCGGCACTCCTGACACAAGTGTGTCGAGCTGGCCATGCCCTCCCTGCCACATACCCCCAGGTCAAACACAACATTGATGCGGCCCTCAATGAAATCGAGTTTGACACCCCTGATTAAGAACATGCGTCCAGAAAACTTCCCTTTCAAGGCAGTCAAAAAAACTTGCAGAGATTTGCCATCAAAACAGTCAGGATCAATTTTGACTGCACATTTTTTTCCCCACTTTTATTTCTGTAGCAACAACAACATTGCCAAAAACTATTGTGAAAAGCAGGATCTGATTGAACATACTATCTTTTTAGCTTCACAGCTCACAATGTCTTCTAACTAGAATAGAAACAGAATGGTGCTTTTGGTATTGTGTAGCTTTCCCTAGTAGCGACTCTTCAGGTCTCTTGTTTGTTTTCGCAAGGAGCTGAAAAAAATACATGTACTGAAAAACATGTATATAAAGGAAATGTTGTTATTGCAAGACCTCTGGCAGTTTAGTTTAGCAAAGAATATTTTGCTTGAATATTGGCTAGAGAAAACAGTGATTGATTCCTAATATTCTTTGGTGCATGTCTACTCAAAAGCCAGTTTCAATTTATACACTTCCAAATGAATGTGTATAAAACTGAACATTCAGTCATGGCTAACTTTAACTAGACTGCAGTGAGCATATGCAAGTTTACTTTGCAAGAAAGGGTCTTAAAAAATTGAAAAAAGCAAAAACACAAACCCACCCCATAAATCTTAGATGGGAAGAATGCAAATAGGAAAGTTAACAGGTGAGCCTGTCATTAAAATGTATTTTTATTGTGACACCCAAAGAGAATGGTATGTCAGTGTGATATATTAATCCCAATAAAGTGACAGCTATTTTATAAACAGAAAGATGTCTCAGCAGGACTGAGCTTAACTAAGTGGGCAGATCCAATCAGGCCTCTTGCCATCCCAATACTTTGCCAAATTGCTTTTGATTTATTGCAGTTATGAGTTTTAAAAGGATGTCAAAGAATATGGTTTTCTTGAAAGGAGGCAGCAAAACAGCAGTTCTCAACTTGTGTCCAGGAAGGCTATAGCTTATACCGTGATCTCAGCAAGATGGTGTATTAAGCTGGTCTCATCAAAATTCTGATTTTTAGCTCTTCCTGATGACCTCCATTTGAAAGATAATCAGAACTGAATAGAGAAATAAAACTAACTGCTCAGGCAGGATCAGCCCTGTTAAGGTTGGACAAAACATCTAGCTAGGACAATGAAACATTGCTAAATTATCCTTTCCTACCCCACTGCCTCCAAGTGCAAAATCAGAGAATCGGCTCCTAGGATATCCTGAAGACATTAGATCATTTATTTATTCATTCCTTTCAAATGTTCTATGCCAATTCAGTCAGGTACCAGTAATTCTAAGTGGCTCACAGCAAGGCAGTATATAAAGGCAGTATCATCAAATTAAACAAGAAGCAACTGTATCCATAACTTCTAGATATAAAAATGAACCATAATCACCCAGCCCATAAAATACTGTAAATCCTCAGAATGTAGACATCCATCACAGGATTTTCCCACTGCCTATGCCTCAGTCCCCAAATGATTTTACAAATGTCCTAATAGCCCTAGTAAGAAAGATAATCATACATCTTTAATGTTGGGGAATTCCATAGGGGATTGCTTAGACAGCTTGGTTGTAAGTTCCTCCTGCTACACTGGCAACTCTCAGCAAGTCCCCTCTGGGAGCATCTCTTAGGCAAGGAAGGTGTCAAGTGGCCTTGCAAGTAAACAAGCCTCAAGCCATGTAGGACTTTCATAATAACCAACCACATAACTTTTACCTATCAACCAATTCAACTCCTGCAGTGTTGGTGTTACATGACAATCATGGCTTGTCTTTATTAGTACACAAACCATAGCATTTTGTAATAGAGGTAGACCTTGACTTAATGACCACATCTGAGCCCAAAATTTATGTTGTCTAAAGAGACAGTTTTTAAGTGAGTTTTGCCCCATTTTATAATCTCTTGTGTTGCACTGTTAAGTGAATCACTGCAGCTGTTAAGTTAGTAGCAGAGCTGTTCAATGAATCGGACTTGCCCATTGACTTTGCTTGTCAGAAGGTGATCACATGACCCTGGGACACTGCAAACGTCATAAATATGAGCCAGTTGCCAAATGTCTGAATGTTGATCGCATGATCATGTTGCAACGATCATTAAGTCTAAAAAACAATCATCAGTCACTTTTTTTACAGTGCCATTGTAACTTTGAAGGGTCACTAAACGAACAGACCGCCTGTATGTTTAGTATTTGGATGGTTTACATACTTTTCATTTCAAGTGTTTTCTACTTGTCTATGAGTATAAGCAGTGGTGGGATTCAAACAGTTTGCACCTATTCATGAGAACCAGTTGTTAACTTTCTAAGCAGTTCAGAGAACCAGTTGTTGGAATAAATCTTGTTTTTTTCCACTTTACAGGGCTAATCCTGTAAGGAAGGCATGGAGGAAACATTCTGGTGTTGTTTCTAGCCTAACCTTTATTGCCCTGCTTCAAACATGGTATTCAGCAGGTTCTGACCAGTTCTGAACCAGTAGCAAACATTTTGAGTAGTTCAGAGAACCGGCAAATCCACCTCTGACTGGAGATTTTACTGTATCCTTCCCCTGCCACGCCCACCAAGCCACGCCCACAGAACCATTAGTAAAAAAATTTGAATCCCACCACTTATATACAATATCCATGAAATGATGAGGCCATAAGTTTAGATGACCATCTTTGTTCCAAGAAACAGATGCAGCTAGCACACTGTCTGAATTTGGTCACAACCTGATTGCTGGGACTCGTACCCTCTCAGTTTTGTTATGTACGTATGAAATGCTTTACAAAAAAGGTGTAGAGCTTCAATTGCACAGGGACAACTGTCATCATGCCTTTTTTTCCAGCCCTTCTGTAGATGCCCTGGGACAGTAGTTACTAAGCATTTAGATGTTTCACGCCTGTGAACAATCATGTATTTCAGATTAGATCTATTTAAGTCATGGCCAAGAATTGTTCTAAGAAACACCATATCAATATCAAGCTGGTTTTATTTGTCTTATTAGGATTGGGATATTTGGGAGAATATTTATCGATTGAAAAAAAAAAATAACATGAAATTATATCCTAAGGCATATTTATCAATTGAAAAATAATAAAATAAAATAAAAGCAAAGCCAAAGAGAAATGTCTGTGAATTGACATGCTGTAAAAAAGAAAAAAGAAGAAGAAGGAAGCTGTGGACCTGTGGGTGGGCTGAATTGTGCATGTATGTTTTCCTTTTAAGAGATGCACAGAGTGGGTTCCGCTTCTTTATTGGGAAGCAACTGTTCTGTATCTGAACTTTTCCCCAGGCAAAGTAAAATATTTTGCTTATACAGAATTTTCATAAACATTTCTTGGGGATGTACAGGGGGCGCGTGACCAAGGAGGTGCATTAGGCATAAGCTAAACAGGATGGTATAAACAGAAGAATGGCTTGTAATAGGAAACTAAATGATCTGGCCTTTCTGCTTGTAGAAATTACTATTTTGTTTGCATAAATATAGCCCTGCTGGCAATTGAGAGCCAGTGTGGTCCTTCGGCAGGAACAGTTCTGTTTAAAAGAAGAATTGTTCTCACTGCTGGGGAGGAAGGCAGGTGGTCAGGCAAGGTGAGGAGAAAAACTGGTCCAGTCCAGATGTTGTTTGCCCAAAGACCAAAAATCGGTCACAGAAATGACTTAGAGTAATAGCCACTGCATCTTTGGCTATTGCTTCTACTTCAGTGTTTCCAAGATATACAGACGTTCAACAACGCAGTAGCACCTAGCTGACCTGAAAAAGCTAAGGGAAGTTAGATCTGCTTAGCACTTGGGTGGGCAAACTAGAAATCCCAGGGCTGTAAACTAGAGTGGAAAGTGCAAAAAATACATCCTGTAAGTTGCTTAGAGACCACAGCTGTATGAGATGGGAAAACTGGCTTATTTGATTAGAGAAAAGGCAATAACTAAATTTGTTGGTGACTGGAAGTTTTTTATGGACATAAAAAAGAATGGAAACATGAAATGAGCATATTCCATTCCATAAAATGAGAATGGAAAAAACGAACTTGCTTTTTATAGGTTTGATTATTAGAAAGGGTAAAATATAAGAAGAAAAAAGAGCCATTATGAGGATAAAATATAAATGTATTTTAACTGCTCTAAATAAGTCATTTCTTTATATCTTTTTCTTTCTTTTCTTTCCTATTTGCTTATCACTTTTCTTTTACTTTCTTTTTCCTTGTATACAATAGAATTTTGTGTTTTTATTTTGTAAAAACTTGTTTAATAAAAAATTAACTTTAAAAAAGAAAACCACAGGTATATACAGTGCTAAGAAAATGGCACAGCATTTATGAAGTTGTTGGGAATCCTGCCCAGTTCAAAAGCATGTTAGGTTCATTCAGCACTGGATCCAGAATTTTGCTTTCAGAAATAGCACCCTAAGTACTGTTGCATTATATCTAAACATGCAAACTATAACTGATTCTCTTTTGATGCAGCTGAACTTTTGGGATACTATGCTGAAAGTTGGCTCCATTCCATTCTTAGATGGTGAGGTGTTAGTTGCTAGCAAAAATAACAAATATCCAGTCTTGCCACCATTTGGATACCGATTAAGGTATACTATAGTAATTAATCAGAGAAACAAAATCAGTTCTAACTTGGAAAGATATCTAGTGTCTGTAACCAGTTGTTGAAACCAAACTTAAAGTTCAGCAGAGAGAAGATAAAAACTCTTTTTTTTAACCTGGGAAGGACAAAAGAATAAACATGTTACCTGCCCATTTCCATATGTCTGTCTGTCTGTCTGTCCTATCTACCTATCTACTGTCTACCTATCTACCTATCCATCCATGCATCCATCCGTCCATCTGATCCATCTCATGTATCTATATCTATATCTGTTCATTCAGTGGCTCCTTACTGCTTGTTGGTTATAGGGACTAATAGTCCATGATGCCCTTTTCTAGACTTTCTACATTTACCATTGCTGTTTATCATTTGTTGTATGAATTGCAGGCAATTTATTGAGTCAGTTATATCTGGAAAACTTTTGAAGCAACCGTTACCCCCACTCCAGATACATCTATTTGGTGTGTGTATGTATGATGAAAGCAATGCCATGCTAACGCAGCACAAACTTTGCCCCTTTTGTAAGTGCATTGTGACACTCTACACATTCACAGGAGAAGATTTTGCATTAAGATGATGCAATGCTGCTTTTGTTATTTTGATAAATGATGGATCATGCAGGTGCCTATGCCTCAACCTTTAATTATTATTAAACTATAAAACTTCATATTAATTATTACTAGATTATACATGTCCTGGAGTACAGGTAGTCCTCAACTTACAACAGTTCAATTAGTGATTGTTTAAAGTTACAACAGCACTGAAAAAAGTGACTTATGAATATTTTACACACTTACGACCACTGCAGCAACCCCATGGTCACCTGATCAAAATTCAGATGCTTGGAATCTGGTTCATATTTATGATGGTTGCACTGTCCTGTGGTCATGTGATCAGGTTTTGACAAGCAAAGGCAATGGAGAAACCAGATTCACTTAACAACCATGTTATTAACTTAACAAATGCAGTGATTCGCTTAACGTGGCAAGAAAACTCGTAAAATAGGACAAACTAACTTAATAAATGTTTCACTTAGCAACATAAATTTTGAGTTCAATTGTGGTCGTAACTTGAGGACTAACTGTAAAATGCATCACTTTAAAATAGATCATTCTAGTAAGGACATGAACCTATTCAGGCTGGATTCACACAAGGCACCACTTCTTAGGCCAAAGTTAGTGCAGGACTGAAATAAGGAAAGACTACCGTGTCTCTATTGAGTTGATCCTGGAAACAGTTTTCCCCTGCTGCCTGGATTGGAAATGCCTGAGAACATTTCCAATCCAGCCTAACAAACAACTTTGAGTATTCCTAGGCTTAGTTTTCTTTTGAGATTAGTCAGTATCATTTAAATATTGTCTCCCGAACTGGGTCCCAAGAAAAATCAGAATATAAACTTATTAATAAACTCTGCAAGGTATAAGTATATTAAGGCAGTTGTAGCATTTATATCTGGGGATTATTGTAGCTTCCTTAACTAGGAAGCATTTGGATGAACTGGGAAATTCTGATATCGATTTGGAGCTATAGTCTTCATATACAGGATTAGCATTAGAAATAGTATTGAGAAATGCTTTTAAGAAACAAGACTCTGCACCCAATAGATATCTCCAATGCTGGACTGTGTGTTTTGTGTCTGTGGCTAGGTGCTAAATTAATTATTGCTGTGAGAATGTTGACCGAAGTAGAGAGAAAGAAACAACAGCTGTGGAAAGCATTCTTGATTAAATAACACTCCTGTGGCATCTCCAATTAAAGCAAGCAAGACCTTTCCCACCTAAGGAGCAGAGTCAATTTCCATTAAAAGTAAACAGGAATAGTGCTTGTGCCCATCTTACTACTAAGCCCCTCTCCTCTCCTTCACCGCTCCTTCCTCAGAATTATTTTTCCCTGATTATCTGGGGCTTCCTTAGCTGATGAAGTTCTTAATACAGTTCTCCAGCACTTCACAAGACTGTATTTTGATTTCATGTGTATTTATGGCCTTAGAGACTTGCAGAAAATCTCTAGAGACTTGTGGCTTTGATGCTTCTCTCTGTCTTGATAACAAACTCCAGTCAGCAAGATTTAAAAAGAATTGGTTGGTTCCACAGAAAAATATAGAACAAAGGGACTGGAGACCGAGAGACATTCCTGGAATCTTTTTACAAAATTTGTTCCAATCTGAAGGGTCACTCAGAGATCTTCTAAGAACTTTGTGATCTCTAATAGATTTGATAAATGCACAGCAAAATATTTCGCTGAGTGGGCTATCTGACAACCAGTTCATTTTCCCCCCAGAACATTATTATTTTTTCTTCCTTTAAAAATCTTGTGATTATTTTTGTCTTCTCAAGATTGATTTTTTATCCAGAATATTCTCTATGTTTATGGATTATATTTATTACCCAGGGATCTTCTGAAAACTTTGTTCTGTATTAGATTTTACACCAAACCTTCTGAAGTAATCAAAAACATTTCAGTGGCTGCCACCCTTAATGTAAAAATATGCAGATCCCTAATTGGCTTTTTTGCCTCAGGATATGCATGCTTTCTATTTAGAATCAGGTATGAAATTATACATTACTTGTTATTTACTTAGGTTTTTTAAATCTGGTAATGAGATCCTAAGAGTTACATAAGAAAGGACAACATATTTCTTTAACAAATAAGCAGAGAAATGATTTGTACAGTTTGTCTTCATGCATTTTTTACCTCAGGAAGTAACACCAATAAACACAAAAGCAATGTAAAGGAGGAAGTGGCTTTGTAGTTTTCACATTCAGTATGCAGTCCTATACATTTTCTATCTGGCCTATTTCTTCAGAAATGGGATTAGGGAATGCAATTTTAATCACTATTGTTTTCTGGAAGGATATGGGGAAGAAATTTATCTGATTCATATCATTAAAATACCCATTGCAAAGTATCTATGGAGATTCTTGGTCATCCAGGTCATGGTTGGCCCAAAGGTGCTTTTTAAAAAGGCAACTAGATTTTCTTTGTTTTTTTCCTTGAAGACATTTCGCTTCTCATCAGAACTAAAGAAACTTCTTGGAGGAGAAGCGAAATGTCTTCAAGGAAAAAACAATGAAAGTCCAGTTGTCTTTTGAAAAAATACTTTTGGGACACCCAGTGCAAGTACAAATTTCCATAAATAAAGCTATTTCTTTGTTCCCAATTCAGGTGAGAACACTTAGGTTGGATTTAATAGAAAGGAGAAACACTTCACTTTTCTGATCTGGAAGGCTAATACTCCTGCTTAAGATTCAAAGGAATTCTTCAATCTTGTTTTCATCAGCTACCTGATTTTCCCACATGTTTTTGAGGTGGGTGAGTGGTAATGCTTTCTCCTTAAGGAGAAAGAGAGCTATGAGCAGCTTTTCCTATGATTCAAATGGACATTGCAAAGGTCTTTTGGTTGTAAGGACAGTTTATCAGAACATGTATTCTGGATATGTAGGTTGGTTTCTGACCAAATGGATGAAATTAATTTGACTGCATTGTTGAGTGAGAAAAGTAGGCAATTGACTCATGTGTTAACACAAGTTTGAATGTGAAAGAATGTTAAGCTGAAATCCTTGCTTTATTGTAGGTCACATTATTTATTGGGATGGCCAGTAATAACAGAAGAAAGGCTGTAAGATATGTACAGTAGAATGAAAATCAATAGGATAGTTTCTGCTGTGAAAGTTGAGGATTCTGTCCCATTTTGATCTGCTTTCCTTAATAATAAAGATAATAACTTCCTAACTTCATGGGCAGGTTTTTCTCTTTTTACCCAAGAGTCTAATAGTGGTACAAACAGTAATACAGACAGTACAAATAATAATTTATGCAAAACAATAAATTTCATTTTATTTTAATTATATTTATATAACAACTAGATTATGAACTTTAAATAAAACAATTAAAATTAAGAAGATGAAGTTAAAGAAAATTAAAAAAGAGAACAAGGACAGGAAGAGGGGGGGAAAGGGAGAGAGAGAGGGAGGGGGGGGGGAGGAAGAGAGGGGAAAGAGAGAGAGAGGGTGGGGGGAGAGGGGCTAGAAAACAGGAGACTATAAGTTCAAGTCTCACCTTAGCCATGAAAGCCAGCTGGATGACTTTGGGCCGGTCACATACTCTCAGCCTAACCCACCTCAAAGAGTTGTTGTTGTATGACAAATAGGAGGAGGAAGCCATGTTGGACATATTTACCTGCCATAGGTTATTTGTAAAAATAATAAAAGTGGGATGCAGAAAAATAAATAAAGAATGATAGTAAACCTTCAGAATAATAATAATATAATATATTCATTTTTACGTAGGGAATTTGGTGCGGATCCTATGAAATCATTGTTTGTTAACCTCTTATGGACATTTTGCTGAAAATGGCAAAAAAGGAGCTGTGATTTATCAATTTGCTGATTAAAAAAATGTTCAACATGGAAATAAGAGAATTATGATATAACTTTAAAGGGGGAGGAGACATAATAAATTTGCTGTAAAGAACCGAAGTCATCCGTTTATGCATCTTTTTTCTTTTTCTTAATTCTACCTTATTCCATACTTATTGTTTATTTCTGTGAAAATGTTTAATAAACATTATATATAAAAAAGGAATTGTATTGTTCAGTGTTGCCTCTCCTTAGACAGAAGGCTGTCCTGAAGGTTGAGAGCTGACACATATCATTAAACCAAAATTCTGTTACTCATAAATCTTCTGAGAATACAAAATCATCTTTTTTTGCGATTGCCCAAACAGGAGCTCTTCATAAGTTCCCAATTGTTGCAATATAATGTAAGATCACATTAATATCCTTGAAACACAACTTCCTTCCAATAAATTATATAGTTAATATATTTTGATATCCAGCCATTGTGGTCTGCAAAATTGTGGTATATGGTATGAGAGTGACATGACAACCAGGCATCATAGCTTTTAAATCATGAAAATCCTAGCAGTTTTGTATTTGAATTCAGCTATTGCCTTTAATTTCTCTCTGTCATTCTGCAAACTTTTCATCTTAATTGGGCTGTTTTTTTAATAAGTTAATGGAGTACTGCTACAATTCATTACAATAATTTGCTTGGTAATGTATATGTTTGTGATCCAATGTAGTTTTTATGGTATGAAGTAGTTTGTGAAAACTGCAAACCTAAGAATAACGTGTACATTATTATAGAAAATGTTGTAAATACCATTTTTATTATATTTCTACATCTGTTCCTTCTCTGAGCTTGATTATCAATCTGAACAAAGAAAAGTTTCAGAGAACACTAAAAAGGCAAAACTATAAAATACAATTAATAAGTAGCAAAGAACGATAATAATAAGAAATCTGGAGATAACAGTATCTAAATTTTATAATGTTCCCCATAATTTCTACCACTATCGTCATGCTTTCACCTCTAGGACTGTAATCACAAATGTGGTTTATAGAAAAAAAAATAGCAGAGATTTGAACCTGGAACATTCAGTTTCACAATCTAGGTTGTTACCCTAGATAAAAAATCAGAACTGAATCTCACATGAGCGTGCTAAGTTAGCAGTACTGAAATAATAAAACCAATTAAAGCACAGGACGGCTACAGTCACAAAAAGGAACACAAGTAGCTTTCTTGAACAATATTAGATGGATAGACTATATATTTAATATGGAATGAAAGGTAATCTTAGATAAGACCTCCACACAGATGTTTGTGAAAGCATACTTTAAAAATCAGGGTGACAGAATTATAACAAGAGGATGTGAAAGAGGCGAAATTTATTTGGTATAACCTATAGAAAGATTTTATTGCTGAACCAAGAGCATTATAAATCAGCTTCTCTGTAAATGCAGTAAAACCATTGTTTAGTCTGAATGATTCATACCCCCAAACCTCACAATTCTGTGTTTTGATCTTATTGCTGCAATAAACTGTCTAGACAGCAATTAACAATCTGTGTTTCCTTCAGATGTTTTGGATGCTATTGTAGGTTGGGGAACTCACAACATTTGCAGGCCAAACTACCTGTCTATGCCTATTGATGACCAAGTTTTGAATATTTCGAACAGCGAACCACTTTAGGGAACTTCTCTTATCGCTTGGAATCACCATGAATGGAGAGGAGCTCTGTTTGGTTGGAAAGGAGAAATTAAATTAGACAAGTCCATAGACATGAAAGGAAACAAGGAAACAAAGAAAGCAGTAGTATTTCTTGCATCTGCAGTTGTTCAATTTTTCAAAGCATTTGACAGGGTTAAGTTTATGCCTTTTAGGAAATGGCATTAAAATAATGCTGCAGAACTTCTTTTATTATTATTACCCTTCCACTTAATGCCTTTATCATTCAATTAATGGTAGGCATATTGTAGGCCGTTTGTAGTTTTTATGTGTTAGTGGTTAATTAGTCATAGGTATTTATTAATTTATTTCATTAAATTTGAAATGGTCTCCCCCCATTCCAACATATTCTGGCTGGTCTACAAAGCCTTTGTAGCACATTGTTAAAACAATTAAAAACATAAAACAATTAATCTGACTAACTTAATTGAATACAGCTAGTCCTCAACTTACAACAGTTCATATAGTGACTGTTCAGTTACAACAGTACTGAAATGACATGACTGTTTTTCATACTTATGACCATTGCAGCATCCCCATGGTTACATGATTCAAATTTGGATGTTTGCAAACTGGTTCATATTTGTGACAGTGGTTGTGTCCTAGGATCATTTGCAAACTTCAGACAAGGAAAATCAATGGAAAAGCCAGATTTACTAAACAACTGTGGCAATAAATGTTGTAAAATGGGGCAAAATTCACTTAACAAATGTCTCATTTAGCAAGAGAAATTTTGGGCTCAATTGTGGTCATAAGTCAAGGACTGCCTGTAATGTCACAATATATTTCAAAATAAAAATTATTATTAAATGTTAAATACTCTTCCATTGCTGGACAGTTCTACAATTCTTCTCTGGGTTAAGCTGTAGGTATAAGTTTGGATCCAGGCCAACCTTGCCTAGCTGCACATCTCAATAATAGTGTCCAATAACGCTGACTTGGTATAGGTATAAGATATGGATAGCATCACAACAGAGAAGTTTAAATTAAATTAAGAACGGCTTCAGACAGTATTGTTAGGCCTTCACTCTTGGATTTTGTACAATTTTATAAGAGGTAAGAGATAATATTCTCTGCTCTTTGTGAGATTTTTGTATTTTTCTACCAGCTCATTTTTCTTTTTAAATACTAGGAGAAAAAAAAACCTGTTAAGGGAATCAGAGTTAGTACACAGTGCTTTTGATTGATAGCAATAAGAACTGGCCCATCTAGAAGTATATAGAAAACTTAAGCTACAATGATCTCAAAAAATAAAATAAAATTTAGATTTAAAATATTGATTTCAGATCTTCTCACACTATAAAATGGATGGCCAAAATTTAGAAGGTGTGAGAGAGAAGCCCATGGAATCATTGGAAAGGAAGCAGCAGCAATGAGTTAAACTGGAGGCCACCTGCACCCTCAAACTGAAAGGGATATCAACTATTTAATGCAACTTAATTCTAGTTCGTAATAAAGATATTTAGCTGGCCCAGGGAGAGAATTTGAAAGACTTCAGCCAAGTCTAAGCCAAGCAGCCTAATTAAGCAGTGGAGATTAAGATTTATTGCTAAATTCTGGTTTGGGGAGGCTGTTGGCAAGTTTAAAATTTTACTTGGCTAACCTTAGTGTCTCCCTTTACAGAAAAATCCTGTTTTATTTCTTTTCATATTTCTTTCCTGTCTCTATCTATAGAAAAATAAATATTTTTTATGTAGAAGAATCAGTTCACTTAAAGTAGCAGCACCAATGAATTATATAATTAGGTTAAGAATGCCTATTGTTCATGGATGGGAACAGTAGTGGGATTCAAAAAATTTTACTACCAGTTCTGTGGCGTGGCTGGTGGGCGTGGCATGGCTTGATGGATGGCAGGGGAAGGATGCTGTAAAATCTCTATTCCCTCCCCACTCCTGGGGGAAGGTTACTGCCGGTTCTCTGAACAACTCAAAATTTCTGCTACTGGCTCTCCAGAACTGGTTAGAAGCAAGGGTGAGATTCAAATTTTTTAACAACTGGTTCTGTGGGTGTGGCTTAGTTGGTGGTCATGTGACTGGGTGGATGTGGCCAACTCAATATCACTCACATCGAGGCAGGCATCTCCTCGCCTGGACTCCCATGACTGTGGGAATGCTGCAACAGTTGTAAGTGTGAAAAATGGTCAAAGTCACTTTTTTCAGTGCCATTATAACTTTAAATGGTCACTCCACACAAACAAAGTACCAGCAAAGGAGGGGAAAAAAACTCCAGAGATGTTCCTGAGACAGGAAGTCTAGTCCTGCCAAGACTGTAATAAGGGTTAACGGAGAGGCAGTTTCTGTAAGCAACACCAGAATGTTTTCTTCCAGCCTTCCTTACAGGATTAGGCCAGTAATTTCTTCTAACAACCAGTTCTCCGAACTGCTTAGAATGTTAACAAACAGTTCTAACGAATAGGTTTGAATTGGTAGAATCGCACCCCTGGTTAGAACCTTAGTATCTACCAGTAAGCAACTTGCATTTCAAGAACATGTTCAGATGTAGATTTACAGATACATCAAACAGACATGAGAGCTATAACATCAAATTAAAATTTCCCATTCCTTATTACCTGAAAAAAATGGGCTTAACAGATAATCAGAGTTGGAAGGGACCTTATAGGTCATCTAGTCCAACCCCCCACCCAAGCAGGAGACCCTGACAAATGGCAGTCCAATCTCTTCTTGAAAGTCTCAAGTGATGACGCTCCCACAACTTCCGAGGGCAAGCTGTTCCATTGGTGGGTAAGTTAATGTTTAACAGAATATCAGAATACCCGTTAGAAGGGATCTTGGAGGTCTTCTAGTCCAGCCCCCTGCTCAAACAAGAAACCCAATACCATTTTAGACAAATGGTTGTCCAATCTCTTCTTAAAAAATCTCCAATGTTGAAACACCCATAACTTCTGGGGGCAAATTGTTCCACTGATTAATTATTCTAACTCTCAGGAAATTTATCTGTAGTTTTAGGTTGGGTCCTGTGGTGGGATTCAAAAAAGGTTACTACCGGTTCTGTAGGCGTGGCTTGGTGGACATGGCAGGGGAAGGTTACTGCAAAATCTCCATTCCCTCCCCACCACACTAAGCTGATTTCCAGCTCCGTTCTCTTGTGCAAGGCAACCAAAGAAGACCCAGCCGATCAGCTGGGACTCAATGGGAGGCAGAGAATAGATGGTGGTATTTGCCAATTCTCTGAACTACTCAAAATTTCTGCTACCGGTTCTCCAGAACTAGTCAGAACCTTCTGAGTACCACCTCTGCATTGCTGACCTAATTTTACTGTTAGGAAGTTTTTCTAAAATTCAATCACAACCTACTTTCCCATAACCAAAATCTACGTGACATCTTTTCAGGTATTTGAAAAATACTACGGTATCCTTCCCTAAGTTGATTTTTCTCAAGACTAAATATTCCCTGCTCTTTCCATCTTTCTGTTTAGGATTTTGCTCCTATCCACTGATCAGCCATTATATTGCTAGGGTTTAATTAAGCAATTAGAGGCAACATTCACACCTTCATATAACATGCTAAAATCAGCATGTTTTTTTCCTTTTTTTGTGACTTATCTTATATACTTACGTATAAACCCATCTGCAGATTATCCAACCCTCTAAATTTTACCGTGTTTTAATTTTCACAATTGGTTTATTCATGGTTAATACATGGAGTCATTCTGTGAGTGAAATCTAAATGAAATCTTCTGTGGGTGATATCTAAATTTGATAATAAATAAGTAAATAAAGTAAATAAATAGTTTTTCATGGAATTTTGCTGAAAAAACATTCATGACTTATATGTCAGTATATATGGCATATATAAATACTTTTTTAAAAGTATAACCATATATACTCATTTTAAAAGTATAACCATATATACTCATGGATAAGCCTATCCATGGATAAGCCAAGTCAATTTTCAGGATATATTTTGGCTCTTAAAATAAAAAGTATGTATGATACATTTTCTGTGAACCTAGACAGTTAGTTATTTTATGAGTCAAGATAGTGTGCAAACTCAGAAAGTGAGTCAGTTTGTGTTGTATGTACTCTGATTTTCTCTTCCTGTCTGTTCAGTTGCCTTCCCTTCAAATGCTTTTTAATTTTTTGTGTAATATTTTTATATCATATACACAATAAGCATTTCATTTATAACCCAAATATTGTACCTGCTGTTGGTCCCTTGGCATTGTTACTGTTAATTTCATGGCTTGAATTCAATTATCTAAGAAAAGTTTTAAAATGACATAGCTTATAAATTAAAGAGAAAAATTAATATAAATTACACTTGAGACAATTTTTAAAAACAGATAAATTCTAAATTGATAAATTTACTAATTTAAAATGCATATTGAATTGAGAAAGAAAATGAAAATTTAAGTATAACATGCATTATTATGAGGCAGCTAAAGTTTCATGTAAGTCTAAATATAATATAGATTATTTAAGGAATAGAAACATGGATACTCTTTTGACCCTTATAAAGAGAATATATAGTTTAAACATACTCATTAAATTGGGATGAGAGTTACATACCACTTCCTGTTATTCAACTGGTGTAAAGAATAGCATTGATAAAAATGTGCTAATAATTCTTCCTTTCTATGTCAATTGCATAACCTGGTCCTATCAGCCACTTCCTGAAAGCCGTCTTAGAAGTATTACTTGCGTCATTCTTTTTATTACTGTTATAGCTATCAAACCAAGATGCTGTGCATCGTATGATTATGGCTTTGTTTGAAGTAAAAAAAAAGGAAGCTTTGACTTGACCATTTCACTGTTGGTGGTTTGCATCTTACAAAAAGCATTCGAAGAAATAATAGAAGATAGTGTCTTTTCTTCACTTCCCCTCTACCTTGCTCAATTTTGTAGAATTTTTTTCTTACCTAGCAAAAATTCCCCTTCATATTCATTCGATATTGATCAACAAGATGAGTATCTAATTTTCTGGAGAAGATATTTTTTAAGTTTGCAGAAAGCAGAATGCAATGGGCAACTTTCTATTTTTTTCCTTGTTTTCATTCCGGGCATCCCAATTGGAGGTCTCCAACATTATCTGTCTTCTAGAAAAAAGTTGAAGACAGAATTTTTCTGATGCTATGTATTTTTTGCTTTTGTTTTAATTGTGTTCTTATATTGTTATTATACAGATTTATGTTTGTGAACTGCTGACAGTCTTTGTAACTGCAATGGAATGTTATTATTAGTAATAGTAGTTGTATACCAACCAGCTCCCAGTGGCTTAAATCTAAGAATAGCAGCTAAAATCAAAGATTTATATTTAGCTTTTGTAATCATAAGAGATTTTATGTTTCCTGCTCAAAGTTGGTCATTAATACTAATCCCAAATTTCTGTTGGAAGAGATTTTGTGAAATGGTCATTTCTTAACTCATTGGTAATATTCATAGCCACAACATTACTCTAGTTAGCTTCACACAGCCTGATTAATTTGACTTCATTCAGTCTCTGTGTACTTGTGCTGTGCATGATGGTTTTTGACATACTGACATACCATATTTTAAAATAAACCTAGACAATTATGATTTATTTAATATGACAAAATAATATTCAAACCAGATCACTATGCCATCTTGAAAACAGAGGCGCATCAGGCTTCTTCTGTGACAGTCTGAAATCTGCGATCGTGCGCGGTTTTGATCCGTGCTCACCGCTGGAGGATCCCGAGCTGCCCAGATTCAGGGCTGAAGCCACCTCATAGAAGTGATGAAGAAGGGGGAGTCATCAGATACAAAGGTGCTACACTTCAGTCTAGTAATTACAGGGGAAAATTTGTTTTATGAAAAAAGATAATATGAAATTGTAAACAGGACAGATGAAAGTATAAAAACATTGATTAGAAAGATTTTAAAAATTAGAAAAAGATATGTAATTGAATTAAAAAAGGAATGAGATAATTCAAAATAAGGCTATAGGAAGTAAAGAAAGGGAAAAGCTATTGAAAAAATTGCTAAAATAGTTATAAGATATGGATTAGAATGTATAAGATAAATATGTATTGAGTTTATGTCTGTATGGAGAAGTGATAACCCGGAGTCACACTGTTCTCAAAAAAAGATATTTTATTTGTATTTGTATGTTTTGTGAAAACTTAAAACTTTTATAAAAAAATAAACCTTGACAATTATGATTTATTTAATATGACAAAATCATATTCAAACCAGATCACTATGTCATCCTGAAAAAATGAATAATAATTAATGTATTTATCAAGTGTTGCACACACCACAATTTATTCTGACAATTCACATGTGAGTAGGTTGGACTCAATGACATGATTGTTTTTAAGTCACTATTGAGTGACTGAATAAAAAAATGAAGTTGGGTCTCTATTTATTTATTAAATTTAATTGCCACCCATCTCATATCAAAACGACTCCTTCTGATTGTACTTCAAAACTCTTTAACTGTTATCTCAACATTGTAAGTCTAGGAACTTCCGGTTTGTCGGCTTCGCGAGCGGCAGGGATTTGCGAAGCTGCGCGATCCCTGCCGCGCTAGCCGTTTTTGGGGCTCCGACCCAGCCGGGTACGGAGCTAGCTGCCCTGCAGGGGCAGCTGAAGGTAGGGGATCCGGAGAAGGGTTTGGGGGTGCTGCAGACTCCCTCCCTGGCCGGCAGAACTCCCTTTTCCCAGGACGGTGCAGCGGCGGTCTGTAATGGCCGCCACAAAGAAGCTGGCAGCCGGGTAAGAATGCGCAGGAGGAAGTGGAGAAAGTGATTGAGAGGAGAAAGTTTTTCTTGGTTCCTAGGACTCTAAGACATATCTAATAAAATTCCTGAAAAGTATGACTTTCTGAATAATACCTGCCAGAAGAGGAAAAAAGCGGCTGTGAAGGTGCTGAAAGGATAGCTTTCCCTCTTTTCCTACGGAATAAATAACTGGATATTAAGAAACCTATTTCTTTTAGGTGAAAATTGGTTTTAAGCGATGAGTGGGAAGAGAGAGGATTAAAAAGAAAACATTTGTATGCTAAGATTTGTTGGAGCAGATGCCTTAAGGATTTGAAGACTAGAATATATTGCAATAAGATTTTAAACAGATTTGGACTTTCTTTCTCTTGGATTGATATTGCCCCAGAAGGAGAAAGTGAGAACTCTGCCTTGGTTTGGACTGACTGAACTTTGGGACTGTTTTTTTTTTATTTTATTTTCTTTTGAATATTCTGGTTGTTGTAAGAAGAAAGAAGGGGAAAAGAAAAGAAAAGATTTATAATGGCTCTTTCTGTTGAGGAACTAAGAAAAGAATATGAACAAGCAAAAAAAAATGGTAAAGATGGTGTGGAAGAAGCTTTCCTTTTCTTAGAAATGGCGCTTATTAATTATCAACAAACTTTACAACAGATGAAGACAGCAGAGGAACAAGAAAGAAAGAAAGGAGCCATCTTTAATGAATCTCAGAACTTGATCCAGAAAGAAGGAAGAGAGAAAGAAAAGAAAAGAAGAGAAAAGAAGAAAATTAAAGGACTTAAGGACTTAAGATCTAAAAAAACATTTAAACAAAAGGGAAAAGGAATACGACAGAGAAGGGAAGCTGGCAAGGCAGAGGCTAGAAGAAGGGGGGGTAGAAAGGTTTGTTGGGAGAAGAAAGAAAGGGAAAAGGTGGAGAAAAGCTACAATGTCTTGAAATTAAATGAAAAAAAGAAACTTTTTTTGGATAATGGATAAAGTATAATTTAAAAAAAAAAAAAGATTTTGCAAGGTACATAAGATGAGATGGTAGTATTGTAATGATTTAAGAGTTGATAAGAGATTAAAATGTTAAAATGTTTAAAAATGATTGGCTTTAAAACTTAATAATAGGGGAGGTTTAGAATATTGTTTTAATTAAAGAGTTTAATAAGACTATGGTATTGATGTTATTATAAAATTTTTATTATAGTATCTTTTTTTAATATTTGGATTTATTGTCTAATTATGTACTTAATTATGTTGGATGTATTAGTTAGATAGAATGTACCAAGCAAAATCGGATTGGGTATTAGATATTATTTTAAAGATTAATTTGATTAACTTAGGGGGGAGATAGAAAGGCATCATACCCTGATTAATGATTTCAGGAGAAACTTATTTTCTTTTTTTTTTATAAGGAATGAGACAAAGGGATGATAAAAATGGACAAAAGATATAAATATAATGATTCAAATTAAGATGATTAATTAAGATAGAAGTAAGAAGTGTGAAACATGTGGGGAAGTTAATATAGAAGGCTTAGAATGGTAAATAAAATAAGTAATGATATGTAAGATGAGCATGAATATAATTGAAGTCCATGAAGAGAGAGACACCTGGGTCCAAGTTACTTTCCAAAAAGATTTTTTTTATGTTTTGTGTGTTGTGTGTATATGTCTTTTTGGGGGAGAATTAGTTAAAAATTGTAGAAATATAGATTGAGAATAATGGTAACTAAGTCAGAAAGAAACAGATGAAATAATAATAATGATATTGAATAAGAGTAAAGAGAAGTAAAGAGAAATTGAATAAGAGGTTTTGGTATGTTGTATGGAAATGGTTTAAAACAGAATTATAATTTATCTGACTTGTTAAATTGACAATGAAAAAAGGTTTAAACATGTAATGAATAATGACAATTTGTGTGTTTTAAAAATTAATAAAACTTGTTTTAATAAAAAAAAAAAAAAAAAAAACATTGTAAGTCTAGTTTATTTTCCTAACTTGCAAAGAACTTGTAAACTGACATATAATGGCACATTATTTAAGCTTTGTATATGGCTACAGCAAACCTCCTTCCCAGGCAGAAGGAAATCAACAACCAGCAGATGACCTGAATGTGTTTTACTGTAGGTTTGAAAGGAAACTACAGCCACCTATCTTCACAACCCGCATCTCAAACACATCAACAACAGCCAAGCCTCCTACAACTGGCCCCAACCCATTGGGTTCATAACCTCTGGTGATCACAGAAAAAGAAGTGCAAGATCTATTTCACAAACAAAAGCCAGGAAAAGCGCCAGGGCCAGACAAGATAACTTCTTCTTGTTTAAAAGTCTGTGCTGACCAATTGGTCCCATCTTCACCCGAATCTTCAATAGATCACTAGAGCTGCGCTATGTTTCTTCTTGCTTCAGACACTCTACTATCATCCTAGTGCCAAAGAAGCCCTCCATCAAGGAACTGAATGACTACAGACCAGTTGTTCTAACATCTGTACTTATGAAAATCTTTGAAAACCATCATGGATCCGCTGTTAGATCCCATGCAGTTTGCATACTGAGCAAATAGATTGACAGATGATGCTATTAATATGGCTCTGCATTACATCCTACAACACTTTGAATCTCCAAATACCTACGCAAGGGTCCTCTTTGTAGACTTCAGTTCAGCTTTCAATACCATCATTACAGACTTTCTTCTAACTAAATTAAACCAACTAGTGGTACCTGAACATACTTGTAAGTGGATCATAAGCTTCCTAACAGACAGGAAGCAGCAGGTGAAGCTAGGCAGAATCACATCCGATACCTGTATAATCAGCACAGCCCCCCCCCCAAGGCTGTGTGCTTTCTCCACTTCTCTTCTCCCTATATACCAATGACTGCATCTCAAATGATCCATCTGTTAAAATACTGAAGTTTGCTGATGACACAACAGTGATTGGTCTCGTTCGAGACGACAAATCCGCATACAGACAGGAGGTTGTACAACTTGCCTCATGGTATAACCTGAACAATCTGGAACTGAATGCACTTAAAACCATAGAAATGGTGGTAGACTTTAGAAGAAATCCTCCCATACTACCACCTCTTACAATACTAGACAACACAGTATCAAAAGTAGAGACCTTCAAATTTCTAGGTTCTATTATATCACATGACCTAAAATGGACACCTAACATCAAAAACGTCATCAAAAAAGCACAACAAAGAATGTTCTTTCTGCGCCAACTCAGAAAGCTCAAATTGCCCAAGGACCTGCTGATACAGTTCTACAGAGGAATTATTGAGTCTATCATCTGCACCTCTATAACTGTCTGGTTTGGTTCTGCAACCCAGCAGGACAAACACGGACTTCAGAGGATAATTAGGACTGCAGAAAAAACAATTACTACCAACCTGCCTTCAATCAAGGACCTGTATACTACATGAGTCAAAAAGATGGCTGTGAAAATATTTACAGACTCCTCACATCCTGGACATAAACTGTTTCAACTCCTTCCCTCAAAATGACACTGTAGAGCACTACACACCAGAACAACGACTCAAGAACAGTTTTTTCCTGAACACCATCACTGTGCTAAACAAATAATTCCTTCAACACTGTTCAACTATTTACAAAGTCTGCACTACTATTACTATTAATCTTCTCATCACTCCTTATCACCCAACCCTTCCCACTTGTGACTGTATGACTGTAACTTTATCGCTTGTATCCTTACAATTTATATTGACTGTTTCCTAGTATGATTTGATTGCTTATTGTACCCTATGACCAGGGGTGGGATTCTACCAGTTCGCACCTCTTCGCTAGATTCGGTTGTTAACATTCTAAGCAGTTCAGAGAACCAGTTGTTAGAAGAAATTACTGGCCTAATCCTGTAAGGAAGGCAGGAAGGAAACATTCTGGTGTTTCTTACAGAAACTGCCTCTCCGTTAACCCTTATTACATTCTTGGAAGGACTAGACTTCCTGTCTCAGAAACGTCTCTGGAGTTTTTTCCCCCTCCTTTGCTGGTACTTTGCTTGTGTGGAGTGACCATTCAAAGTTACAATGACACTGAAAAAAGTGACTTATGACCATTTTTCACACTTACGACTGTTGCAGCATCCCCATAGTCATGAGAGGCCAGACGAGGAGATGTGTGCCTCGATGTGAGTGATATTAAGTTGGCCATGCCCACCAACTAAGCCACACCCACAGAACCGGTTGTTAAAAAATTTGAATCCCACCCCTGCCTATGACTATTATTAAGTGTTGTACCTTATGATTCTTGACTCTTGACAAATGTATCTTTTCTTTTATGTATACTGAGAGCATTTGCACCAAGACAAATTCCTTGTGTGTCCAATCACACTTGACCAATAAATAATTCTAATTCTAATTCTATAGTCATTCAGTACATGAATAAAGGTATACAGCTAAGCAAATTTGCTTCTCACCAAACTGAAGTCAAAAAGTTAAGCCTACAAGAGTACTATTAAAAAGAAGCATTCAGACATAGTGTGATTTGCACTGTAAAGCAGTCAAAATATGCCTTGGCACATCTAACTGTGAGGCCATGTCCATTTAGGTTAACAAATGAAGAATTCTTCATTTATTGACTTAAATAAATACACAAAAAAGAAGTTGCTCCTTTTTTATTCCATAGCCCAGATGCACTGCTTCAGGTGTTTTTTGGGGGTTTTTTTTTGGGGGGGGTGGGGGGGATAGCATTGATAAACCCTGTCTCTAGAGAAAAACCAGCACATTTTTAGTATAATTGTTTGCCTAGTATGTTGCCTTTTGAAATAACATATTTGGGACAATGTACACCCAACATTTTTAAACAAACTATATTTAAGTCTGTATAAGTGAGAAAAAGAAAATATCACATTAAATAATTCTGTGTGCTCCTTTATTCAGATGTGTTATAGGTAAATTATGAATAAAATCTGGTCTGTATTGAGGCGGAAAACCCACCCCCACTTTCAAAGTTGATTCAAGATCATAGATGGCTGATGAAAGATTGAGCTAGTTTTCAAGTTTTCCAGAATCTTCATTGGTGTAGTAAAAACAGAAAACAGAACAATAAAGGTGTGTGCATTTTTTTAAACAAAAGGCTGGATGTTTAAAACCATGGGGTTTCTGATTTCAGGCCGATCCCTAGATAAAGGCAATGAACTGAATGCAGAATTATTCTTGTTGGCATCACATTACATCAGTGTTAGGAGACAAAGGAAAAAGTAGTACTCCACCATGTCTGAAGCATGCAGGCAGGTATACAATATTCAGTAAAGCAGGATCAATTCCTCCAAAGCAAATACACTTCTTGGAGACCAGAACAGGGAAGCAAGGAGTTGATAGACCTTGTTCTTGTTGTTAGTTGTGAAGTCATGTCTGACCCATCGTGATCCCATGGGCAATGTTCCTCCAGGAACCTTGATAGATAACATTGATAGAGCTACAGGCAATCATTTAAATCATGGAGACAGACTCCAGAGAACCACCCAATTTTTACTAGCAGCCAATCAAATGAAAAACAGTAGTAAGAACAGGAAGTAATTAAGTATTAGTGAAGGAGATGCCTCTGTTACTGTTGGTTAAACTGGGAAGTTAAAGCATCCTGGAAGAAGGTAATGGCAAGCTACTTCATTTTTTTTTTTTTTGCCAAGAAATGTCTATGAAACCATGAGAAATTGGGCTCAACTCGAAGAAGACTTTCTTAACCAGCTCAAAAATTATCTCCCACAAAATATACAATTCTTGCTCATTGACCAACATTCTTTTTCAATAATCAGTAGTGGAGGGAGGTGATGTTTTTATACATTGATATGGTTAGACTAGTGGAATTATGGCCAAACATTACAGGAAACTACTTTTAAGTAAATGAAAGCTGTTTGGTTGAGGAAAAGGCTGTAATAAATGTTTAACACAAAGAGAATTAATTATACATAACTCCATTTCAGAAGTATCCGGGATGAAATAAATGTCTCTAATAAGTTATTCCCAATTAGGAGAAAAAGATCTGGACTATAGAAACTAATGTATAATACAGACGTAAGTATTAAAATAGCCATTCTTTCTTTCCATTTGTATTCCACTTATGTTGACCAATCAGTAAGACTGTTGGTGATGCACAACAAATAAATACAATGTTCATAGAATGAAACATCCATGGAAAATATATAAAGCAGGTCATAAAATCAAAATGAGAAATAAAAAAAAATCGATCAAATGATTAGAGGACTGGAGGCTAAAACATATGAAAAATAGTTGCAAGAATTGGATATATTCTAGTTTAAAGAAAAGGACCAAGGGTGACATGATAACAGTGTTCCAATATCTAAGGGGCTGCCATAATATCTAAGGGGCTGCCCTGCTCAATCTATTTTCCAAAGCACCTGAAGGCAAGACAAGAAGCAATGGATGGAAACGAATCAAGGAGAGAGCCAACTAGAACTAAGGAGAAATTTCCTGACAGAAGTGTTCCATTGTTGGTGGGTCTTTAAGAAGGGATTGGACAACCATTTGTCTGAACTGGTAGAAAGTTTCTGGCTTGAGCAGAGGGTTGGATTAGAAGACCTCCAAAGTCTTTTCCAACTCTATTGTTCTATTATCATCTCGCTCACCATATGCCCTCCAAAACAATGTGGTTTTTAACAGCTACCAGAAGGTCAGTGCACTAATGTGGGGGCAAAGCTGACATCTGAAGACTGGTTTAGTGGCAAAAGGCACTTAGATAGAAATCTGGAAAATATCAGTTATAATTAGTTCTAATCTTTCTGATATTGTTGAAGATCATCTTCAAGTTTTGCTAAAATGTTTGCTTTGCCACTTTGGAGGGAATGAGAACAGAGATAACTGAGGCAGGATAGATAGAAACACAATTTACATCAGCAGCTTAAGAAGTATAAAATAGTATCTGAAAAACGAGATAAACATTTAATGTTGATCACTGTGGGTGAAGGGAAGAACCTTTTTCAGTTGGTGGAATCTGTCCCTGGAACAGGGCTGGCCCTATTGTTCAGCATCCTGAGGCATCATCTCAGGCTAAGATTCAGATCTCAGTTTAATTGACTTCTGTTTGGGTAATGCAGATATCCATCTTGCCTTCACCTCAAGCCAACAATGCATCTTGAATTGACCCTATTTCCTCATGACAAGTTTGTAAAGTTAGAAAATCTCCAGGCCTGAGTTTTGCAAATGTGGCAAGATGAAATCCTCATGAAATTGTCTGCACTAGAACTGAAGTCTGTCAGATGATGGTACTTAGCCAACTTTGATGTATTATAAAAAGATAAGCAGGGAAAGACCTGGGAGACAAACAGATGATCTTAGGGCTGTTGTTTAGAAAATGAAAAAGCTGTCCCAAAAGAAAAAAAAACACTTTTATATCATTGTTTGTATGTGTCTATGCCTGTCTGTCTGTATATGTATACATATGTGGCACACACACACGTATTACATACATATTTGTCTATGAAATTGACACAAAATTTGAGCTTGTCTGTAGCATCCATCAGTTATCAAACTGACATAAGCAGCATCATGATGTCAGTGAAAACCCTGATCTTTTCTCTCTGTTGCCCCAAACTGATTCCATGGCATCATGTTGCTTAAATTAATCTTGCAGACACTGCTGAACCTCAAAAATTGACATGACATAGAATAGAAGATAGAATAACATGGAATAACAGTGGACTTCGGAGATCTTCTAGTTCTACCCTCTGCTCAAGGAGGAGATCCTATCATTCCAGATAAATGGTTGTCCAATCTCTTGTTGGAAACCTTCAGTGATGGAACACTGAAACTTCTGGAAGCAAGCCAAATAACTGATTAATTGATGTCACTGTCAGCAATTTCACCTTAGTTCTAGGTTGGATCTCACTTTAATGATCTTCCATCATTCTTACTAAGGAAAGGGTCAAGGAGGAAAATTTAGGTCAGGTGTGTCCAACCCTCAACCCATGGACTGCATGTGGCCCTGGCTAGATAGTAATACAGTCCCAGAAGACTGTATAAAATAAAAGAAGCTTTTTATTTATATACATTTAATACTGTACTACAGTGGTGGTATTCAGCAGGTTCTGACCAGTTCTGGAGAACCAGTAGCATAAATTTTGAATAGTTCAGAGAACCATCAAATACCACCTCTGACTGGAGATTTTACAGTATCCTTCCCCTGCCATGTCCACCAAGCCACACCCACAGAACTAGTAGTAAAAAATATTGAATCCCACCACTGCTATATTATATATGTTATCTGTAGTTTGAGATAATTCCTCTTCACTCAGTGTGATACAGGCAACCCAAAGTTTGGACATCCATGAAATTGAATTGAAGGAGAAAAATTATGAGTGAAGTTCATATTAATGGGTATATAAGAGTTAGTGGACAGAAAGGTCATTTGGTTTCTGAAAAGAAAAAGAAAAGCAAGTCAGAAACCTAGGTCATCTAATAACTCTATCCACCGGAGATTAAGACAAAGAAAATAAGCCATTCTTCACATGACACATTATCAATCTGTGTGAGTTGTTAGCAAAGGATGTTGGCTTTGAAAAAAGTTAAGAAATATCAGCAGAAGATGCTTCATTGACTGTGAACTGTAATAGCAGGGGCAATCCTTGGGTTGAACAAGACACTTTATACTTTATCTTAAAATCATAATTAAAAAATATACTCAAGCCTTAATATCAACATTATAATAGTGTAATCATAATGTCATCGGTCATCCAATCTGCATAAACACTGTTTCCCAAATCAAAAGATATTTTGAAGAGGTGTACATATATTTAATTTTAATTTCATGTTCAATGATGGCCCACATCAAAATAATAAGAGACGTTTATTTTGTATTTAAACTATTATTGTTAAAACTTTGTTAAAACTTGTTAAAACAACTTTGTTAAAACCTGTGTTTTCTAAAAACATAGCCATATCCAAAATTCATACAAATCAGGTTTAATATTGCTTTAAAAATACCAATATCAAATTCAATAAATGAGATATGGGGAAGGCATTCCATAGCACTATAAAACCAGTATAAAAATGGAAATTAAGCATAATAAAACTGATCAGGAAGCAGCAAGGAAGACAAATTTTTGACAACCAAATATTATAACTTAGACTTGGGGGAATCCTCCAGTAGAAACAACATGTCAAATACCACATACGAGCAGTAGGAGCAGAACTAAAACTGGACATATTAGAATAGAGGTGTCTAATCTGGGCAGCCTGAAGATCTGTGGACTTCCCCAGCCAATCTCCAATTCTACCTTTTTGAAATGAAAACCAAAATTGGGAAGAATTTGCCAAGTGGCATTTGAAATGAATAATACAATAACAGATTTGGAAGGGAGCTTGGAGGTATTCTAGTCTAACCCCTAGCTCAAGCGGGAGACTCAAACATTCCAGACAAGTGATTCTTCAGGCTTTTCTTAAAAGCCACCAGTGATGGAGCACCCACAACTTCTGGAGGCAAGCTGTCGTGTCCGTCGCAGGAAGGAAGCCCGGAGTCAGTGACTGGTTTCAGCTCTTTATTGTCCTCCGGGTACAGCTTAAGCTTGGAAGGAAAAACTGCGGCTTTTTATTCCCAAGCCGCGGCGGCCGCGGCCAATGGCACCGCTTTGAATGTCCCGCGATTAGTTTCCACCAATCGTGGGGGATTCGCAATGGGCCAATCAGTGCGGCTCGCTCGACCTATCCGGTCGCCGCGCGCTTTAGCCAATCGCAACGCGGGGCTTGCGAGTATGTAAATGACTGTACAGAACACCCCTCCCCTCTTGGTTCGGTCCTACGTAACGTAGTCCCATAGGTAGGCGGGGCTTCGTACTTGCCTACTGGACCTGCGCAGGTTAGTTGTTGTTTGGCTCTTGGCCGGTTCGGTCGGGACCTCTGTGTCTCTTGGTCTCGTCGATGGAACCGCCTGGAAGGTGTCGCCGGGCCTGTCGTTGCAGCTCCCTCCCGGTCTACCCGGGTTGGTCGAGCTACGACTCTCGCCACTCCCGCCTGGTCTTTCCGGGCTGGTTGAGCTGGCCTGGCTGTTTCTTTCTGGTGAGGCTTCGAGCTGGCTGTTAACCGGTGAGTATTGCTGGTTATTTTCTATTCTTTCTTGATCCCCTGTATATTCCCTCCCCTCTTGGTTTGTGTTAATGGGGTTGTCTGTGTTTGATTGCGTGTCGGTTGTGTTTCTTGTCCTTGATCTTAATTGATCGATGTGGCGTTTCCATGTTTGTCCGTCAGTTGTCTGCAGCCGGTAGGAGTGGGGGCCTGTCAGTTGGGTTATGGTTGCCGGTACCCATAGTGGGTCTCCGGTAAGGTTCTTTGCATAGACTGCGTCGCCTGGTGCAAAAACCCGGTGCTTGCTTGATGAGTCTGGGGGTTTTTCCGGGTTGTATGTGGGGTGTAGTCTGTCAAGTGGGGACCTTAGTTTCCTCCCCATCAGTAATTCTGCCGGGCTTTTGTTTGTCGTTGTGTTTGGGGTTATATGTTGTATTAGAAGCATTTTATTTATTTTTTCTTGTATGTCCCCGTGTTCGATTTTTTGGAGGGTTTTCTTTGTAAATTGAACCATCCGTTCCGCCATACCATTGGCCGCCGGATGTGCCGTCGCTGTCAGTGCGTGTCGTATGCCCCGTTCCGCTAGGAATTTTTCAAATTCTAGCGAGGTGAATTGGGGCCCGTTGTCTGACACGATGACATCAGGGAGGCCGTGGGTTGCGAAGAGCTTGTTGAGTACCTTGGTGACAGCTTCTGTTGTGGTGGTTTTCATGTTGCTTACCTCCAGCCAATTGGAGTAAGCATCCACCGTGATGAGGAATGTGTTTCCTTTTGTGGGCCCGGCAAAGTCTATATGGATCCTGGACCATGGCCCCCTGGGGGTTTCCCATTCTAGGATTGGCGCGGCGGGGGGATTTGGTCTGGTTTCTTGGCAGCGTGAGCACTTGGCCACCCAAGCCTCGATCTCCTTGTCCATGCCTGGCCACCAAGCGTAACTTCTGGCCAAGGCTTTTGTCCTCACGATGCCCGGGTGCCCTTCGGTGCAATAATTTTAATACTTTCCCTTGCAATTTTTCTGGTATGACCACCCTGTTCCCCCATAACAAACAACCTTTCTGTAATGACAGTTCTGTTTGCCGGTTTCGGAATGTCCTGAATGATTCATTGTTGTCTTTTTCCGGCCACCCTTTTTCTACCCAATGTAATACCCGCGCCAGACGTTTGTCTTTATTAGTCTCTCGGGCAATGTCTGACGCGGTTATGGGTAGGTCGGGCAATGCCTCTATGCTGAGGGTGGTCGTCGTGGGGGCTGGGTCGGCGTCTAGGTCTGGTAGTGGCGAACGGCTCAGCGCGTCTGCATGGGTGATCGTCTTACCGGGTCGGTGTGTGAGCCGGTAGTCGTAGGCGGCGAGGAACTCGGACCACCTTGTCATCCTGGGGGATAGGATGTTCGGGGTGGCCTTGTTCCCAGCCAGGATTCCCAGCAGCGGCTTGTGGTCTGTGATAATGGTGAATCGGCGGCCGTAGAGGTACTCGTGGAACTTCTTTACTGCTGCCACGATGGCCAGGGCCTCCTTGTCCAACTGGCTGTAGTTCCTTTCTGGTTTGCTGAGTGTCCTTGAAAAGAAGGCGATGGGTGCTTCTTTTCCGTCCGGGAGTGTATGGCTGAGGACGGTGCCGATGCCAAAGGGTGAGGCGTCGCATGTGATGGCGAGGGGTAGGGTCTCATTATATTGTATGAGGACGGCATCCGAGGTGAGCAGGTCCTTGGTCTTCCGGAATGCGGTGTCCTCACGTTTCCCCCAGGTCCATTTGGCCGTCTTATCCAGGAGCCTATGCAATGGCTCCGCCGCGGTCGCCTTTTGGGGCAAGAACACATTGTAAAAATTGAGCAGTCCCAGAAATGCCTGCAGCTCTGTTTTGTTCTTAGGTGTGGGGGCTTCCTTGATGGCTTTGATTTTGTCTCCGGTTGGGTGGATGCCATGTCGGTCTAGGAGGTACCCTAGGAACTCGACTTGCTCTGTGCATAGCTGGCATTTCTCTCTCTTCACTTTTAGCCCGGCCCCCTTGAATTTTTCTAGTACCTCCCTTAGGCGACCCTCTAGTTCTTCCCGGTTGGCTGCCGACACTAGTACGTCGTCGAAATAGGGGACCGCCCCTTTTATCCCTCGCAGCAGTCTCTCCATGAGGCTCTGGAAAATTCCCGGGGCCACGCTGACTCCAAACTGGAGTCGGTTACAACGAAACGCTCCCCGGTGGGTGACTATTGTTTGCGCTTCGGCGGTTTCTTCATCGACCGGCAGCTGCTGATAGGCTTGCGCCAGGTCGAGCCGCAAAGACCTTGCCCCCAGCGAGTGTAGTAGGTGTTGCACTACTGGGACGGGGTAGGCGCTTTGTTGCATGGCGCAATTGAGGGTGGCCTTATAGTCCCCGCAGATTCTTACGGACCCATCTGGCTTAACTGGGGTGACTATTGGGGTCTCCCATCGGGCGTGGTCGATTGGTTGCAAGACCCCCTGTTTAACGAGCTTGTCAAGCTGCTCGTTGATTTTTTCCATAGTGCAAAAGGCACCCGCCTCAGTTTTAGGCGTATGGGGGCGATGCTAGGGTCTAGACTGAAGGAGATAGGGGGCCCTCGGTACTTGCCTAAGGTGCCGTCGAATACTTCTTGGAAGTCCTTTGCCAGTTGCTGTTCCCAGTCGGCTTCCGCGATATGGTTTATGCCCGTAACCTCGATGCCGAGTGGTGCGAACCATTGGAGTCCTAAGAGGCTGGGTCGGTTTCAGTCCACGATTGTCAAGGGAAGCTTTGCGGTGCGGCCCTTGAAGGTCACTTCGAACTGTCCGGTCCCGATGACGGGGATGCGGTTCCCCTGGTAGTCCTTGATCACCAACTTCTGGTTCTCCAGTCCTCCTTTCTGGATGGTTGGCACCAGCCGCTTGATTTCTTTCCAGGCGACCATGGAGAGGTAGGACCCGGAGTCCACCTCCATCCGGCATGGCTCGCCCTCGATGTCCACTTCTACGTAGACTTTTCAGGCATCGGTGGTTTCGGCGTGGCCGACTGTGACCGTCTGGTGGGTTTCCTCCCTCTGGCGGCCTTTCCCGTTTCGTCGCCCCCGGGTGTCTCGGTTCCAGCGATTTTCGGCTTGGCGGTCTCTGGGTCTGGGGGGTGTGTCGTCTCGCCTCCGGTTGCTCTGGTCTCGGCGGCGGGGACTGTATATTTTTCTGAGTCGGCAGACTCGGGCGATGTGGCCCCTCTTGTTGCAATGTCAGCAGGTCACGTTGAGGAAACGGCACTCTGATCGAGGGTGGCTGCCCCCGCACCTGGCACACTGGGGCCCCGACTTACGACCTTGCTGATCTCGTCGGTCCCGTCCTGCCTGGAGCCGATGGACGTCTTCTGAGGTATCTGAGGCGGAGTCCAGGTCCCCGTGGTGGGTGGTGGTCTCTCGTCGGCTCGCCTCGTCGGTGCGGTCCCCGTTCTCTGCCTTCCGAATTCGGGCGGCTCACTTTTGGGTGGCTTCGGCCGCGGAGGCTTCTGCCAGGGTGTCGGCGAGGTCGATGTCGCCCTTTGCCATCAGTCGGCTCTTCAGTGCCTGGTCCCGGAGGCCTAGGACCACGCGGTCTCGGAGGGCATCGTCCAAGTCCCGGAACTCACACATGCCCCCTAGGTCACGCAGGTCAGCTATGAAATTGCTGATGCTCTCGTCCTGCCGCTGGTTCCGCCGGTAGAATTCGTCCCGCCGGATGAGGATGGGCACGGCGGGGGCGTAGTGGTTTTGAAGTAATGGTTCGAGGTCGCCCCAGTCCATCGTCTTCACATCCGCGGGTTTTGCGAGGGCTTTGGCCATCTTGAACACTGCGGGCCCGCAGTGCGTCAGGAAGACGGCTTGTTTCTTCTGTCCGTTCGCATCCTTCAAGTTGCTACTCTCGAGGAACATTAGGAATCGGTCCGTGTACGATTCCCAGTCCTCAGTAGCCGGGTTGAACGGCGCGGGCGGGGTGATGCCGGCCATCTAGTCGGTCTTTGTCTTCCTCGGGACATGTGCTCGGTGGTTATTCCCTGAATCCCACCCTCATCGCCAGTGTCATGTCCGTCGCAGGAAGGAAGCCCGGAGTCAGTGACTGGTTTCAGCTCTTTATTGTGCTCCGGGTACAGCTTAAGCTTGGAAGGAAAAACTGCAGCTTTTTATTCCCAAGCCACGGCGGCCGCGGCCAATGGCACCGCTTTGAATCTCCCGCGATTAGTTTCCACCAATCGCGGGGGATTCGTAACGGGCCAATCAGTGCGGCTCGCTCGACCAATCCGGTCGCCGCGCGCTTTAACCAATCGCAATGCGGGGCTTGCGAGTATGTAAATGACTGTACAGAACACAAGCCATTCCACTGTTCAATTGTTCTCACTGTTAGGAAATTTCTCCTTAGTTCTAGGTTGCAATGAGGTTGACGTTCAGGTACAACAGGGTGAAATTTCCCCCTTAATCATTGGAATGGTTTTAAAGGACTACAGAATTAAGATTCTGTTATCATTTAATTTGCAATGCTTGTCCTTATTTTTCATCGCAAGGGAATCATATGTATGTGACAAGAAGACCACATTCTGCTGACAATGGAATATATATATAAAGATCTCTTCCAGACAGTGAAACACAATGAAATAAAAAGGATATTTTAAGAATATGCAGTATGCTGAGGAAGAATTAATAAAGTGCAAAAATACAATAAAGCAATATCAGACAAATTGCAGACATTCAATAGAACAAAGTGCAAAGAAACATTAAAGAGATGTTTCTTCATAAATCTGAGAAATAATAGATGGGAAAATTGCCATAGCTTTTCCGGACACACTTTCCATCAGTTTTCCCATTGCCTAAAGCTAATGGGAAATGTAATCCAATAAAATTGGATGCTAGTGGTGGCACATTGGTTAGAATGCAGCATTGCAGGCTAACTCTGCCCAATGCCAGTTCGATCCTGACCAGCTCAAAGTTGACTTAGCTTTCCATCCTTCCGAGGTCGGTAAAATGAGGACCCAGATTGTTGGGAACAATATGCTGACTCTGTAAACTGCTTAGAGAGAGCTGTAAAGCACTGTGAAGCAGTATATAAATATTAAGTGCTAATATTTAGTGCTATCAATTTGGTGGATGCTGCTCTCAGAAACTGAGATGATTCAAAGATAGTGCTGACTGGAACTTGGAAACAAATTAAGAGGGATCCTGGATATATCTTCATAAAGTACTGAATGTAAAAACAATAAAGTGTTGGGGGAGTGAAAAGGAGCAATGGTGCTTTAAACTGACTCATGTTTAATGGCTACCATGCTGGTAGTGGAATTCTGGGAGTTGAAGTTCACAAGTCTTAAAATTGCCAAGGTTGACACTCTTGCTGCAGTCTAGGCCAATCTAGAGACTGAGAAAGAGAGACACTGTTTACAGTGTCATTACAAAATAGATATCTTTTTTTAAAAATGGACTTAATTCACATATGTAGGCTGATTCTTTAATTATTTAGACAAAGATAGCTGTACCTTGTGCTGAATTGACTTGTTTTAGATGTCTGGGAGAAAGCAAAATGTGCTGAGTTGGATAGAACATTGGTTTAAGCCAGCATGCTGTCCTTATGCTCTAATAACTTCAGTAAATGATGTACAAACATCTAAAGAAGGGAACTTCTAAGCCCCTGTTGAATATCTTCTTTTCTAATGATTGTCCCAAGAAGGGATAGCATTAGAGACCATAAATTGTCTTTTGGCTTTAGAAGCTCTGTTGTAGCTCCCACAATAGGAGGAGGGAGGGAGGGAGGGAAATGGGGCTCTTAATAGCTCATTAAGACATTTCCCCCCTTTTTGGGTCCAAATGGAATAAAAAAGAGACTCTTAAAAGAATGTAAAAGAAATTTTTAAAAAAGCAGCCCAGCAAAATATAAGGATAGTATAACAAAGTGAAAATTTAGTTAGGAAATCTGAATGCAATTAACTTGTGCAATTTTTAATGTTAATTTTAATTCTCAGGAACATTCAGTCAAGGGAAGAGACAGAGATTCTCTAACTAGAATTAAATCTCCCTTTGAAATTTTTTACTTGACCAGATGAAATTCAGGTATCTTAATGCTCAACCTGTTTTACATGGAGCGTGTCCTTGCATGTCCTTGTTTACTGTAAGCAATACAGATTGTGCCAGAAAGAGACCACTGATTCGGAAATTTAAGTTAGTATGTTAGTAGCTTTTTGAGTCCCATTAGGATTGTATTGAACACACAGGTTGAAATCATTTTAGAGTTTGCTATGGACTATTAAATAGCTCAGGGATGGTCAGTAGATAAATTTAATGAGTAAATTATTTTCTTTAAAAATAAATAAATGGTATAGAGGTACATTTGTCTGTTTTGGCGTATTATAGCACTGGCATCTTTTGCTTAAAATGAAATAACTCCCCAATTTTTTCTTTTATTTGTTCTTATGTAAAAAAAACTAACTACTGCATTCCCAGGAAGGCTGGGCCCATTTATTAATTATTCCCAGTGCCTCCAGATAAAACCTTTCCTTTATCTAGTCCCATTTTACTCCAGCCTTCTCTGTCTTGACATTAAAGTCTCTCTCCTCCTCTTGCTTATGACCTTAGTTCACTAAATTAGTTAAGACAAAGCTGTCAATCCTACACACCAAGAGTGGATACTTTTGAATTAGTAAATATTTCTGAGAAGATATCGAATTACAGCTGCTGGCTAGTTGTAATTCTCAGGCACCTATTCAAAAGTAAATGCCATTTAATCCACCACCACCCACATAGTTAAGATCCTTTCTTGAACAGATGAACTTAATATGTTTACATCAACATGTATTAAGTCTCATGACTTCTTGCATGCATATTTAAGCATTTAGATATAAAGAATAGTTGCTGGAATTGGGTATGTCTAATATAATGAAAAGAAGGACTAGGGATGACATGATAGCAGTGTTCCAATATCTCAGGGTCTGCCACAAAGAAGAGGGAGTCAAGCTATTTTCCAAAGCTCCTGAGGGCAGGACAAGAAGCAATGGGTGGAAACTAATCAAGGAGAGAAGCAACCTAGAACTAAGGAGAAAATTCCTGATTGTTAGAACAATTAATCAGTGGAACAACTTGCCTCCAGAAATTGTAAATTCTCCAACACTGGAAGTTTTAAAGAAGAAATTGGATAACCATTTGTCTGAAGTGGTGTAGGGTTTTCTGCCTAAGTAGGGGGTTGGACTAGAAGACCTCCAAGGGTCCCTTCCAACTCTGTCATTCTATTCTGTTCCATACCCCAACCCACTTCATGGGGTTGTTGTTGTGGAGGAGGAAAGGTATATTGTATATGTTTGCTGCTTTGAGTCATTTGTAAAATAATAAATAAATAAATATGCTATAAACTATGGTAACATGACCACGGTATGCTTCAAATAGTAAATTTGGCTGTAAACACGGGTGGGTAGCTGAGCCCCCAAAATGTGGTCATATGACTGCTGGGAGAAGTGGCAGCTGTCAGAACTTCAGGACTGGGTTGTGGGTAACTTTTGGAGTGTAATTTCCAATAGTCACTAAGTAATCACTCATAAATCAAGGACTACCTGTATTTCAGCGATGCCTATACTGCTACAAACAACTGAAGCCCAAGTGGGCTGGGATATGATGCAAGCAACATCATTGGGGCACAGCAGAAAAGAGACGTTGCTCAGAACTCTTTTTGTATTGTGGCCTATGACAAGAAGGAAAGGTTCAGAAGTGGTTTGTGTGTGTGTGTGCGCGTGTGTGTGTGTGATTATATTGTCTGCATTAAAGTAGAAAATTCCTTTTGCTTCATAACAGGTTATATCACCATTTTAGGCTGACATCAGGATTGTGGCTTTTCCTTCTAAATGAAAATGAATGTATAAGCAACTGGGTCTGACATTTTATTATGCAAGCACAGAAAGTTTCCTGGGGGTGAGGACAGAACTGATAACTCTGAAAACATTTTTCTAACTTTCTACAAAGCCAATAATAGGTCCCTCTGAGAGGAGAAACTTTGCTTCAGTCGGAAAGGACAAAGGACAAAAGTCGGAAAGGACAAAAGTCGGAAAGGACAAAAAAACCTCACCCCTTTCCTAAGAGGTCTGTAGGGGGCGTGCATAAGCGCGCCAACGTGCCTACCGTCCCTGTCCTATTGTTTCTCTTATTCTTCTTTTATTTTTCTTATATGTACCCATTTCATGTATTCACAACTATGTATACACTTATACTTATTATCTTGTAAACAATTGGCAAATCAAATAAATAAATAAATAAATAAAAGGATATTTCTGCCATGGTGAATCCTGAAGCACCTTGGAGAGAATTGCCCGCTGAAACATTTAACATTTGCCTGCCCTTCTGCTTTACCCAATGTTTGCCATCCCCTAGATTTAAAGTCAGGATTGATTTGATAGTGCTTGGTTGGCAAATTGCCTCTCAAAAAGAAAAGGAAAAATAAGGAGGTTACATTGTGAATGGCCCTGGGGGGTTGAGGCGGGGGGAGAAATTGCTGAGCTGCACCATATGGACTGCTGTATGGCAAAGAATATGCTTTATTGGCATGGCTTGAAGGTTTACAAGCAATCTTCTTGAAGTTTTAATGGTTGCTTGGGTGATTTATCCCGTCTTGAGAGTTGTGGTAGTGAGGAGGCACCCAATTCCTGAGCTCTTACTTTCCTTTATTATCAGATCCTTTCATCTTCCCTACAATTCACCTCCATCAACCATAAATAACTCCATTATAGACCACACAAAAGAAATATGTAACCATTCTCATGTAAGTTTGAAGGTTCCATATCACGCATTTACAAATTGAGTTTGATAATCTAAAGCTTTGTATATTTTGGAAGAGGAGAGGGATCAAGGCAGTTTCATTCTTAGCTGTGCACACCACCAGCCCTAAGGCCAATTGGTCAAATATTGAATGGTTTAATGATTTACCAGGACAGGAAAAAATGCATAATACAATGTACTTGAATGATTGTATTCTTTTGTCTATATTTCTGTATAGTGAATTCTCAAAAATTAATTTTATAGTTGTGACTTGTCTTGACAATAGTAAAGAACAACAATAGAAATAATAAAGAACAATAATAGAGCTTTGGTGAATTCCTATCTTTCCCAACCCTATGAGATTTCCCTCATAGCTGAGAAAAATTCTTTGGTAGTTGGGTTTATAATTGCATTAAAATTATGTATGTATGTATGTATGTATGTATGTATGTATGTATTTAAAAGTTATGATTTCTACAACATAATTTTATCGGGTCTCGTGTAAGCAGGAGCATAGGTACTATTAAAGTTATGCTATTTGCATCCAATCTATAATTAGAAAAAAAATATATAATAATTTTCCTTCACTTTTACCATAATACCAAAATGTACATACTTCTACAAATAATTAGGAACTCTAATGCATCATTTTAAATCTATATTTAGTAATTATTTAGATATGTTTACTATACATACTCATTTTCAAGCTTGAATAAAAATGCCAAAGGCATACCACCATACAAAGTCAAAATTTCAAATAACTAGGAATCTACTTCCTGTCGCAGACAAATTCGCATGTTGCAATACTTAGAATATTAAGATCACATTAAAAACCTGCCTGTTGGCAAACTTAATCCTGAAAGAAAGCATGCATTTATTTTGCAATTTTGCATAATTGGTTTTGTTGTTTTGCATAATTAAGGTTTTAGTTTGGGAACATTTCCTTCTGTTTCTTTCTTCAAAGTAAATAAGAAAAAAAACATGAACTAAGTTTGTTTCTACAGCAAACACATTCAGAATTCATTTGAAAGTTTCATTAGCATGTTTAACTGTCACTTGCACTGGCAACAGCTGCTAACTAGCAATTTCACAAGCTTCTCACATATGAATAAACTTTAATTTTTTTAGTAAAAAGATTGAGACAATATAATGAAACCTTAATGCCAGCTCTATAAAAGCTCCTAAATTTCCCAACATACCCATAAACATATGCAAGCTATTTTGGGGGGTTAAGTGGAAGAAATATAAGCAGAGTCTGCTGACAATTTTAATATGTATAGGTAGAAACAACAATTTTAGAAAGAATGCTGTAGATTTTTTTAAAAAGATGCCTGTATAAACCATCATATGCCTACAGAAACCATAATAAAGTTGTTTGTATAAACTATCAACTTGGTTAACTTATGATTCTATGACCTTCAAAATGCATGATAGAAACAGAAGTTTTTGTCTAACAGAAGTTAGTTTTTAAGTGATGTACCAGGAAATATCAGGGCTTAAGTCTATGCTGAAAATTAACAACAACAAACCAAAAGAAGGCAGTGACAAACCACTTTCATACTGTGACCAAGAAAAAAGCTGCAGAAAAGGTGGAGAACCTTGGGGACTTGTTTTGATTTGATTTCAGACATGAGCACGGAAATGAAAGCATATTAGCCACTCTTATAGATGACTTCTGGAAGCAGAAGTGGTATTCAGCAGGTTCTGACCAGTTCTGGAGAACCGGTAGCGGAAATTTTGAGTAGTTTGGAGAACCAGCAAATACCACCTCTGACTGGCCTCGGCCCCATCTATTCGCTGCCTCCCGAGTTCCAGCTGATTGGCTGGGTCTTCTTTTGTTGCCCTGCACAGGAGAACAGAGGTGTTAAGCAGGTTAGTGGGATGGGGAGGGAATGGAGATTTTGCAGTATCCTTCCCCTGCCATGTCCACCAAGCCACGCCCACAGAACCAGTAGTAAATTTTTTTGAATCCCACCATTGTCTGGAAGGATACAGGTATGGGGAGCGTGACCCTCCTGGTTCTCCCTGGTCTTTCAGCTGCCCTTGAATAACTGTAACATTCCTTTGACCAGCTTTGACTGTTGCGGAAGGAGCATTTGGGGGGGCAATGACCTTCCTCCATTCTGCACAGTTAGGTGGTAACAATTGGCAAGAACATTCGTTCATATTTATTTATTTATTTATTTATTTATTTGATTTGCCAATTGTTTACAAGATAATAAGTATAAGTGTATACATAGTTGTGAATACATGAAATGGGTACATATAAGAAAAATAAAAGAAGAATAAGAGAAACAATAGGACAGGGACGGTAGGCACGTTGGTGCGCTTATGCACGCCCCCTACAGACCTCTTAGGAAAGGGGTGAGGTCAATAGTAGACAGTCTAAGGTTAAAGTTTTTGGGGTTTGGGGAAGAAACTACAGAGTCGGGTAGAGTATTTCAGACATTGACCACTCTATTGCTGAAGTCGTATTTCCTGCAATCAAGTTTGGTGCGGTTAACTTTGAGTTTATTATATATATATATATATATATATATATATATATATATATATATATGTGTGTGTGTGTGTGTGTGTGTGTGTGTGTGTGTGTGTGTGTGTGTATCTTTGGTTATTCGGGTTTTCTCCCGCATAAAATTGGAAGTATCCTGGCAACGTTTCGACAAAATCTCATTCGTCATCTTCAGGCTTGTGTCTTTGGCTTTGTGCTTCTCTAGAAACCCCAACCAAAATCCAAGACAGAGAACAAGAGAACGCTAAAGCCCTTCTCCCATATATAAAAGGCACTACAGACAAAATCAGCAAGATCCTCCAAAAACACATCCAGCAAAGAATCATACCCAGAGAGAAATCATCCAGATGCCCTAAGCTTTATGGTCTCCCCAAGATACACAAAGAAGGAACTCCACTTAGACCAATAGTCAGCTCCATAGGCTCACCTCTACAAAACCTAGCCAAATTTCTCGCCAAACAACTACAGCCCTATGCAGAATCCATCAACTCACATGTAAGAAACTCATTCCAGTTCATCGAGATCATAAAGAAACAAAACTTACAACCCAGCAACCTACTAGTGAGCTTCGATGTCATATCCCTCTTCACCCAAGTGCCAATAAAAGAAGCCTTGACAGCCATCCAAAACAAATACAACCCGCCCCCCAGCACATCCTAGATCTGACCAACCACTGTCTATCCAATACATACTTCACCTACAACGGACAAAAATACAAACAAATAGAAGGAGCACCCATGGGATCACCCCTCTCACCTGTCATCGCAAACCTCTACATGGAACACTTTGAAACACAAGCTCTAGAAAAATATGATCACAAACCCAAACTCTGGCTCAGATACGTAGATGACACCTTCATAATCTGGCCACATGGGAAAGAAAAACTGAACAACTTCCTCACATACCTCAACAGCCTACACCCCAAAATACAATTCACCATGGAAACAGAAGCTAACAATCAACTTCCCTTCCTAGATGTCTTGGTATACAAAAAACCCAGTGGCTCCCTAGGACACACCATCTACCAGAAGAAAACACATACAAACCGCTATCTACATGCACTCTCACACCACCACCCAGCACAGATCAATTCCGTAGCTGAGACACTCATCTCCAGAACAAAATGCTTAGCTGATGAACAACACCTAAAAACCGAACTAAACACTCTCACCAACGTACTAACAGCCAATGGATTCCAAAGAAAGAAGATTACCCACCTAATCCAAAAAGAAACCCCAACCAAAATCCAAGACAGAGAACAAGAGAATGGCAAAGCCCTCCTCCCATATATAAAAGGCACTACAGACAAAATCAGCAAGATCCTCCAAAAACACAACATTAAAACAGCATTCTGCACAAACAGAAAAATATCCACCATCCTAAGAAACCCTAAAGACAAAATCGAGTTAGAAAGCCAAGGAGTATACGAAATCTCTTGCACCGCCTGCCCCACCACATACATCGGACAAACTAACAGAAGAATAAGTGCACGCATTGAAGAACACAAGAACTCAATCAAAAAAGAAGAACCGACCTCTTCCCTGGTCCAACACCTCAAAGCCACAGGACATGAGATTGACTTTAAAAATACCAGAACTATCGCCAAAACCGAACACTTCAACAACAGAATAATCAGAGAAGCCATAGAGATAGAAAAACGCCCACACAGCATGAATAAAAGAGATGACACCTCCCGCTTACCAGCCATTTGGAAACCCGCCCTCATGAACAGACGAGTACCTAACATGATGAATGACACCAGACCCACACCCACAAGGGCCACACGAGATGCCACCACCACACTTCCACGTAAAAAGCAGACTCACACCCACACAGAAGATGAGACACGACCACAGACCAGAAGCCGCACTGCAGCTGCATCACTACCCACTTCAAACCCCTCTGAGCCATACATGAAGCGAACTGACCCCCACCATGAAGATGCAGCATGACCACGAACTCGAAGCCAAACAGCAAGATCACAGCTCACCAGCTCAAATCCCCCAGTAACTAAGACCAACCTGAGCACAACCAAGCCCCCACCTGAACAGAACACAGCTCCAGCCAATCAGAACATGGCCAACCCCCCAACCAATCAGAACACAGCCAAACCCCCAACCAATGAGAACACCCCCCCCCAATCAGAACACAGCCAAGCCCCCACCCAATCAAGTCACACCCCCACTAGCAGTTAAAAGGAAGAAGCAGCTGCAAGCTCACATCACTCTGAGAAGCACAGAGCTGAAGACAGAAGCCTGAAGATGATGAATGAGTAAAGTTGTAGCAACGTTTCAGCAGAATCTCATCTGCCATCATCAGGCTTTTGTATAGTGTTCGTCTGTGAGTTAGACTTTTACAGTGGTTTCAGATTTAAATTTGGGGCAGCCTATTGCTGTGCCAGAATGGTTTTTTCTTCATCCTGATTGGTTGAGAGTCTTGGTCTGTGTTTATTGGTCTTGGAGTTTGCTGTGTTCTGCTTCTAATATCTTCTTGTTTTTTTTGGCTCTTTTTGTATCTTGATTGGCTGGCAACATTGTGTTACTTTATTGGAGGCCTTTAGTGCAGCTTGGCTTCGGGTAAATGGACGGCTATCATAGACCAATAGAAGAATAAGCACCCACCTCTCGGGCCACCTTCGAGACGCTTCCCAGTGGATCTTCCTCCGCCGGCGGCTGCTTCTCTTTTTGCGGATGCCAGGGGGAAAGAGGCTGGCTCCAGGTAACTCTCCTGTGCGTCTGTTACCTGGAGCCAGCCTCTTTCCCCCTGGCGTCCGCAAAAAGAGAAGCAGCCGCCGGTGGATGATGATGGCAGATGAGATTCTGCTGAAACGTTGCTACAACTTTAAAAGCACCACTACTATGACGTGGGAAAATACCTGAACAAAGCTGAATGCCATACATGTAAGTACCCACGAAAACCATTCAACAAATGTTTTCTATGCTTGTTAATACAGTAGAAAAATATAAATGAAATGATTTAACTTTTAGATGGATTCATAATCAGCCAAATGACTGTAGAACAGCCACTCCCAACTTTTGGGTAGCAGGGACTAGTTCTGTGGAGAGAGGTTTTTCTGTGGACCGGACGGGGAATGGTTTTGTGTGCTGCCTGCATCCTTTAGATGGGGCTTTGCCTTTTTGCACAGCCCAGTTTCTGGCATGCCATGGAGTGATGCTAGTCTACCAACCAGGAGTTGGGGACCCCTGCCGTAGAGTGTTTATGTCTTCACATTAGCTTAGAGAATATTACTGAGTTAAGGACTCTGTGTCAGCTCTGCAAAAGACACAAAATTCAAGATGGAATTGACAAAATTCAAGATGGTGAGGGGCTGGAAACAAAATATCATGAATATTTTGAATAGTTTGCAGAAGAAAAGCCTGAGGGAAGTCTTCAGATATCTAAAAGATTGCCAATATCAGCCAAGAAATAAACTTGCTCTCCGTTTTTCGGAAAACAGGGCAGAACCAATGGGTTGAAATGACAGGGAAGTAGAATCAGATTAGAGATTAGGAACAATTTATTGAGTCAACAAGTGGGATAGGTTGCCTCATGAAACAGTATGTTCTCCTCTCTCATTGGAAATTTACAGAGGCTGGACTGCCATCTGTCTGAAATAGTTTAATAGATCCTGCACTGCAAAGAGGGATAACTAAATGATCTCTAAGACACATTCCAAATCTGTGATTTTACTTTCTATCCTTCACCCGCTCAAGCAAATCCCATGAGAAATTGGTTATAATTGGTCTTAATGCACAATAGTAGGATCTTGAAGGATTTACTGGACTTCACAATCACGAGCTACCTATTGATGACTTAAGGATGCTTTTAGACTCTGAAAATATTGGAAGCAATCTAAAAGCCCCTTCCAGGTATAATCTTTATCTATATCAGGGGTGTCAAACTCACGTTGTCACAGCATCATCATGTGACGTATCAGGACTTTTTCCCCCTTCGCTAAACTGGGTGAGGCCGGGGCCAGCATGGACACATCCAGCCCACAGGTCGCGAACTTGACACCCCTGATCTATATCATAGATCTGTTCCCTTGAGATTGCCAAGTTCTTTAAACCTTTACGTCTGCAATCAATCACTTTATATTGTAACCTTCCAATCACATAATCAGGATTAATTGTAACATAATGCCTAGACTATGTTTTGAAAAAAATCTTCTTGAAAATATGTTAGACTGAGATGAACCATGGAATCTTACAATTTAAATGAATCTGGACAACACATTGCAAGAATTTTGAGACATTTTGTATCATAAAACGTTATTTGGATCAAAGTCTTATACATTTTTGTAACCCTGATTGATTGATTGATTATGTCATCATCAAATCAGTGTCAAGTCTCAGTTTCCCATAGATGTTCTCCACAATTGTTTGTCCCTAAACTGGTGCTTCTGATTTTCTAATGAG